>NC_062216.1:5007526-5350011 GCF_902686445.1 Sciurus carolinensis | reverse complement strand
GCCACAAGAGACTAAGCCAGGGAGAGAAAGGGGACGAAGCAGGCCCCAAGTGGAACACGACCAATGCGCCTACTGTAAGGAAAAAGGACATTGGGTAAAAGACTGTCCAAAAAATCCCAAAAGGCTCCCCGACTCAAGGAGGTACTCCAACAAAACCCCTCAACTACTAACTTTGGATGATGAAGATTAGGGACCTCAGGGCCAGGAGCTCCCCCCTGAGCCCCAGATAACTCTACAAGTGGGGGAACAACCGGTAACCTTCCTAGTGGACACAGGAGCCCAATATTCAGTGCTGACGCAGGACCCCGGACTCCTAAGTGGAAGGACAACATGGGTCCAGGGGGCCACCGGATGCAAACCGTATCGATGGACCACTAAAAGAGAAGTCCACCTTGCCTCAGGTAAGGTCTCCCACTCATTCCTGCATGTGCCCGACTGACCATACCCATTACTAGGAAGAGACTTACTGACCAAACTAAAAGCCCAGATTTGTTTTGAGAATGGAAGGGCCTCTATAAGTGGGCCCAACGGGGTGCCTCTCCATATACTGACTTTTAACTTGGAAGATGAATATAGACTATTTGACAAACTCCCCGAACTTGGCAAAGATATGGACTATTGGCTCAGCTCCTACCCAGAGGCCTGGGCTGAAACTGGGGGAATGGGAATGGCAATACGCCAAGCCCCCATAGTGATCTCACTCAAGACCACTGCAATACCTATCAATATTAAACAATACCCCACGTCCAGGGAAGCTTACCTAGGCATTAAACCGCATATCAAGCGGCTCCTAGATCAAGGCATACTGACACCTTGCCGATCACCCTGGAACACCCCCTTACTCCCAGTCAAAAAGCCAGGGACTCAAGACTATTGCCCGGTCCAAGACTTAAGGGAAATAAACAAGAGAGTGGAAGACATCCACCCCACGGTACCCAACCCTTACAACCTCCTCAGTACCTTGCCTCCCACCCATACCTGGTATACTGTCCTAGATTTGAAGGATGCATTCTTCTGCTTGAGGTTAAGTCCCCAGAGCCAGGCCCTATTTGCATTTGAATGGAAGGATCCTGAGGAAGGACTCTCAGGACAATTGACCTGGACCCGGTTACCACAAGGATTTAAGAACAGTCCAACCCTTTTTGACGAAGCCCTACATCAGGACTTAGCTGATTTCCGGGTAAGAAACCCCTCCCTAATAATGCTCCAATACGTAGATGACATTCTAGTGGCGGCCCCTACCGAAGAAGAATGTATTGAAGGGACCAAAGCATTACTGCAGGCTCTAGGGCAATTGGGGTACCGGGCCTCTGCAAAGAAGGCACAAATCTGTCAGACGAAAGTTACTTACCTCGGGTATGAGCTTCATAATGGTCAGAGATGGCTCACCGCAGCCCAGAAAGAAACTATCTCGAGTATTTCCACTCCCCAGAATCCCAAACAACTACGGGAATTCCTGGGGACAACAGGTTTTTGTAGACTATGGATTCCTGGATTTGCAGAGATAGCAGCCCCTCTGTACCTATTAACAAAGCAGAACAGCCCTTTCGCCTGGACAAATGAACACCAGAGGGCGTTCGATCACATCAAACAGGCCCTCCTATCTGCCCCTGCCCTGGGTTTACCGGACGTCACTAAGCCTTTTGACCTCTTTGTTGACGAAAAGCAGGGATATGCAAAGGGAGTCCTAACCCAGAAATTGGGACCATGGAGACGCCCAATCGCCTACTTGTCAAAAAAATTGGACCCTGTGGCATCAGGATGGCCTCCCTGCCTCCGGATGATAGCGGCAGTAGCAATCTTAATTAAGGACGCTACTAAACTGACTCTGGGACAGCCACTAACCTTGTTAACTCCACATGCCATCGAAGCAGTAATCCGGCAACCCCCTGACCGCTGGATCTCCAATGCCCGGCTTACCCACTACCAATCTTTATTGCTGGACACGGACCGAATCCGGTTCGGTCCTTTAGTAACTCTAAACCCAGCCACGCTCCTGCCCCTCCCCGGGGGACCCGTCCCCCACAATTGCCAACAGATTCTTGCAGAGACCCAAGGAACTCGACCAGATCTGTTAGACCAACCCATGACGGACGCGGAGTTAGTCTGGTTCACTGACGGGAGTAGCTATTTGCTAAACGGGGAACGACGAGCAGGAGCAGCCGTCACCACTGAATCAGAGGTAATCTGGGCGAGCGCGTTACCGGGAGGAACATCAGCCCAGCGAGCAGAGCTGATAGCTCTGACGCAGGCCTTAAAACTGGCTGAGGGGAAGAAACTCAATGTATACACAGACAGTCGGTATGCCTTTGCTACCGCCCATATCCATGGAGAAATACATTGGCGGCGAGGGTTATTAACCTCAGAGGGAAAAAAGATCAAGAATAAGACTGAAATCTTAGCCTTATTAAAGGCCCTCTTTCTGCCAAAGAGACTAAGTATAATACATTGCCCTGGTCACCAAAAGGGAGACCATCTAGAGGCAAAAGGAAACAGACTGGCAGACGAAACTGCTAGGAATGCAGCTTTAGGCCCCCAGCTCCTGGTGACTACTCTATTGCCCCAAAAGGCCACAAAGACTTCCATTGACCCTGATGAACAATGGGTGTACGAGGACAAGGACCTAGACATTGTACAAAACCTAGGGGCTGACTACAACTCAGCAGAGAACACCTGGGAATACCAAGGGAAGACAATAATGCCACTCAGAAATGCCAAGGAATTGATTAAATCCCTGCACAGGCTCACACACTTAGGGACAAAGAAAATGAAAAACCTCTTGGATCGAAGGGAAGGAAATCTATACTTGCCCCATAGAAACTCTCTTATTAAGCAAGCAGTAGAAAATTGCCAAGCCTGTGCCCAGGTGAATGCAGGCAAGATCAACACAGGAACTGGGGTACGAGCCAAAGGACATAAACCTGGGACCAATTGGGAAGTGGACTTTACGGAGATCAAGCCTGGTATGTATGGATACAAGTACCTCTTAGTTTTTGTTGATACCTTCTCTGGATGGGTAGAAGAGTACCCTACCTGACATGAAATGGCCAAAGTTGTGGCAAAGAAGCTGTTGGAAGAAATTTTTCCGAGGTATGGTATCCCAGGGACCATTGGCTCAGACAACGGGCCTGCCTTCACCTCTCAGGTAAGTCAATTAGTGGCCAGTACATTGGGGATTAATTGGAAATTACATTGTGCTTATCGACCCCAAAGTTCAGGACAGGTAGAAAGAATGAATAGAACCATTAAGGAGACTTTAACTAAATTAACGCTTGAAACTGGCACTAGAGACTGGGTACAACTCCTGCCATTAGCTTTGTACAGGGCCAGGAACACACCTGGTCCCCAGGGATTAACCCCCTTTGAAATCCTGTATGGCGCACCACCATCTGCTGTAAATTTCTATGAAACTGAGATTTCTGCTCTATTTACCCCTACCCTGCAGACCCACTTACGCGCATTACAGTTAGTCCAAAATGAAGTCTGGAAGCCCCTAGCGGCAGCCTACAAGGAACAACTGGAGAAACCAACAGTGCCACACTCCTTCAAGATAGGGGACACCGTCTGGGTCCACAGGCATCAGAACAAAAACCTTGAACCTCGCTGGAAAGGACCTTACACCGTCTTGCTGACCACCCCTACCGCCATCAAGGTAGACGGCATTGCAGCTTGGGTCCACGCATCCCACGCGAAAGCTGCACATCCACAAGACTCCACCCCTGCACCCCAGGAATCAACATGGAGGTTACAACGCACCCAAAACCCACTAAAGATAAGACTTTCACGCTGTTAATTATCTTAACTTTGTTTCCCATGATGTCCTATGGCAGTCCACATGTATCCAGAAATCTAGTTTGGTTTATTCACAATATTGAAACTGGAAAGAAACTGGTCCTGGCTAAAGGGCATCATGCCCTAAATACCTGGTGGCCGGACTTGACTTTTGATCTTTGTAAATTAGCCGAAGGATCTTGGGAACACACTCAGAAAACCAAAGGGGACTCCTATCCACCCTGCAGATTCCGATCCTGGTATTTTTGCCCCGGGCACACCCGTACCTATCAATGTGGGGGGCCAGAGGCCTACTATTGTGCCTCATGGGGTTGTGAGACTAGTTCAAATGGGTATTGGCTCAAGGGAAAACCTAGAAATGACTACGTGCAATTTTTAGAGACAACCCCAGGTGAATCTAATGTAACTATCAGATTTACCCAGGAAGGAAGGAAACAGCATGGCTTCAGGGGTACTTATGGGGGGGTTCGTCTATACACTCGGCAAGGCGATCCAGGGCTCCTATTCTGAATTCAGGTAGAGGCAGAAGAAACAAAAACCCCAGTAGGCCCCAATTTGGTTCTTGGAGAGCCAGCGGGTACCCACGCCCCCGAAGAGACTGGAGCCCACAGTCCCCGAACGGAAAGAACCCTCCAAGGCCATACCCCCACCTACTAGCCCTGCGTCCACACCAACAGATAGCGTCCTTCTTAGAAGCCCCTTTGTTGAATCTCCTCCTCCAGGCACTGGGGATCGGCTGTTGCGCCTAGTCCAAGGAGCTTTCCAAGCCCTTAATTCCACCAGCCCAGACAAAACCCTAGACTGTTGGTTATGTCTAGCCTCTAACCCACCTTATTATGAGGGAATTGCCACCACAGCTAGTTGGACAAATAGTAGCACCCCTAATAGCAAGTGTTCCTCCCTACCTGGCTCTAAACTTACAATCCCTGAAGTCAGTGGGCAAGGCCTATGTATAGGCAAGGTACCTAGGTCACATCACTCCCTTTGTAATCAGACCCTCCCAACTCAGGACGGCCATCAATATATCTGGGGACCTAATGGGACCTACTGGGCATGTAACGCAGGACTGACCCCTTGTGTGTCCACTGCCATTCTAAATGTCACAACCGATTTCTGTGTATTAGTCCAGCTATGGCCTAGGATATCCTACCTACAATCAGAGTATGTTCTGGGTCACCTAGAAGGCCAAAAGAGGCACCCCCCGGGAACCCATTAGCCTGACCCTAGCTCTGTTACTAGGAGTAGGGGGAATTGCTGCAGGAATCGGTACAGGAACAGCTGCAATAGTACAGGGAAATCAATACTTATATCTACAGGCCGCCATGAATGAGGACCTAGCTGCTATGGCAAAATCCATTACAGCCCTAGAAAAATCTCTTACTTCCCTTTCTGAAGTTGTGTTGCAGAATCGAAGGGGATTAGACCTACTGTTCCTACAGGAAGGCGGTCTTTGCGTGGCCCTAAAGGAACAATGCTGTTTCTATGCTGACCATACAGGAGTAGTCAGAGAAAAGGTAACAGAAAGATTAGCCAAACGGCAGAAAGAATTTGAGGCACAACAAGGATGGTTTGAACAATGGTTTAGTAAGTCCCCCTTGTTGACTACCTTGCTATCTACTACAGCTGGCCCTGTGATAATTTTAATACTAATTTTCACCTTTGGGCCCTGCATCTTGAACAGACTAGTACAGTTTATGAGGGACCGACTTTCCACAATCCAGACTATGGTCCTTACCCAACAGTACCAAATGATTAAGCAAACTGATGAATACTCTCCATAACCGAGGCAGGATGGACAAATGGATATAGGATTCTATCCATGATAAAGAAAAAGGGGGGGATGAAAGGCCCCAGCTCTATGTCTTAAACCCATAACCTAGGTCACTCCACCCCAACCCCTCCTGGGAAGGTTGCCCGACTTACCCGGAGGTTGTCAAACTGATAAACACGTTGAGAAAGAACAGGGCGGTTGGGGAAGCACAGACCATCTCTGAACAAACAGGAACTGATAAGCAGGAACCATAAAGGTGTCAAGCAAAAATTTCCAGGAACATAGTACGAAAAACGACCTTACCCTTTAGGTGACCCATGTGCGGGATTCAAAATAGCCAATAAGATACCTGTTGCTTACCGCGCGCGCGAAACCTGCTCCTTTACCCTATAAAAACCTGTACCCCAAAAGCCCGGTGTGCCAGTTCACCGAAGCTCCGGCTGAGGTTTTGCTGAGCACCCGCAGGTGCCTGTGTACCAATAAATAGCCTCTTGCTTTTGCAGCCAGTGTCTTCGCGTGATCTTCCTTGGACAGGGGGACGGAGGGTCTTTCACTATTAACAACAGCAAGCCCTTTGCAACGTAGCTCAGTTCTCATACTGTCCCAGGTCATTCACGTAAAATTTAGCCCCAAATCATAAAGGTACCACATGTGTAGGAAAGAAATTCACTTGGCTTTTTTTCCCTTAATTTTGGTTAACTCATTTATATTTTTCCCTTCTTATTTCAAGCTACTTTCTTGACATAAAACCCACATCCAGCGGGGTGCAAACCTGTAATCACAGCAGCTCAGGAGGCTAAAGTAGGAGTATCTCCAGATCAAAGCCAGCCTCCGCAACTTAGTGAGGTTGTAAGCAACCCAGAGAGACCCTGTCTCTAAATAAAATACAAAAAAGGGCTGGGGTTATGGCTCAGAGGTTAAGGGCCCTTGAATTCAAGCCCCAGTTTAAAAAAAAAAAAATCCCCTCAATCAGCACATTTAAAGGGTAGATTTTAGTGGTTTTAGCGTGATCACAGGTATGCTCAGCAGCAGCACAGCGCCTTCATTCTTTCTCCTGTGTTGGTCCACGTGTCCCCAAGTTTTCTGTGGAAGAGCTTTTGCTTTTTCCCACCAAGTAGGATTGGGACACTTGCAGAACGTCAGTTGACCTAAGACGAATCTTTCTCTCTCTTCACCGTTCTGTTGACTCCACAAGTCTCCCTTGGGCCATTGCCACACTCTCAGATCACTCTTGCATTCTACTAAGCTTTGGATTGAATCCTGTGGCAAACAGCCTTGGGACACCTGAAAAATCATTTACAGCATAGAGGCTGGAGCCACTTTCCACAGCTCAGACACACACCCAGATGTTCAGGAGAATATAGCTTTTAAAATGCGAAAGACATCATCAAACTACTGCAAGAAATATGGGGGGAAATATGTAAGAACTTAAGTTGGGGGGACCCTGGAAATCATAAAAGAAATAAAATACTGATAACGGATGGCCTATGTATCTCGAGTTTCCACCATGGAAAAACAACCACAGCAGTAATCACAATGTGAAAAGAGGTCAGAGACAAGTGACAGAGTGTGCAGATTATTTGCAATCTAGAGGACAGAAGCACACTCCCCACTCTGAAAAGGGCTCCTCCAAACCAGTTAAAAACTCGCAGAGCAGCAACAACACAAAAGGAAAGAAAAAGGACATGGACCGTTCAAGAAAGAAAACACAGGATTTTTAAAGACGTGAACCGTAGGCAAGCTCTCTCATTACAAGAGGAAGACCAAACTAAAACACCCTTGGAGGCCAATGTTTTCCCAGACAGAAAGACCAGAAAGTTCCAACATGCTAGTTCCAGTGTCAGGCAGGAGCCAGCCCTGCGCCAAGGTCCTAGCGCTCTTCACCTTACTCCAGGTGTGCACTACTTTCAAAGGGGCTGAGAAAGCAAAGGGTGGTAGTGAATGTGCAGAAAATAAACATGAGCAAAGGGGCTAATGGGCAAACACGTCAAGAGAGAAGGATTCACGGGACCGACTCTGTCAGGGTCCACTGAGGTTGGGGTGAAGCTGGGAATCATGGCTGTAGGAGTCACCTGCCTGGGAAGGAAGAGTCCCTTAGTAGCACTGAGATAAGTTACTCCTGACTGGCTACTGACCCCAGTGCCAGATTAACATGAGAATGGCTTGTAGACGAAGCCCCCCTCAACAGGAGAGCCACCACCACAGTGCCAGAGTGGACCCGACTAAGGTCAAAACCTCCTGAAATGAAGGAGGAGTTGAACACCTGAGTGGAAAAGAGCACAGAAGGTGATCTCCAGTTTTCCTGGTAAACATCAAACAGTAATAAACGAGGAGACAGCATCGTCTCCTGTGTTGTTCTCTGCAGGGAGCCGGTGCTCTCTGGAGAATGCTCTCTGCTGGAGCCCCACCTTGCTTTTACTTTACTTTCACCTCACTCGCACTTATAATAATGTTCTCCTGCATGGCTTTTGCTGTCTGACTTGAGATTTTCTTTCATTGGAACACAAGAATGAAGGTTTGGAATTTCTGCTCCCTGCTTTCCTGTGACATCAGGTTATATTCAACTGCAACAAAGTGCAACTTAAATAGCTAAGGTTTTTTCCCAATTCAAAATCAATCCAAATGTGAATGGTGCTGACCAAGGGTGGGGTGCAGGTGCAAAGTCTCAAACAGGGTTCTGAGGACCCCCATGGCACTTCTTCATCTCGCTGAGTTGGTCCCAGTGACCCCAAGATGGCTGCTGCCTCAGCTGCCTTCTGCATATGTGCAAACTCTGCCCTCCAAAGGGGCTCAGTGTCACTGGCAGACCTCTGCTTTGTGGTTCCCTCGCAGCTGGACCTTTAAGAGTTTTAGGTGACACATTGCTGCCTTGAACACAGAGAAGAAGAAAACAAGGCAGAAACAGGACAATCAACAATAACACTAACACTATCTTCTCTCTTATCTGGATAAACCGTTCTTTATCTTTATTGCCATCATTACCATGTGTAGCAACACTGTTATTATGGTAAGAACACGCAACACAACGCTCCTTCTCACACCAGCACAATGCTAAGCAAAGGCACCGTGTTGTACAGCCAACCACTGCAACTCTTTCCTGTTGTGGAACTGAGACTTCCTACCCCATTGACCAAAAGAAACAATTGATAGAGTAAAAAGGCACCCAAAGGAAGAGGAGAAAGTAGATGCAAGATGTATGTGGTAGGAGTTAGCGTCCAGAAGATGTAAGGCTCCTGCACCTCAGCAGCCAAAACAAACAAAAACTCATAGTCCAACTTTAAAATGGGTAAAGGTCATTTCTCCAAAGACAAATGGCCATCCAGGATGTGAAAACAGGGTTCATGTCACCGTCACTGGAAAGTCAAATCACAGTGAGATGATGATAATGACGCCTTCTAAACCCTCTGTGAGAAGTAGGATGACAGCTTACACATTTTTTTTAGATACACATGACCGTAGAGTGCACTCTGACATTTTACACACACATGGAGTACAACCTATTCCAATTAGGATCCCATTCTTGTGGTTGTACATGATGTGGAGTTAAACTGGTCCTGTATTCACATATGAACATAGGAAAGTCATGTCTGATTCCTTCCACTTTCTTTCCTATTCCTGTCCCCCTCCCTTCCCTTCATTCCCCTTTGTCTAATCCACTGAACAGCTTAGACATTGCTGTCAGTGCTGTCGGCATGACATTTCAAGGAAATTTTGCAGTATTTGTCAAAATGCACAAGACATTCCATTGAATGTAGAAACGCAGCTTCCATGTTCTATCCTTCAGATCTGACCATGGATGTCATACATATGTGAATAGCATCTGCATGAGGATATTTGCTGAAGTTTTGATCCTAATTGTAGAACTTGGGGGAATGCAAATTGCATAAATCCATCAATAGTTAATGGATAAAAACAGTTACACTGGTAAGGCATGGGTGGGTACTGAATTCTATAACAACTTTCTATATACCATCACAAAGATGTCTCTCAGATGCACCATCAGATGGAAAGACCAAAATACATAAGAACATGCACATTGCTTACATTGGTGGATGCTTGGAAGAGGCATCCAAGCCCAGCAAGAGGACTCAGGAGACAGCTTCTCCCGTGAGAATATTGTATCAGACGACGTAACATAAAAATTTTAATTAAAAATAATAAACAACCCATCACGATGGTGCACGCCTGTAATCCCAGTGGCTCGGGAGGCTGAGGCAAGAGAATGACAAGTTCAACTCCAGCCTCAGCAACTTAGCAAAGCCCTAAGCAACCCAAGGAGACCTGTCTCTAAATAAAAAATATAGAACAGGGCTAGGGATGTGGTTCAGTGATCAAGTGCCCCTGAGGTCAATCCCTAGTACCCACCCCCCCAAAAAATAATAATAATAAACATCTCAGATGGAAAGTGTGCACAAGTCAGGACTTTTGACAATCAAGACAGAGAGAGGTAAATGGCACATTCCACTTGACGTGTCCAATAGGGACCCTAATGGCATCTTCAAAGACTCTTACATCTTGAAACAGGTACATTCAGGTACATTTTTAATTGGTGGACTTTGTTTGTTCTTTTTGCTATAGCGTTGCGTTTTGGACATTCCCCTCTCTGCAGATGCAGGCTGTGAAAACCTTTTCTGCCAGCCCCTAACTGGCCTCCGCGCTCTGCTGTCTGCCTCCCTCCTGGGAGGAAACCTTGCCGTCAGAGCCAAGCCACCTGCCCATTTTTGCTATTTCTACCTGTGCCTTTGGTGTCACGGCCAAGAAATCACTGCCCAGACCAACGTCAAATGTTCTATGTGTTCTTATGCCAGTTTTATGGTTCTAGGTCTTACACTCAAGTGTTTAATCCCTCTTGAGAGGGTTTTGTAGATGGTGTAGGCTACAGCCCCATCACATATCAGCATGTTGTGCACTTTAGGTATACACAGTTTCACATTGTCACTCAGAGTTGAAAAAAGAAAAATCAACAGGCTTCAGCTTAGACAGCTCTCTACCTCGAATCCCTCTGAGCTCTCTCACCTACTGCCTGCGATGTCACTGTGAGCTCTGCTCTTGCTCTAGCAGGAGCCTGCTCACCCCATAACCCCCAAACCCCCTTCAGGAAGGTGGTAACACCCCTGAGCCCTGTCAAGAGCTACCACTCTGCTCCCATGGCTCCAGGTCTGACTTCAGAATCTACATCTCCAGTGAGCACAGGACAATAATCAGAAAACAAGAGGTCTTTGTTCCCTGAACTTATTGAATTAAAGTCCATTGTTTTAAAGTAAGTGTTCAAGTAGATGGCAAACAGGAAAGACAGCAGGGTCCTTGACATGGACACCGGCTTGCACCCAGGACAGAAGCTGAACATACAGAGCAGAGCCGATAGAAGCCGTGAAAGCAGCACAACCTCAAGGAGAGCTGAGGCCAAGGCAGCCTCCTCCTCCCATCCAACGCACCTTCGCTGACACAGCCTTGGCTCCGAGCCTGTCCTCACACACCAATAAATGCAGCCGACTCCTCACTCCACACGCTCAGGCTCCTGCCTCCTCTCCAGGTGACTCCCAGCCATGAGGACCCTCGCCCTCCTCGCTGCCCTTCTCCTGCTGGCCCTCCAGGCTCAGGCTGAGCCTATCCGAGGAAATGCTGAGGAGGCCAAAGACAAGGACCAGACAGGGGATGAGGACCAGGAAATGTCCATCTCCTTTGGAGCGGGTCCGGACATGGCTCTTCAGCAAGCAGGTGAGAGCTGCTGACATGCAGAGTATTGAGGTAGAGAGGGAACCAGGTACCTGCAGATTTGGTCCCGGCACTTGGCTCTGCCTCTTTGGGGGATCATATCCCTGGGCCTCATATTCCTCACCTGTAAATTGAGAGAAGATAATCAGATATCCACAGGACATTCCTTCTCCGCAGTTTTTCCATGTTATGAAAAGTCTGTGAAATTTGCCAACAGAGGGTGTAGAAACATATTGAGGATCTGTCCTGCATCAGAGAGAGAGCTTCCTTTTAAAGAAGACGGTTTACCCTGTTAGAAAAGCTCTTAGAAATTGGAGACAGGCCTAAGGGTATATTCCCATGCATGCGTAATGGGGCAGGAGCAGAAAAACATGGAGACTCATGAGACTGGCTCTCAAACCTTGCGGCTCGCCTGCATATTTGTTCTCCCGGGTGGCAGCTGATCCTGCCACAGTGATACAGGGCCCTGACACACTCCCTCCGTACAGCACGCAGGGTTATGTTTCCACCACCACTGACCTCAGCGCTCTGTGCCTGATGTTCTTTCTGTGTCCCCAGTCCTAAGGAAGAACGCGGTCTGCCGCTGCAAAAAAGGGTCCTGTGGTAGAGGGGAACACCACCAAGGGGCCTGCCTCCGCCCCGGGAAGCGCCACATTCTCTGCTGCCACTGAGCACCGAGAACAGAGGGATGCAAGTTCCTAATTTGCTGAGAGACCTAGGAGGAAACTGTAATGCCAAGCCTCCTCCTCTGTTTTCTTTACTTGCCCCAAATAAAGTCCTCATGACAAGTGCCCTGTGTGTGCGCCTCTCTGTTGTCCATGTGACCTTTCTCCAGACACAAACACAAAAAGCCAAGTCTTCTCTCAAAACACTGAATCCAAGTACAATGTGCCTGCACTCTGCGCCATCTCACCCTCCTTGGCATTAGTGGGCTGGCATAGTTCTCTCCAATACTGGGCCCTCTGAAGCAACCAGCCTTTTTCGGTGAAATTGCATCAAAGTTCCAAAAACCATCATCAAATGAGTAAGACCTGGGTTCCTCCCTAAAGCAATCAGTTTGGCCATAGGCTCAAAGCATCCTGATTAATGTAACACGATCATTTTATCACCGGTGGCTGAATCAGACTCCAAGACTTGGGGTATGGCTGAATCCCATACCCCAAGAATGGGAATGGGTGGTCCTCTGCCGAATGTGTTCACAACCGACGGGCAACGTCTTTACTTGGCTCTGATGAGTAACACAGAAAGCACAGATGTGCATCATGTTATAGTAGGAGAACTAGGCTCTTGACACAAAGACTCAAGGTGCAAGCTCTCTCGTTCAGCCACAGACCCCCCAAAGCTGAACCTACTGCTACCTTAATGACCTCATTAACCCTTAAGTAGCCCTATAAGGACCCCGTCTCCGATACGGTCATGTAGGTTAGGGCTTTCATGAATGGATTTAGGTGCACAACTCAATCTGTTGCATTGCCTCGGGTAGTCAGGGAGGTTGCCAGGAAAATCAAACCAAATGGACATCTCCAAACACCCCGCCCACTCTGCTGACCAGGGAGCTCTGACTAAGCAAAGGAGTACCACGCACAAGAATGAGGGGTGGCACCAGCTGGTCTAGCAGAGAAAGGAGCCGAGCAGCACAGGGACTGGAATTCACCAAGCACCCCATTTCCACCAGGCCTCCAGACCCGCACAGCCTCCTCAGGGGCCCTTCCCCGCTGCTGCGCCTCACGGCTTCCCCACCCCTCACCTCCGAGACCTTACAGGGACACTCGTCTCAGCCTTGTTAACAGGTGACACATCAAGTGTGCTCGCCCCAGCCCATGCCGGCGACCATGCCCGTTAAATATTTCTTCAGCTCTGTCGCCCCGCTCCCAAGTGTTGGGCGGTAACTCGGTTCAGAGGCATGCACGCTTCTTGGAACCCTCCATATATACAACATCGATCCAAGAGGACTCCCGGTTTTGATTTGATTCTGGTTCTCTTAGGGGTTTTACTTGGTTTTCTCCTGGCACAATGTTCATGTCACCATTCAGAGGTGGGGAAGCTGGGGGTTTAATCTGAAGTGCCATTAGCTATGGAAGTGAAGACGCACAGAGGGACACTAAATACACACTCTGGAACCTGGAAGGGGCCTGGCTGCAGGTGTGATGGGCACCATCCAGGTAGTGGCTGCGTTTAGGGCCAGAAGGCCAGATGAGCTCACCACAGAGCGCTTGTGGGCAGAGAAGAGCAAGCTGATTTCAGTTCTTTTGGATAAACACAGAGCAGTGGATAACTGAGTCCCATGTGGCTCCATTCCTAGTCTTTTGAGAAATCACCACACTGATTTCCATAGTAGTTGTACTAATTTGCAAATATTAGGGGAAATTGTTCATGTGTATATGTGAATATGTCACAATGAACCCCATTATTGTGTGTAATTATAATGCACTGATAGAAATAGTTTTTAAAGATATGTATAGATATTTCTCAAAAGAAGAAATACAAATTGCAAACAAACTTATGAAAAAATTCTCAATATCATTAGCAGTTAAAATGCAAATCAAAACCACAATGAGTATTCACTGCACCCCAGTTGGAATAGTGATTATCAAAAAGAAAAAACAACAAATGCTGGAGAAGAGGGAACTCTTCCACGGTGCTGTGGGAGTGTAAATTAGCACTGCCTCTTTGGGGAACAGGATAGAGGTTCCTCAAAAAGGCAAAAATAGATCTACATTTGACCCAACTATCCTTCTTCTGGGTATATATTCAAAGGAAATGAACTCAGCATACCAAAAGACACTCGCAAGCTGCACCAGGCATACACAATAGCCAGGTGTCTGCCCGTGGGGGAGTGGAGAATGGACACATGGGATACTATTCAGACCCAAGGAAGAACCATATCTTATCATTTACAGCAAAAGGGATGAAACTGGGGAAATTATGGGAAGTGAAATAAATGCAGAAAGACAACGAGCACATGTTCTCACTCATGTGGATACTAAAAACTGTCATTCTGGAAGTGAATTAGTGAGCCTTAGATGCTAGGGAAGGGGAAGAGGAGGACGGGAGGGAGACTGTGTTACCAGAGTCCAAGGGCAAAGGCCCGGCTCTGATGTTTCCAACCAACGAGGCTCCGCCACCCATCCCAATATGCCAATCAAAGAGACTAACAGAGGCAAGGGTAGGAAAGGAATTTTAGTCAATGGCCTCGTGGAAGAGAGATCTGTCCTCAGGGGGCTGGCAGAACCGTTGAGTGTTCCAGAAAAGGGGAGCAAAGGCGGGCGCTGGGCTTGCAGGGCTGCTGGCAAGCAGGTCATGCTGGCCAGGTCTCGTTCTGGCTGATGGTTGTCTCAGGACCCTGACGCTCTGGGCAGGTCCCAGTGACTCAAAGGGGGGTCTGGTTTCCGTCCCGAGATCATGGCTGCCCTTTGGCGTGCAGCAATTGCTCGCTCCTGCTTGCGATGGTGATCTCATGAGCTGGTCTGATTTGCAAGGCTTCTGTTACTTAGGGATATTTTTGGTCCTTATCATGAAGATACTTATCAACCAAGCCTGGTTCCTGGAATCCAAGGTGACTACAAAAGAAAGTGACTCAGAAGAAAAGAAAACATTTAAAGAGGTGAGTGGATCAGAGACAGGCCTTGGTTAGGTCGGCGACCGGACCCTCTTGAGCTGGGTAAAGGGCACCAAAGCTCAGATAGGAGAAGTGAGTGTTGGAGAGCCCAGTGGAGCGGTCACAGTTCGTGACGGCCTGTTGTGTACTTTATAGATAACAAGACAGCGGCCTGTGGGCTCCAAACACAAAGTGACAATAAAGAGATGGAGACAGCGGTTATCCCGGCCCGATCTACTGTCCACACATACTGGACCAGCACACGCGCCTCGTGGCCATGTACACTTTTTGCGGCTTGATCAACAGTTTTAAGAGTGAATCAGAAACGTTAACAACCCTGATCTAATCATCACACTGTGTGTATCACGCCAGGTTATCCCGCTGTGCCCTATAAACCTGTAGAATCAAGGTAGCAGTGGCAGAGTTGGTAAGTGCACCGTGAACGTGGCTTCTTTAGTGCCTTGGTTTTGCCTGGCAGGATGCCCGTGGCAACGGAGCTCTGATCAGGAAGACTGGTGTCTTGGCTTCAGCCTCCCTTGCTGGGGATGGCAGCAGAAGAAGGACCCAGCTGGGGTCATTTCCCTGCCCACCTGGAGCTTTGTGAAGACAGGTCCCCGGTGGAGCCAGGTGCTGCGGGAAGGCAGCTGCAGCGCTCAGCCACAGCCTCATCCTGGAACCGGGAGGCAGAGAGGGTGGTGCCTCTCTGTGTCTGCCGGCCTGGATCAGGAAGCAACAGGCTGCAGATGCCCCCGGCTGTACCAGCTGGCCTAGGTGAACGTCACAGTGCCCTCTGAGCCCCGCCCCACGCCTTCTCCTGGAACCCCCAACCCTGAATTCCTCCTGTCTGCTCTCTATTTCTCTGTGACCAGACCCTGGCAGTAAGAAACTGGGGAGAGCTCCTTCCAACCCTAACCCATGATGTCAGCAGGGGGGTCGCCATCTAAAAAGCTCCGCCCCACCTCTCACCTCCTTCCTGACACACAGCCTCGAGAGGTGACCAGTCCATTTCACAATCGGGGCTCGTGTGGGGAAGGAGCTCGGAGCGGGAGCCATCTGGCACCAAGCTCCACTTCAGGCCCAGGAGGATGGAGCTCCCGGGTGGGCTGACATTTCAGAGGGGACTTCTCAGTCCCGGAACTGCTGGAAACCCATCCTTGGAGGAAACGGTAGTGTCACTTTGGGAGCCTGTTGACAGAGAACACCCAACCTTGAAAAACACCTTGTAACGGTTAAGTGTCAGGGTGGCTGCACCATGATGCTCAGAGAGCTGATCTTCTCTGGTGTTTCTGTGAGGGTGTTTCTGAATAAAATTAACATTTAAATCAGTGGAGTTTGAGCCAAGCCGGTTGTACTACCCAATGTGGGTGGGCCTCATCCAATCAGTTGAAGGACTGGGTAGAAAAAAAACTGACCTTTTCAGAACAAGAGGGAGTTTTGCAGAAGATGACTTTTGGACTTGAACTGTGACTCCTCCCTGGGTCTGCAGTCTGCAGCCTCCACCAGCAGAGTTGGGACTTCTTACGCTGTCACCATCACATAAGCCAATTCCCTAAAATAAAGGAATTGAGTCTCTTTTTCTGGAGAACCCAAAGCTGAGCAAATGATAGGGAGGAGACAGTGAGAGCTCCAGACAGCCCCACAGAAGTGGGCTGTGGCTGTATGAGCTTGGCAGGAGTCCCAAACCTTTTGAACTAGCCCCGTGTGGGACAGTCCTGGAAACTCTCCAAGCCCCTTCCCCGACGTGGGGCCACAGGTTCCTGCTGAGGGCGGGGCATGCCAAGCAGACCACAAGCCTCGAAGGCCTGCCCTGCCCGTAGCTGCCTAACCAGGGACACACAGAGGCAGAAGCACGTGGCGAGACCAAGGCTGAAGTCCACAAAGCCCCAGCTAGCTGGAGGGGAAGGAGCTGGTCCTCACTCCCACCACGTTGAAGATTAAATACCCTAGACACCTGAGGCAAGCATGGAAAGCAAGTTTTAACTAAGAGGGGACAGAGGTAGCAGACTTCTCCAGAGAGAAGGGGACCCAGGGCTGGGTGCCCAGGGGAGCGGTGTGTCTGCTCTTTTACAGACCCCAGAATCTTCCCAGCTTCTCTCTCTTGCCCATGTATGTGCCCAAGGGCAGGAAGGAGGGGCACGGGGTAATCGCTCCTACTGGGAAGTGGATCCCTGGGGGTGTTAGCAGCCCAGCGATAACCAGCCCCATCCTCTCTCCACCCCCACCATTCGTCTGCACAGCTCTGATGCCTGACCTTCCTCCCTGCCTCAGTTTGCTGAGGAATGTGACATTTCCTGTCCCCTTGGGCCAGGCAGGGCTACAGGCAAATTGCCTTTTGGCAAAAAAAGGATGTGGAGAGTCAGCACAGTGGACTCACTTTATAGAATTATCCTCTCGACCTCACGTTTCCACGATCCTCGTGTTTGCCCCTTACAGAGTTAGGGGATGGCAGTGGGGGAAGAGGCCGAAGGCATGCTCATGAGACCACAACTAGCAGCAATCACAGGGTGACTCGGGGAGAGCCCCAGACACCACTTCTGTGGACACCACAGGATAAGGCGGTGAATGGCGGACCCCTGCAGCCTGGCTGGCCCTCAGCTGCTCAGAGGAGACGCCCTCTTCCCACAGAATATCCCTCCTGGCAAAGGGGGGTGGGGGAGATCCAGGGATCATGAGCGCAACTTGCCGGGAGCTGGGTCTGCCCTGGCTGGTGGGACCTGGCCTCTCTTCTTAAGGAGACTAGACGAGCCAAGGAGAAGAAACAGAGCCAGCAACGGCAGGGGTGAGCGCAGTGGAAGAATCCCCGGGGCAGACTGTCGCACAGGGCTGAGGCCACCATCCGGGGCAGCAGGAAAGCGATGGCTAGCCACCAGCCAGCTGTGCGCCCTCCGCAGGCACCCCAGGGCTGAGTGTGACTACTCACAAAACCTCGCTCAGGGTTACAGTGTGTTTGACAAGTGACATGGGGAGGGGGCTCCTGTCTGTGTTTTACATGCTTCGAGAGAAGCTGGGCCAAGTCTTCACTGACGAAGTTCTGCCTCAAATTCAATGAATGCAAAGCAGGCACCCCTGAGAATCTCTGGGTGGCGGGGGACAGAAGTGTGGGGTTGGGGGTTGTTCAAAAGGGATGTGAGAGTTTTAAGGCTGGAGAACTAGGGGAGAGGAAGGAGACCCCAGCGGGAAGGCGGAAGGGCGCTGCTCTCCAGTAGAGGGGAGAGAAGGCCCAGTGACGTGCCTCCACGTGCTCCCGGGTCCCCTGGGCAGCGAGGGCTTGCAGAATTGGCCTTTCCCTGCACTTAGGGGTTCCGTTTGCTTCTGACAGTCCTCACTGAAAACACTTCCAGAAAAAAACGCAGGATCCACGAACCTCGCGGCACCTGCGCGTCCCGCCTGCTAACTTCCCGGCTTCCGCCTGCACCTCCACTCTGCAGTGGAAGCCCAGAGCCAGGCTGGTGCGGCAGCCTGGAGGGACCCTTGTCTGGCTCCTTGGCTTTCTCTGGTTTTTCTTTTCTTTTCTCTCCCTCCCTCCTCTTTTTCTTTTTGTTTGCTAGGCTATCGACGTTTTAAAGTCAGATAAATATCTAACCCTATTTTTACTGTCACATGCAGCAAACATGGATTACACTTCAGTAAATATAGTCAGAAGAAACTTAATACGGAGAAAAGGAAGATAATCTTTGTTCATGTTGTGCATGGTGTTCTTTGAAAATGTGCTGACATGCGCTAAGCCGAGTCCGTCACTACGCTGTTTGTAACTTGCTGTCCCCGTCAGGTGTGACTAGACTGTCCTGTTCAGAAAACACATGACATTTATGACAAATAACCCAGAGCAGTTATTTTACTATCTGTAAATTGGATCTAAAATAAGCAGCACAAATTTTACTTCCCTGATTTAAATGATGTTAAACTGTAAGTATAAAAGATGTTGATAAATGTTAAATGGATTATAAAATTAGACAGTTATTCAAAAAGTAAATGTGTACATTACAAACTTCTGGGTTACATGAAGCTGACCTTAATGTCATCCTCCTCCCTCTGACTTGCAAACAGCTCATGTAACCCTAAAACTGGTGGTGATGGGCTGGCCTCCTCAAGGACTGGCCTCATCATGGGCTGTGGAGGAAGATTTGCAAGCCGCCCTGACGTGTGCCATGCCCAGAGGGCTGGTGTGGGCCAGGCTGCCGGAGGCCGCGGGTGGGACCCCCTCAGTTGCCTTCTCATTCAGCTTGGGTTCTGGATTCCTCGGTTGGGGCTGCTGTCACAGTGGGTGTCTAAACAGGAATTCATTCCTCACATTGATGGCATTGCAAGCCCAGGTCAAGGTGCCGGCTGGTTCCATTCTCCGTGAGACTTACAGATGGCACCTTCCTGCTGTGTCCTCACCGGGTGGAGAGGGAGAGAGGGAGCCACCATCTCTTCTTATAAGAACCCCCAACCCATCATGGGGTTCCACTCTCAGGACCTCAAACACCCTAATCACCTCCCAAAGGGAATTTGACACTCCCAAATTGGTCATGGCAACCTCATACAGGTGTGGCTCGGCCAGGAAGAGGCTTGACCCACTGGGGTGAGGGCTTCAACAAGGGCCTTTGGAGGAGACAATTCAGTCCAGAGCAGGAGCCCTCAGAGTCCTTCCCCAGATCCCAGAGTGACTGGGAATGAAATAAAAGCTCTGTCGAATCCCGAGGTGAGACAGAGATACTGCCCTTCCCTCTCCAGAAGCCCTCGTTCCACCTGGGGCAGGACCCTCCCCGCAGGAAGGGTGCAACCCCGGCCGAGTGAGGCTCCCCCGGTCCAGTTCCTTGGCCTCTGGAGACTCCTGGGCTGTCCAGGCCCTGGTCTGTCCTCTTTCCCCCTGAGGCAAATTGTGAACCACAATCACCATTTTGTTTCTCTGTCATCCTGAGCAAACTCCTTCCGGCACTTTCTTTGCAAAGGCTTGTGAACCTGCTCCTGTTCATTTGCAGAGAAGTATGCCTGGTGAGCGTGTCCCCCACCTCCTGGGCACAGCACAGAAAATCGTGCCCAGAAAATCCAGAGAAGCCTCAGCGCGAGGGCTGTGTCTCACCAGGCATGGTCAGACACACGACAGAGACACCGCTCTCACGGAGGAAGAGCAGCATTTTTCCTCCCAGATCCCTAGAAATAGAGGCAGGGAAAGCCATGCAAGGCAGCGGGTCCCCAGGGTCGGAGGCTTTACTGGGCTTCCTGTGGGAAGGAATAGGCAAAGTGGGCTTAGGCTTAGGCTTGGGTAGTTTGAATAGGCCGGCAGGCCCTGGGCGCTAGGGGTGGCCCCTCATTGTCTGACACTAGCTTGGGGGTGGTGTAGGCGCCGGCCCGATGTGTGAGAGTTTGGTGGAGGAGGCGTGTGGGTTTGCCCTGGGTAGGTCGGTCTGTGTAGCGGGGTGTGCTCGCAGGGCAGTTGCTTGCCATCTCTGGGAATTAGCTATCCATGGGAGGGCAGTCCCTCCAGGATCGAGAGCCCAAATACCAGACATGCCACACAGAAGGTAAGAAACCACAGTCAATGCAGTCTAAGAAGGATCTCTCCCTCTGCCGGAGAGCTTCCTGTGGGAGCCATTGAAGACAGCTTTCACCCTTCCATCCTGTGATTTTGTGAACATTGAGGCATAAAAAAGTCATCTCAGGCTTCACTAATCAATTCATTTTTTTTTCCTCATCGTTTAAGATCGACATCGGACGATGGACCCTGTACCTGGAGTGCAGAAAGATGTTCTGTGTTCTCAGGGAAATACTAAGGCAAACAGAAGGGACGTGAGTTTGTGAGAGTTTGCTATTCTCTTGACAAAGTTAGGCCTTAAGGAGGCACCTACCCCAATAGATGGCCATCTCCTCCAGTCAGTCAAGGCCAGTGGTCTCCTCAAGTAATTGTAGGTGTTAGCACAAACAAAAAGACTAGGCAGGACACGAACCACCCGCTTTACCTCAGCTCTTTATTCAGGGGATGAAACGGTGCTCGGACCCACTCTCCTGGTGGAAATGAGCCACTGAACAAAGAAAGGGTCTGGGTTTATACAGGTTATTGTGAAGGGTGGTCTAGTGAGCAGGCGTCAGTTTGCATGGACAGTCAGGAATGTGGGCCTCTTTGGTCAAGGTCTGTGGACAGCGCCTGAAGAGGCTTCACTCTGGAGGAGATGAGCCTCCTAGAGGCCGCGTCCTTTAAGGGTGATAAAACTCCTCCTCCCGCCTGCAGCTGACCGGCACTGGAGAACACGTGTCCCGGGAGATGCAGGCTGCCAGTGCAGGGCCTTCATGTTTACTTCTTTTCCTCAGGCCTCATTATTCTGGGAATTTCTTACTCTCCATATCCATTAGTAGGGTCGCTTTCCACACAAAGGGACGCTAACTTGTGTGATCTCACATCTCTGAGCCTCAGCTTTTCCCTGGACAGGAGAGCTCTGTAGTTCTAAGGTCTGGCCTCTGCCTCAAAGAGCTGGCAGTCCCTGGGGGGAAGTGAAGTGCATTGATCCCAAACAATGGCAGAATAGTGCAAGACAGTAAGTCACCAAGGGCAAAGCTCTAGTCTGACAACAGGTAAGAAGTGGTTTAAGACGCTAAACAGCTTAAAGAAGAAATGTGTGTAGGGAGAGAGTTTTTTTCATAGCTACAATGCACTAATAAAAATATTATTTAAAAAAACCAAACAGACAAAAATTGAAAGGTCGTAGTGAAACCCTATAAGATGGGTCCAATGTGGTGAGGCAGAGGAAGAGAGGGAAGAATTTAAAAGCATGCCCCTAGCTTCTCACAGGGCAAGGCTTTGCTCAGTAAATAAATGCGCTCACTGAACAAATATTTCCTGAGCGCGTCCTCGGTGCCAGACTTTTCTCAGAGCTGGTGACATAGCAGTTGACAGATAAAACTCCTCGAATGCATCAGGCTCACATTGACTGAATCAATAACCAGATAAGCAATGAAGAGATACGTCTGCCCGGGCAGCCAGCCCCGTCCGGGTCCCAGGAACAGCGCTGCCAGGCAACCTGGAGCGCGGTGGGCCCTGCCTCCACTCGAGCTGCCTCGTGCCTCTCATCTTATGTCAGTGTCTCCCCTTCTTCACTTAGGATTTCTACTGACCCTCCTTAGGTAATGACCCTGAAAGAAGGGAATCCAGACTCACCGCTACGAGGAGGGGAAAACAGGCTGAGTAGGGGCCGTGTGTTGGCTTTCCATCGCTGTGACAAAACACGTGAGGAAGTCAACTAAAAAGAAAAAAGATTTGCTTTGGTCCCTGGTTTCAGAGATTTCTGTCCATGGTCCTGCTGCCTTTGGGCCTGTGGTGAAGCAGAGCATCATGGCAGGAGCACAGGATGGAAAAGGCCATTCGTCTTGGAATTGCCAGGACTAAAAGAGACAGGAAGAGGCCAGTATCCCCTCAAGGCACACCCAGCCACCTAACGCACGTCCACCCCGCCCTACATCCTAAAGGTCCCACCACATCCCAGTAGCACTGGACTGGTGACCAAGCCTTTAGCACGTGGGGTGTGGTGGACATTCACGATCCCCCATCACAGTCGACACTTGGTATTCAGAACCTGCCTGCAAAGCCAACACTGATCCCCCTTCCTTGGCATGTGCTGTGGCCTTTGATCCCCTCTTAACTAAACACAGGTGACTTCCTGTGGAGAAACTCAAAGCCTCCACGACCTGCCGAGTCGGCAGGGTGACCACGGCTGTGACAGCCACTCTGGCCACCTGTCCTGGACAGTCACCTCCAGGCAGCCGGCCTCATGCAGGCAACCTTCCCGCCACTCTCCTGGACGTGTGCCCGGGCTTTTCAGCTTGGCGGTGGTTCTCCCACTCGGCTTCCCTCCTGTTCAGCAGACGGTCCAGGTTAGATCACCAGCACGGGTGAAGACAGCTCCTGCCACAGCACACCCTGCGCCCGGGGCCTTCCTGCCATCCTTCTCTATTTAACCATGAGAGAAGGATGATCCCCAACACTTAGCAGCTGCTCCTCGTGTGCATTATTCTTATTATCCCATTCTGCCCTTAGGACAGGTCTACTTGTATTATTTCATTCTATAAAGAGGAAAAAAAATCCTGACTCGTAGAAGAGTTATGTGAATTGTCCCCACTCACATCTTGCAAGTGGCAGGGCTGTTTGAAACAAAACCTATCTGCTTCCAAGGCCTTGTTTGGGTTGAATGCAGCCTTGTCAGGGTGCAACCTGCTTAAAACCCATGGACTTCAAGGATTCCCAGAGCTGAACGAAGGTCGAAGCCCCTTTCCTAGATACACTTCCTTCCCCAAACAGCAAACATACAGAATCAGCCTTCCTTAGGGGTAACGTTTTCATACCAATCAGCGGCCCATGACGAGCTGGTTAGGGAGGGTTCTGAGCGGCTCCGTCTGTCTTTGAGTTCAGCAACACCCCTGCTTCCTGTCTGTGTCAGCCGACCATAAGGCCCAGGAGAGGGCCTCCTTCTCAAGTCACAGGAAATAGCAACTCCGAGAAGATATTTGACCAGCAATTGGATGGTCACCAGAGGGGATTCATGTCCCCACCTCTAAAACCAGGAATTGAAATATTGACTCATTCTCTCCTCACCAAGCATCTGTTTTCTGGGTTCTAGGGATAAACTGTGAACTAAATAGGCCTTTTTAAAAACCTGTAATAGCCTATAGTGTTAGTACAGCTGCCTGACTTGTCTCTTTATATCTCTCCAGCCCTGCTTCTCCAACCATTTTCCATACCTATTTTTACAAAACAAAATCTAATTGGATCACATCCTTCTCAAAACCTTCAATGGCATCCCAACGTTCTCAGGAAACATTCCAACTTCTGAAATGGCTTACGAATGGCCCCCATGAAGTGACTGTCAGTCTCCTCCCCTGTCATGTCCTGTTCTGCTTCTGGGCCACCCTGCCTTCACCCACTGGGCGAAGCATGGCTCAGCTACTTGCGTAGCTCTGTGGACATCGCCCTCAATAATGGAGGACAGATGAACATGGTGACCTAGGAGGCCTATGTCCTCCCTAAGAATACGTGGTTCTCACTGTGGATTTCCAGCCATGATCCTTCAGACGCTTCATGGCCGGTCCCAGCTGTGCAATCCTGAGAATTTCAGAGACTGAGTGTATTCTCCTGCTGCTGCTGCTGGTGAGTCTCCCCGATGAGCCTGGCGCATGTGTGGCCCACACAAAGAACACAGCGCATGCATGCAACTCCGCTCCACAGTATTCCCAAGCCCTTGTTTAAATCCTCTCACCCACATGGCTTTGACCTCCATCGGCACTGGGGACTTCGACTTTCTCACATCATTTCCCAAGCCTAATACAGAGTCTGGCATTGAATGGGGAGCAGTAAATACTTCCTGAATGAAGAGTCCTTCTGCCATAACTACAGAGACACTCTGGAATAGCACATCATACCATAATTGCTTTTGTGTCTTTTCCTGCGGTTGGACTAAGTTCTGAAATGGTCCAGTGATTTGTCCTTGTTTTTAATTCTACCTAACACAGAGCTTGGAACACACTTGCTCAGTGAATGTGGAGCATCGAGTGAGGGAACGGACTCAAGGTTTTCCCCTTCAAGGGGCAGGAGGAGGACTCTTCCTTGGTTTTCACCTCCACCGCTCCGCAGTCTCCCTACCACACTTGGCTGTGTTTCTGAGTCCTTGAAAGCTGGAGTCGTGGCTGCAGAGGTTGACAGAAGTCACATCGGCCCAAATAGAAGGACAGGCATGGGAAGAGCGTCAGGAGCCCTGCCTCGAGCGTCTGTTCAAAAATTTAAAGTCATATTCCAAAGACAAATTCCGTGAGGTTGTGGTCAGTGGTTCAGTAAACAATCACAAAACTACAAGTTCCCAGACTCGGTTTTTAACCACGGGGCTTTGTTAAGAAAGCCAGCTAAGACTGTGATTTTTATTTTTTTTTATTTGTTTTAGATGTTGATGGACCTTTATTTTATTCATTTACTTATATGCGGTGCTGAGAATTGAACCCAGTGCCTCACACATGCTAGGCAAGTGCTCCACCTCTGAGCTGCAACCCCAGCCCAAGAAAGTGGTTTTTAAACTGTTCCATAGAGTCTTTCTGATGGGAAGAAATGAAGCAGATGTTTCCCAAAAGATTATATTTAAACACAGGTTTCTGCAGCTATAGATAGATAGATAGATAATAAATAGATAGATAGAAAATAAACTCTTTGAAAACCAACCACTGTTCTGAAATAGTACTGAGACGTGCACATATTACAGCATCACAACACTGCTGATAGGTTGTAGGCATCATGTTTTTTCCTTGATCTGTTTGCTTCTCAGATTTTCATTCAGTTTTTTTACTTAAAAAAGACTTCAGATGTTTTTGCTGCCCAGGTTTGTGAGTACCTGAAGAGGTTGCCTTGACCTAGCCAGAGGCAGAAGCAGGAGCCAATCTAATGGGCCTTGGGGTGGCTGTGTGTGCCCACCTCCTGATGACAGTGTGGACAGCATGGGTCCGGATCCCACGGCGTCCAGTAGAGAACGCGGTAACTAGGAGTTCTCAGTGAGAACGTGTGAAGAATTCCAATAGGGTGGCTTTAGCAGAAACCGCAGGGCCCAGGCGGCTGGGGCAGAGCAGGTGTGGTTTCACAGTTGGAGGAAATCTGACCCCGGCACCGGCTACACGCTCGAGTCCCAAGTGTCCACACAGCACCTGGAACCCACTCTACTTGACAGTTCCTGGACCCTCCTGCTCTCCTCCACAGGGCCCTGCACACTACCCTTGTGCTGAAGTCCACCAAGAGCTGTGAGCTCCTGTCAGGAAGGGCGGAGGAACCTCGTTACTGGGAATGTCAGCCAGTGTCCAGGAGAGGCCAGCACAGCTGGAGAACACACAGGAGCACCGTCCTTGGAGCCGAGCCTTGGCCCCATGCCTTAGCCAGCTGGTCCTTGGCTGCCCCTGCAGCTGCGTGGGGCAGGGCGTGCTGGGCCAGAAGAACCCTGGGCTCCGCCCGGCCCACCCCTCCTCTTCCCTTGGGCCTGTGCGGCCACCGACTCCTTCCTGAACCCTTGCCTCACCTCAGGATGTGTCCTCTGAGTCCATCTGCAGCAGCTGGCCCAGGTCTTGGCCCCTCCCTCCCACGGGCTCCCCTGCTGGGCTCCTCACTAGGTCCCCTGGGTGAGGATGGGCCTGGGCCAGGCTGAGGACAAGAGCAAGCAGCGCCGGGTCTGTGTGCGCTCGCCCGGAGGTGTCTTCACGGGTGCGTGAGCGCCGTGCCTCGGGCTGACCTTCAAGCTCTGCGCGGCCCTCCAGAGCCCCTCCCCGGAGACGCCCACCGACCACCCGCCCTCCTCTCCTGCCTCCGCCCTCCTGTGCTGCCTCCTCTTCCCGCACACTTTCCCTGCCGTCACCCTATTTCACACGCGCTCGCACGAGGGTTTGCGGGTTCATAGTTCTCCATCTCCCTCTCTGTTCATCTCATCCAGTAAAACAAAGGCTCTGGAGGGAAGGGCGCTGCTCATCCCGTGATTGATCCTCAGTCCCCGTGAGTGGAAGCCCTGGGACTGCGGCCCCGCCTCCCGGAAGCCGCCGCACTCAGGACCTGCAGCCTGCATGGTGGAGGTCAAGGCCACAGGGAGACTGAGAAACCTCCTCTGACTTCACTAACACGTCCTCGCCTCTCAAGAGTCTCCCACGTTGTCAGACTCTGGGCGCACACCAGAAAGGAGTCAGGAGGCGTTGGGGACCTCACCTCCTGCTGAGCCAGGAGCCAGGAGGGGGAGTCAATCAGCGCCTCTGAATGAATGGGCAAATGAACAAGGAACCATGGATATTTAAACTGGGTAAAATGATCTATAAATTCTAAAGAAGATGGTTTTTAACAAGGATCACTTTGGCTACTTAAGAGATAAGCTATGGCGCACATCTGTAATCCCAGCAACTTAGGAGGCTGAGGCAGGAGGATCACAAGTTTGAGGCCAGCCTCGGCAACTTGGCAAGACTCTGCCTCAAAATAAGACTTTCAAATGGGCTGGGGCTGCACAGCGCATGTTTGTGCAAACAGGAGGGTACTGCTACAAATCAGTTTGCTGTTTCCAGCAGCACGGCCCACATAAGTACACGTGAGTTGTCACCCATCTTATTTGTGAAACTTGGTTGTTGTGCTTGGCTTCTGAAGGAGGGCAGGGACTCTGTGCACGGAACCTCCACCTGCTCTTGTCTCCCTCTGTGGTGGGCAGGCCCTAGCTCACCCTTAGGGCTGACTGTAGGTGTGGGCCGCTCACGGGCAGGGCTGGACCTTTCATCTCTGTCCATCTCCGAAACCCACAAGCACAGCCTGACGCAGGGCAGAGGTTCAGTAGCTGTTTGCCAAGTGAGTAAAAGGAAACAGATCTGTGCAATGGCTCCATCATTAGCCATTTTGATAAGATCAAGCCTATGAGAAATCCCATTGTTCTCCCCAGTGACACACCGGAGGACCTTCTGCCAGAACCCAGGCACAGGTGGCAGCTATGCGGTGCTAACACCCACTGGAATGGATAATGAGGCATCAGGCCAAAATGTTCAACCTGCCCTCTCTCCCAGGCCTACCGACACTTTAGGCAGAGAATTCTTGGTCACGGGAGGCTGCCTGTGTCCAAGCATGTCCAGCAGCGTCCCTGAGCCCCACCCAGCGGAGGCCAGTGTACCTCCCCACCAGTAAGTCAGCCAACCCTCCGGATGTCGCCAGGTGTCCCCTTGGGAGGCAGCATGGACCCCAGCTAACAGCGCTGTTCTGGCAGTGCAAGAAGCTGGGGTTGGGGAGGCTGGGAGGGGAGACTCTGGTCAGAGGTACGATATTTGGATTATGGGGAGTGGGTTCGGGAGATCTGTGGTGCAGCATGGTGACTAGAGTTACTAAATGCTTTGTGTGCATGAAAATTGCTTAGAGTAGATTTCAAGTGCTCTTACCACAAGATGATGACAGGTATCTAAGTTAATGCACCTGTCAGTCAGCTTGAGTTAGCCACTCCATCAGGTATACCTATTTCAAAAGACCATGCTCTCATCGTAAGCGTGAAAATTATTACTTGTAAATTTAAGAAATTTTTTTTTTTAAAAAACCAGGTAGGGTAAATCTGTTTAAAAAGAGGATTTTTAAATGCCCACTAAGCAGGAAATATTTGATAGCAACTTTCCTTTTCCCAGAGCATGATCATAGTCCCTTTGGTTGAGTGCTTGGTGCACCAGGCACCATCTGAGGGCTTTTCCTGCGTGAATTCCTTACTCTGCCCACCACCACATAACATGGGCCCTGTCACTGCTTCTTGTCTTCAGAGTGAAGAGCCTGAGGATAAATGGTCCCTGGGAAGTGGACCAGCAAGCAAGGAGCGAGGCTCACCCCGCATGGCCAGCTCCCGCGTCCTCTCTCCTGGCCTCCAGGTGTGTCCCTGGCTCTACAGTCAGGGTGTCAGTGCAGCAAGAGCAGAACTCGAGTCCAGACCCAAATCGATGGACACACGTAGCCTGCGCTCGCTCCTCTGAGAGCTGGGGTCTTCCCTCAGGCACAGGCAGATTTCCTTTCCCTGAAGAGCCTGTCTTCTCCACGGACTGTAACAGTTGTACTACTCTGATCAGAGCTGAAGTCGATCTTTACCTTCTGGAGCTGCGTCCTATGCCCCAGCTTGATGACTGCCCACGCCCCCGGCCACCCAGGGCCGGAGCACTGCCTTAGATGAGACACGCAGGTTAAGTGGACATAATTCAGTGCTTTACACGGACGACCAACTTAGGGTCTATTGATCGACTGGAGGTGTACGTGTATATTTTTAGAATGGACAGGTGTGTATTTTGGAGCCAGAAGCCTCGGCTCAGGGGACATTGCCGGGAGCCCAATGTGGGCCACACTACCTGCAGGTGGGAGGAACCCAAAGTCGACTCAGAAGCAGCCCACCCTGGAGGAGCACGAGGGGCCGGGCGGGGGCTGCACCACCTGCCAGCACCAGTGTCCTGGTCCTTAAGGACATCCGAGCCTCACAGTCCAGCCCCGCGGGTACTTTAGTCGCCTCCACTTCACAAATGGGGAGACCGAGTCCCGGGAGCTGAGGGACTTGCCCAAAGACACCGAGCACCTCAGGGAGAGTAACCGGGGCTTCATCCCCCCAAGTCTGGAGGCCCACTCTGCCGAACAGAGCAGCCACACCCCATAACCCAAATCAGGACGGGTAGAGGTGCCACAGTGCTGAGGCTGTCCTGGATCCTAGGTGCAAACGTACCAGGGTAAAGGCCTCAGAAATGACTTGGTGCAAACTCATCACTTGATAAACGAGCCCAGGAAAGGACTTGGTGAGCGCTCTGCCTAGGCCCTTGTTAGAGGCTTGAGCTTGGCCTCTAGCATGGACGGAAGTGCCCAGCAGCACATGCCACTTGCAGAAGCAGCACGGTGGTCACGGTCACTAGAAAGCCTGGCTCAGAGCCACGGGTAAGCTGCAGCTGTCAAAGCCTCTGCAAGCTCCCAGGGACCCTGAACCAGCACCCAGCGTGGCCTGCTGTAGGCCAAGGAGGAGGCAGCTGTGCATGGGGGTGGGGCTGGCTGGAGGAAGTGCACATGACCTGGGGGAGACCGTGCACCCCCTTTTTCCTGCTACAACAGCTATTTCGTTACCATTCTGAAATACTCCACTTTCAATACTTAAAAAATGAGCCCATTTTGATTCTGAACACTTGCAATGGAAGTCGTGAGTCTAAGGCTCTCCCCACGCTTTCCTGATATAGAACTTTCTCCTTCAGGGGCCAATACCAGTTCCTTTTTTCCACCTGGACATGTAGCCTCAGGATTTTCCAACGGTGACTCCCCATAGCATGAACATCCAACTTGAACCCTGAGACCTGTAATTTTCAAGTCTGTGGGTGGCGAATGGACAGAATTCTGGGCAGATTTGGGGCAAGACCTGGACCCTGCCGGCTGGGGGTGCTCAGCTCGGAGGACCTGTCCTGGCGGGGGCCTGGCCGCAGCAGCATGAGGCCAGCACGCAGCCTTCAGGTCAGCAGCCCAGCTGAGCTTCAGGAACAGCATTTCAGACACAAAGGCCGCTGCGTCCCCCAGTTGGGGTCACTCTTCCCGCCCCGCCCCTTCCCACTGCTTCCTCCTTCGCTGCTGCAGACACTGTGAGGCACCAGGCAAATCGGTTCACACTGCGGAACCCTTTCCTTGCCCGCAAATGGAGAAGCGGGGTACAGATCACCTCACAGTGGCCACAGGAGAGCTCACAGGCCGGGCAAGTTGGTAGCCACCACAGACGGCGTTAGAGGGACTGCAGAAGAGCGGGGTGACAACTTGCAGTGATGTTTCTGAGCTGGAGTCAGCGGAGCATCTTGCTCACTGCTGGAGCTCCGCGCCTCGCAGGACACCCGGCTCAGACCCCCAAACCAGCTACTTATCCGATAAGTGCCTGAGTGAGACCGGGACCTGCTAAGGACAGGTGCCTTTGAAGTCACAAGTAGCAGCCCAGCTTTGGTTATGGGCCACCTTATCATCACAGCTTCAGTTTGTATGAAATCCAAAGCACAACTCACCTTCGCGTTCCAGTACAAAGATGGTAAAGAAACGAGGGCCTATAATTCAAAGCAGAAGAGAAGTTGAAAATGCAATAAAGATTCAGAAGGAGGAAAGTGTCACGTCAGAGGGGAGTCAGAAAAGGTTCACAGACCTTGACAAACAGAGAGAGTTCTGCTGGTGACAGGACGTTCAAGCCCGGTGGTGGGCTGCCCAGAGGTGGCAAGACGGGAAGGTGGCAGTGGGATTCTGCACAGGTGAGAGTGGGGGTGCAGCGGAGCAGGGGGAGCCAGGCCAGGAGTGCCTGACCCCATCCCAGGGGCCGTGCCTCCAAAGCCAGTCGAGGGTTTGAGGCTTACTCCAGAGCGGCAGAGACTTTTCCAGGCTCTATTCTGCTCCACCAACGGCTTTTCCAGGAAGAGCATGTCATAATTTATGGTTTGGATTCATAATTCCCTGCCAAACACAGCTTACTGCCGCCTGGTACAAACACTCTCTCACTGGGGCCAGTCTCTCACCTCTAACGCCAAGGTGTCTTCCGGCATTCAGTGGGATCAATAGTACCCAACTCACAGTGTAGTTTTGGGAAGTGACTATGACAATAGTTGTTCAGGTGTTTGGCTTGGAGAAATGTCTTTTTACCTGAAGATGACAACAGTCTTCTTCAGTAGGGACGTTTTTTGCAATACAGACACACCTGCATTGAGGAAGTACATTCCAGAATTATCTAGCTGAAGATGACTCTGTCACAGTTTAGAAATCCCAGGGTGAGAAGCAAGCAGTGAGTGAGCTATAGTGCCACTCAGAGCTGAGGCAAGAGCCCAGTCTCCTGACCCCAGGCACCCTCTCTCCTGCCCCTGACTTCTCTGATACCAGACGGCGACTAAATGTATCTGAAATAGACATTTCTTCTTTGCAGCAGAAGGTGTTGGCCCTTCTTGCTAAGTCCCAATGTTACTGGGGTCCTAGGCCACAGGACTGACTCTGGGGTTCCCAACAAATCAGAGTTGGCCAGTCACCCCAAACAAAAGTAAAAAAGTAATGGAAAGGTCAGGAAAGGAATTTCAATTGAGAAAGACATATTGGGAAGGCAGAGTGAAATCAAGCATCTCAGTTATGTCTCTGGGGTGTCGACATGAGCTTTAGGTTTCCATTGAAGAATTGGGGCTCAGGGCAAGAGATATCTGTAACCAAACTATCTTGGTCAGATCGTGGTCTGTGGACCATTATCTCCTTCTGGGTTCTGCCAGGCGCCCCGCGGATGTCCTCATTGCTAGAGGGGTGATCTCTGTTTGCTGCTCGGGATGTTTATCACACCTGTGATCCTGGAAGAGGGCAATTTGGCTCCCATGGGAAGAGGCTACTGCCTGAGGAGTCATCTATTCCTGGGGCAATCTGCTGCTTTGTGGGGAGTCTCATCATGGGTTGATCTGCCTACAGGGCTCTGCTATTCCCTGAAGGTAGAAGGGCAACGACTAGAGACTTCTAGGTGCCACTTTAGGATCTGGAACAGAACTTTATAATAGCTGGTGTTAGGCATCCCTGCAAATCATGAGAATATCTTAGTTCCTCTTATCTTGGTGATCTCAGTCTTGAAAGGGGATGAAATAGGTTAGGAAGATTTAGGGCTAATAAACCCTGTATTACCAGTTTTCACAGGAACACTCCTTAAGTGGTTAACACGCCTGTGTGCCGAGTTAGCAAGAATCTGAAGACAGATTCAAGATGAAGGCAGAGATGGCAAATTTTATCCTGCTTTCAGTGGCCCACCAGACAGCCACAGGACCAGCGCTTTTAGCACAGACAGCCTCTCTGCGTCCTGTGACACCAGTCCCCCTTCCTTCAGAGTTCTGGGTACAAATGTTGAAGGTGATGTCAGCCAAGTCCTCAAGCTCCTGTGCTGCTGAATTGCCATGGAAAGGGAGAACGCGGGCACCGCTGCAGGGTGAGGAAAGTCACCTTGTAGGGGCAGGACCTTGCCAGGTCTCTGTGAGTCACACTGCAACCCCAACCCCCATAAACGCACTCGTATGAGCTGTCAGGTGTCATCTGAGCATCTGTGTATCAATCTGAAGGTTAGGAAATAAAGACTCAGAGAAGCTGGACAGCTGGACCAAGAGCATGTAGGGGTGACCTCCAGTCTCGGTGTCTGCAGTTCCTCAGGCCACCCTCCTGGGACGTCCCACACTCCGTACTCCCTGGAGTAAGCTCTGAGCTGCTGATGTCCGTGAGCGCTCTATCCGCATCCCGCTGAACACTTTCTTGCCAATATGCTTTTCCCCGCTCGGCTTTCACGGCAGCACCCTGCTGTTTGGGCCCTCCCTCGTGTCACCAAGCTGACTCTCGAACATGGCAGCTGCTCAGGGGTGATCCTTGGCCCTCTGGCTTTTCACTGTGTACACTGGCTCTGGGGAACTTCCCGCACCCCTTGAACCTCAGTCGCCTCCTTGGGGCTGGCGACTTTCCCCTCTGCGCCTCGGCTTAGCCCTGAGCTCTGGGTTTGCCCACCCCTGCCCCCGTGGCCAGTACACTTCTCAGGCTCCACCAGCCAAGGTTCCACACAGTCACTGGGAAAGGGCAGCCCAGTCCCCCTGGAAGGCCCTTGCTCTCTCCTCTCTCTCCATCACTGCCTGCACCAGAGGCAACTTGTTAATTCCTCCTACGGAGCTGTGCAAGCTGCCACCTCCCCCGTCCTCACCTCCAAGGGGCCTCTTAGGCTAGACACAGGCAGTAGCCCTCTACCTGGGCTCCCCACTTCTACTGCATCTCTTCCAAATCAGTCTCCACAGTACAAGCAAGGATCTTTTCAAAACATGAGTGGGACCACGTTACTCTTTCTTAAACCCTTGCAATAGTGGTCCAAGTGGATGACTGGATTAGCCAGATGTGGTGTGTACGGTGAGTGGAATACGATTCAGCCTGCTACATGCTGCTGCACAGATGAACCTTCTAGATGGCAAGCCAAGAAGCCAGTCAGAATCAGACGAGTACTGCACATTTCCATCCACAGGCAGCCCCCCAGCAGTCAAGTTCATAGAAACAGGAAGCAGACTGGAGGTTTCCAGGGCTGGGGCTGGAGGGAAGGGCAGCTGGTGCTCACTGGGCCCAGAGCTTCAGCCGGGGAAGATGAAAGGTCGTAGCTGGAGGGCAGAGGCGTTTGCACAGTAATGTGCATTATTTACTTAAAGCCATTGAGCGGTGCCGGTTAAAATGGTGGTTAAAATGGTGGATTGTATGCTGTCGTTTTACCATAATGTTAGGAGGGAAATCCTTTCAGCGTTTCCTGTTGTCCCTGGAGGAAAGTCCCAAATCCTAGACAGGGTTTTGGAGGACCCACCTGTCGCCTGCCCTCCCCAGCGGCTCCTTTACCTTCCAGCTCTCACCAGGACGCCCTGCTCTGCTCCTGCGGTGCAGTCACTCGGGCTCCACCCACTGCCCACTGCAGCCTCTCTCCCTCCACCTCTCTGGGGCCTGCACTGCTTCTGCGCACCCTTCAGACCTCAGCTTCAGAACCCCAACCCTGAGGAAACTTGTCTCACCCAAGGGAGGTTGGTGCCTCTTGCCTGGTACGGATGCTATGTGTTCATCCTCCAAAGGATTAGCACTGGAAGGTCATCCAGTGTGCGCACTGTGCTACCCATAGAGCTGTCTCTACTCTGCCATGTGTAGGGCCAGCCATGGCACTGACAAATGTCCCCAGCATGTTTGCTGGACAAATACAGTGGCGGCCTGGGCTTGCATCCCAGAGCCCAAGCTTGCCTTCTGCAAGACATGGACCCTCAGATGGTGACACGCACTTGGGATATATAGAGAAGAGCAGGCAGAGGGAAGGAGGGCAGGGTGGATCCACCTTGAGTTCTACCGAATTCTAAAGAGGCTCAGACATCACCCTGTGCTCGCTTTTAGCCAACATCATCTTACCTCATTCCCAAAGTCGCCTCCCATTCTCCACAGGAGGAAGGAGACTCAAGAGGCTCAGCACACGTATGGACACCCACTCACCCTCCACAGCTCCCTCCGAACACTGCTGCCTGCACAAAACCTTTCCCACCCCCATACCTAATCCCTGCTCCTCCACGGCTCCCACAGAGCTTCTAGAACAGTGTTTGGTCCAGCCTTGGTCATGGCTAGCTGCTCCTTTCTACGATGCCCCCATGAACCTATGAACTCCTGAGGATGGGGACCAGGTCACTTGTCACTTATCTCAAGGGGAGGAGAGTGGGAGCGAGAATGGCACATCAGCCATTTACAGAGATCATGAGACCCACCGGACTTGGAAATGCTAACATTGAAAAAGGGCATCTTCAATTTCAGACATGCATGAAGGCATGTGAAAGCACAAGGCAGGGACATCGCCCGCCATTGTGGTCTCTGGACGAACTGCCGGGGGACGGGTGCTGGACCCCTGCCGGGGGCAATTCTGGCCCAAGGGCTGTTTTGCGCAGGTGCACCAGGGGGCTCTGACAGGCTGCCTGGTGTGCAGACCAGCCCCAAAAGAGAAGTAAGATTCCCCTTCTTATAAGAGAAGAGACACGGTGGGTGTCGTGTGGCCCTCAGCTTGCCCATCCTTGGCTCCGTTCTACCCATGCCCCCAGGGTTGGCCTCCCTCTTGACCCAGGGGCTTCCACCAGACCCACACTCCAGCTGGGGCTCCCGCTCAGGCCCTCCCCAGCATGATGACTGAGTTCCAGCCTTCTCGTGTCCTGGCTTTTCTCATTTCTGGAAAGTCAGAGAACAAACCATGGGCAGGAAAGAGCTGGTTACAGCAGGAAATGGTGGGGTTCTGGTGGAGCCAATGGCACACACGATGCCGGCTTCGCAGCCCGGAGGGCTCACAGCCCTTCTGCTTCCCACCCAGATTAAACTGGATGAGTTTTCCCTTGAGCTTCTGAAACGCTTCCAATTGCCCCTGGTTTCAACACGTCACCATTAAGAAACACCCAGAGGGCTGGGGGAGTAGCTCTCTGGCAGAGTGTGTGCTTGGCATGCGCCAGGCATCCCAGCATCCAAACAAATGGAGGACAGACATGTAGATAGGCAGATAGGTAGATACACGATGCAAACATAGCTAGATACACAGATAATCTCCCCCAGAGAAGTTCCCTGGCAGGCACTGAGCAAAGGGTAACCACAGTTTAATGTGATTTAAAAAGATGTGGATCCCCATAAACCAAAGGCCTTGAAGAACCCTATGTGTGCTCAGGTTCCGAGGTCCTGACAAACCAGGGCCCAGCTCAACAGTGAAGAGTGGCTTAAGGATTCTCTGGGCAGCGCCATCCAACACGGCCTGGGTGGAGTGACCCTCTCCCAATGTCAGGACAGGTGAGTCACAGCTTGTTTACCTGGGAGCTCAGTGAAACCTCCCCTTGTCCCCTTTTAAGTTCATGTTGTAACTTTGAAGAGATCTCCTTTGCTCCCTGCAGTTACTTTCTGTGCCTGTGAAATATCTGATTATGTGGATGTGGGGGCTCATTTTGCTTTTCCTTTGTCACACAGAAGCAGCTTTTTCAGGTGGTCTCACATACGGATGAATGTGGGTGCAGTTCTTCAGGCTAAAGCGAGGTCAGGCCCTGCGGGCTGATGCTTGACAGAACCCCTGAATCCCCACAGAGAGCAGAAACTCCAGGCAGCCCTGGTTAAATCCCTTCCAGCTCAGCTACTATGAGACCGTGTCTCTGACGGGCAGTGAGTGGCGATTCTGGACATAACCAACCATACAGAGTGGACACCCACACTCGAAGGGCCAATTCTCAGCAGGGCTCTCTCTCCATCCCCAGTCAGAGCACAGTTTACAGCTCCCTGCAGAGAATGGACAGGTATGTTGTATAAATGTTACACTTTACCAGGTGTGTTTACATGCAAGTCAGGGTCACTGCATATAAACTGGTAAAGAAACCGGGGACTGTGACACACACCAGGAGGGTACCTGGGAGCACAGGTGCACACTAAGAGCACCATCTCCCTCTGTGCCATCTCTGAGGCTTGCCCTGCCAGGTGGAGGAAGAGGATGTGTATAGAAAAGAGAGGAGGCCACTACTCATAGCTTTTCTGAATTGTAGGCTCACTACCAACCTTGAGTTGCTTCAAGGTACATTGCACGCTTATGCTATTTGCTTCCGTGAATCAGTCTGAATGAACTATAGTGACAATATTTTATTTTTCTTCTGCTTTTATATTTCAGAAAGGAAAGGAAATAGAATATTCAAAGTCTCTAAATGGGATTTGTTTCTCAGGAAATCTTCGATGGCATCTGAAAGCACCAGGATCCTGGAGAGTCCATTGTGAATCTGAACTACCTGCATCACATCTGTGAGATACACGGTTAGCACACACTCCTGTGTTTTAAATATGACCCCCAAACTGACCATAGATGCCAGGATCCCATCGCTGGCTTGTTCTGCATCCTTCTTTCTGAGTATGACATCCCTTGGGCCACATGCCCATCCCGGGATCCACCATTTGTGACTGGGGGAGGGAGGGCCAAGACTGTCCCAGCTGTGGCTGCCCTGGGAAATCACCCTTCGACCAGATGCCCCTTCCCAGGGAGGTGGGCCTTGTGATGCCCGAGGCCCACATTAGACTCTTGATTGCAGACTAGCTTGAGTGTGGCTGTGAGGGGAGGGGACAGCAGGGAGCATGGCACAAGACCAAAGGTGAGTGCCCTCCACACTCTGGACATGAAGCTCCTGGAGGCAGGAGCAGCCTCTGCCTCATCACAGCGTCCTCCTCCAGTCTTGCCTCCGTGTTGAGCGCACAGGACTCGCGTAAATATTTGCTAGTAGAGAAATCTTCTCAGTAAGTCATTGTTGTCATGGTCATTTTAGAAATGAGAAAACTGAGTCTGAGCGCAGTTTGCCTAAGGTCACCCAACCAACTAGGGACGGAACCGGGGCCAAGGACAGACCCAGACGTTTCTGTGCCCAGCGTGCCGCGGGCACTCTGGGACAGCTGCCACTCCATGCCAGTGGTGGAAAGAGCGCTGCACCAGAGAGAGGGCTTCCCTGGGTTCCTGGGCATTGGAGATGCTGGCAAGTGACCGTGGCCACTGTGTCCCCTCCTGAAGAATGCGATAGCTTTTTAACCAATGCAAGAGACAAGGTTCTATTCCAATATCCTATTGTTTCTGTTCATTATAAAAGTAACGTGTGTTCACTAGAACAAAATCCAACTGCATACAGAGCAGAAACTGAGTCTTTCCATGAGCCAACCTGAGAAATCCTTCATACGTATATTTTAACATGAGTGGGTGTGAACAATACATGTTAATTTGTAGTCTGGTTTTGTGCTTTGTGTAGAGACCCACCTGGTGGCAGAATTGGAGTTACATTCTTTGTGCTCACACATTTCTTTAGCTCTTGAAGATGTAACTCAGAATCCAAAAAGCAGAAAGGAATGGACTTTGATTTTGCCCTGAGAAATGGGTCTAAAGACCCACGTCTTCCACCTTTGGCCCTGAGCATGGGGAGCAGAGCAGGAGACTTTTCCTGATGTGTCTATACCTTAGGTCTAGATACTGGGACAGCCCGCCGCATGCAGGCTAATTCATAGCTTCCTGCTCAGTGACTGAAGGCTTCTCCTAGACCTGATTTATTACCAGGTAGTTTTCCTCAGCCCTTAGTACCTGACTATCTCAGCTGATGCATGAAGCGGACAAAGAGGAGAGTGGGGAGACACAGGAGGAGATCAGGAGGGACAGGAGCTTGCACCTGACCGGGAGTGCTGCTCAGAGACCATCCTCGGTGAGGGACTCCTTAAGAATCTGGATACAGAGACAGTGGGAAGACCCCAGGGTGAGCAGAACCAAAATGGGTTCAGTCCGTGGAAGCCAGGGTAGACCCATAGCCCAACTAGAAGGACCACAGAACTCAGTCAGATCTGCAGTAGTGACTTTGGTACTCCTCAGGGTTGAACCACCTAGTCTTTCTAGTGAACAAATTGCAGAAAATAACTCACAGCATGTAAGATGTTAAAGCTCAGGGTCCCCGGGAGGCTCGACCTCAGACCTCACACTTCAGTGAGAAAGGAGGGACTCACTCAAGGTCCCAGAATTGCATCATAAAGTCAAGATGAAGCTGCAGGGATTCAGCCTTTGGCTGAATGCTCACTCTCAAGTGTCAGAAGTCAGTCAGGCAATGGCGCTCTGAACCTTAGATTTCCTCCCCAGCTGCCTGCGCAGGGTATTTGTCCTACATTGTAGAAAATGGTTTTTCACACTATAAAGGGAAGACAGAATATGAACAGTCCTAAGACACTAAAGAGAAAGTTCAAGGAGAAGGTTCAAAAGCAAGTTCAAAATAAAACAATGACTGTCAAGACTGAGCCCTGGGCAGCAGAGGGCAGTGGTTCCTGAGGGATGGGAATCTGAGAAGCAAAGCCCGGCGACTGCCCCAGCTCACTGCCTCGGAGAGCACCCGTCCTGCAGCGCAGGGAGGGGGCTCCAGCCAGGCCTGCAGAGCTCCCTGAGAATCCAGGGAGACCAGGAGGGCCAGAGAGCTCAAGGCCAAGGCCGTGGAGAGCAAGCCACTCAGATCTGCTGTCTGGACAGCACAGGGATGTGAGGGATCAAGCCAGGACTGAAAACCACCCAGAAGGAGCAAAGAAGTGCCACACCCGACAAGGAAAATTCCTAATATCCGGTCTCTAATCTAAAAATGACATATAAAGAAGAAAAAATATGACCTGTGATAAGGAGATACATCGACCAATTAAAAATAACCCTAAATAGACACAGATTTTAAAAAGGAACATTAATGTATAAGTGATAGGGAATAATGGGTGGAAGAAGTCTCTCTAAGTATTAAAAGGAAATCAGAAGGCAAAAAGGAAGAGATGGAAGTATTTCTAGTACATTAGGCAATTCTGCCAGGTAGATCAAACAAACACAAACTACAAACCCGGTCAAAGAGAACCAGGAGGAAACCTCAACACAGACAGAGAGACTCTGAGTTCAGAGAACAAGAACTTGTACAAAACCATGAGCACAACCTCACGGAAAAATCGCTGAAGAACGTGTAAGAGCACAGGAGATGGCAGAGTATCAGTGAGCCCACATTCCCTCTCGACCTGGGTCCCTGACCCGCCCTGCCTCACCATTCCCGGGATGCCACCTGCTACTGTGGCCACAGGACCAAGTGCAGGGAACCTTCCCTCCCCACAGAGTGTGTGATCATGACAATATTGCCTGCTGTTGGAACACATCCATCCTCAAGGCCCACGCTCCATGTTCAATTCATGTTCTGACTAGTGATCAAAAACTGTGAGTATCCGTCCCAGACTCCAGAAGATGCAGAGCATGATCATTGGGGTGACCGGTCATGGGCAATCTAGGATTTGAACCTGGGGATGTCTGACTGTAAGGACTTTGCTCTACCCATTTCCAGGGTTTCTTAACCTCGGCATGAAGGACATTTCTGACCAGCATTAATGGCAATATGGAGAAAAAAGTCCAAATCTGTATTTATTTATTTATTTATTTTTGCATGTGACTATAAATTAGTACAACCTTTCAAAGGACAAGTTGGCAGAATTTATTAGAATTTTAGATGTAGAGCCCCTTTAACCATTCAGCTAACAAATCCAGCCTGGGAGTTCATGCCATAAACTCAGTATCAGCTCTGCATAAAAAGCTTCTTGGGAGTTGGCCCAGCCAAGATATTCACACTCACACTAGTAGGTACTTTCCCTTCATGATATTTATCATCATTATAGTCAAATAGGCTTACCGGCTCTCCTCATTAAGAGCAGGAAAGAAACCAGATTTTTAATATTTGTTGTATAAGTAAATGCAGTCTTATAATAGCAATATATGGCATGCTGATTATTTTACCACCATCACAATAGATGAAAAAAATTGAACGTCCACTAGTAAGAATATAGTTTAAAAGTACTCTCCTGGTCATCTGTCAATCTTCTTTGGAAAAATGTCTATTTTGCCAACTTCTGAATCAGGTTTCTGCTGTGCTTGAATTTTTGGAACTTTTTTGTGGGGGGAGAAAGGTACCAGGGATTGAATTCAGGGGCACTTGACCACCAAGCCACATTTCCAGCCCTATTTTGTATTTTATTTAGAGACAGCATCTCAATGAGTTGCTTAGTGCCTTGCTTTTGCTCAGGTTGGCTTTGAACTCAAGAACCTCCTGCCTCAGCCTCCCGAGTCACTGGTATTACAGGCATGAGCCACGGCTCCCGACAGGAATTCTTTATACATTCTGGACACTAATCCCTGAGATGCGTGACCTGAAAATAACTCCTCCCACTCTGTGCACTGCATTTTTTCTCTGTCATTAATGACAGTTGATGTGCAAAAGAGTTTTTTTAAAAAATTTGATGAAGTTAGATTTGGCTACTTTTCTTTTGATGCCTGTTCCTTTGGTATTGTATCCAAGAAATCATTTGGACCCAGGCTGTAACCCGAATGAACCTCGACTGCAATCCTACTCCAGTCTCAAAAGGACAAGTACTGGACAATTCCTTGCACACAAGGAACTTCTAATAAGAACCAAGTGCTCGAGGTAGAAAGTGAAATAGTGCTTGCCAGAAGCTGGAGAGAGACAGAATGAGGAATTTTTGTTTAATGGGTACCGAGTTTTAGCTTGGGAAGGTAGAGAAGTCTGTGGTGGATGGTGGCGGTGAGGGACAGCTCTGGAGTGGACTGAACGTGGGGGCATTTCACACCTAAAATGGGCAAAATGGAAACTCATCATGTGTCCTATACATCCTATCACAATTCTAAATTTATGTTTTAATTGACACACAGTAATCGTACGTGTTTCTGGCATACAGTGTGACATTTCAATACATGTGTGCAAAGGACCCATTTGAGGACAATTGGCATATACCTCACCTCAAACTTGTAGCATTTCTTTGTGTTTTTACATTCAAAATCTTCCCTGCTAGACATTTTCAAATACAAAATGAATGGTTGACCAAAGTTACCCTACGGTGCTACAAAACATTGGAATTTATTCCTCTTATCCAGGGACTTCATACCCATTTAAATAAATATTAAGTAAATTCTAAATGTATATAAATATTTCAAAATATTAAGTGGACATTTGATATCTACTAATTTTAATTTAAATACTTTAAAGTATTCTACTATAGATGGTATCCATACACGTCTTCCATGTAAATGGCATACTGTGGTACTGTAAAGTCATTGTTAAAATGAAGTTGATCTAATGATATTAAAAGATGGTGGGAGGAAGCTGCAGAGCAGGGTCCCAGCGTGTCCCCTTCAGAATGTGTATGCACAGAGGCATAGGACAATGCGTACCTCCACATGTGTGGAGGAACGTGTCAAGGGCTCGGGGAGACCAATCTGTTAGCCTCCTGTGTATGGGAGGAAGTCATATTCAAGGTAACTTTCATTTTCTGTTGATACATGTCGGTATCATTTTAACTTTTCACAGTGCGTGCATTCTTTTTATGACTAAAAACCAATAAAACCAACAGCAGGGAAGACTTCCAAGACCTGTACCTCCGCCCAGGGGCTTCTGCCTGTGTGACAATCTCCCTGGGGGCCGTTCAAGCCTTTCTGTGCCTGAGTTCCCGGCCTCAACACCTCAGTGATGAGCAGGTTCAGTTCTGCACCTGTTCATTAGCTGCTTCCTCTCTGCCCATCCGAGCACCATCCTGGGAACTGGGGTAATGGTGACTCACACCATGAAGGAGAATAGACGTCGGCGTGGCAAGAGCGAGCCCTTGTTAACACGCCTCGTCTGCTGAGTGCTGCTTCCACCTGGAGGCACAGTTGTGTCTCTTCTGTCCAGCCTGGGAAGGCCCGACTCCCTCAGACATCTGTGTGTAGAGGTGTTAATAATAGCTTCTCTTCACTGGTTTTTTTTAAAAAAATGCATACAAATATGAGAAGCATTCCAAGAAATATCTGGGTTTTGCAAAAAATTTAAATAGAGAAATGTAGAAACCATGGAATATTTCACCATCTTGCACTTCCAAGCAGCCTCCTCCCAGCATGTGGGCGTGTGTGTGTGAGTGTGTGTGTGTGTGTGTGTGTATGTGTGTGTGTGAGCGCATGTGTGTGAGTGTGTGTGTGTGAGTGTGTGTGCCTGTGAGTGTGTCCCTCAGACATGGCCTGTCCTGGTGCTAAGGACAAGACACATTTGTGGCAGTATTGTACCTGACCCGGGGAGTTACTAGGTCAGGTTAAGCCCTTCGTTTCTCTTCCTTCCGGCACTGAGAAGCCAATTCCAAAATAAGGAGCTTAGACTGACTCTCTGAAGAGCACCTGAGCTGGGACAGACGCCGCTCAACCCCACAAGGAAGGCACTGTGTCCTGTTTGATCTTTAGCAGGCAGGGCCCCACGGCAGCTGCTGCCCTGCGCTGCCCTCCCCCGCCCAGCCTTCCCTCCCCTCTGCACACTCAGGTCTCATGTGCCACAAGTGTGACAAACACCTGACACCTAGAGTCCTGCTGCAGGCAGCGCTGGTAGTGTGGCCTGTGGACTTGTCCTACAGACCAGCAACCAAGGACATGACCATCAAGGCGGCTGTGGGTAAGAGGTCAGGGAACTTGGGCTCTGTATGGTGGCAAAACAAAACAAACATCCACAGTTTAAAAATCTGGGTTTCCTCCCTGAATAAAGATCAGTGCACATGTTTGACCACAGTAGTGATGCAGTCCTCCAGGGATCAATGGGGAGTGTGGGGGAGTGTCCTCTAGACGTCCCCAAACTGGAGCTACGAGGCCTGCAGTCTGTTTATGCACGTGGGGGAGCGAGACTTGCTGTTGACTGTACAATTCTGGAGAGGGGCATCTGACCGGGCACAGGAGGGAGCAGGTGGAGGAACAGGAGGAGCTGCTGGGAGGGCCAAGCAGAGGCACAGAAGGCACGTGTATTAGTCTGCCACTGCTCCTGTAACAAACGCCACAGGTCGAGAGCTCAGACAGAGGTTCAGTCCACAGTTCTGGAGGCTGCGAGTTCAAGGTCAAGGCTGAGGCGACTGGTTCCTGCAAGAGCCTTCGTCTGAGCACCGTCACGCTGGGGATGAGGGCTTGACACAGGACGGGAGGGTGCACTCGGTCCACAGCAACACTCTTCCATGCTTTCATTTCTCCCCAAACTGGACCGAGCCTGGAGCCCACGCCTCGGCTGGCCCCCTGGACTGGGCAGAGCACACGCCTCCCGGCCCTGGGCTCTCTGTGCCCTGTCCCAGGGAAGTTCAGGCTCTCCTCTGCCCTCCAGCTGGGTCCACCTCTCTTCTCTTGCAGTTAGCAAGTGGCCTCGTCTCACATTTGAGGAGAAATGGGTGATCCAGAGAGGAACCTCAACTGTTCGCCTCTCAGCCACGTCTCCCCACTGCCCAGCATTGTCGAGGCCCCTCCCCCTCACATTCAAGGCTCACCCCTCCATCTTGGCCCTTCCTGTGAGTGCCCTGTAGGCCTCTAGCCCCAGTCTCACTCCAGGGTCCTTGCTTCCCATCGAAGCAAAGGCTGAGTTCAGCGTGCATGTGGCTCCTTGGGCACAGTGCTGGGTGGCCTTCCATCCATTTGCCTTGCCCCAGGCACATCAGCCATCAGGGATGGCTGAGCACCTCAGTCTTCTCCAGGGTCCAGGGAAGAACCTCAGCTCCCCCATGTCTCCCATTGAGGGATTGGGGTCATGCTCCCACTCTGGAGTTCAGGTTACCTGCTGAGAGTCAACAGCAAATTAGTCGCAGCATGGTTGACATTCTGTAGACATAGCCTAAAAAATGCCTCCACGTTCACAGCAGAAATGTCAGTCCTGAAAATCAGGTTCATATTTCCTGCATACAGAATCCTTTCACTCCCTGAACACTTAGACAAACCCTGAGCGCATGCTGTGACCACTAGTCCCATCCTAAGCGGATTTTATGCTTCGTTATCTAGTTTACTCCACAATGTTACTGCCTAATAGGTCATCTTTGTCCCCATTTTGCAGGAGAAAAACATTAGGGTGCAGATATTGAAACAGTGGCCCAAAGCCAACAACTAGTAAATGGAACACCTGGGGCCCTACTGGAGCGCCTAGTTCTCTAAGCTCAGTGCCACTGCCCCCCTGGGTGCTGCAGTATCAACAAGAGCAAAGACAAGGAAGGGAGGGAGGGAGGGAGGGAGGGCCCACAAGAAGGGTCTCCTCACTACTCCAAGCTGAGACTCACTCAGCCTCCCCCAGCCTTTTGCTTCAGGAACCTGGTGTTCCTCAGGCAGCTCCTTACCGTTCCTGTCTTCACCCCAAGGACTCCCCTGAACTGATGGTCAGGACCCCACACACAGCCAGGTGCAATCCAAGGCTATGGGGCCAGAGCCCTCCTGACCTCCTGGTAGTAAGTCGCCTCCCACCACCTGCCAGGAGGCTCCCTGGGTGCCACCAGAGCCCCTGCCCAGGTCTTCCCAGCTCCCTCTGCTCACCTGCCTCCCAGTCAGACTCCCCAGGGAACCACAGGCAGCTGATCTCCCTGCACCCAGGAGGGTCAAGTCTGTGGCATAGAACAGACATGGGTCTTAGAGGTGGGCCTCAAGCTGAGCTCCCCAGACTTAGCAATGACCCTCTGAGCTGGTCAGTGGCCTTTTAATAGGCTCTTCTCTTGCTTAACCAGCCAGAACCTGCTCTGCTACCTGCAAATCAGACCCCTGATGAGGCACCAGGAAAACTGCTCCCCAAATCGGAATTAGACCAAGGGTAGATAACCTGTCTCTGAGAACGTCACACCACTGAGCAGTAGACCCGAGACTGGACGCACCACACCCCAGCTGCCAGGCCCAGCTCCCGACGTCCACCCACCGCCCTCTGGGGCCAATATGGGGGCCCACACGAGACGAGCCCCACTGCACTATCTTGGGAACACAAGTCCCAATGGAAAGTCCCAGCAGGTGTTGGCCCCTCAAGGAGACAATTCTATATCAAAAGAGAGATGAGAAGCAACTTCAGACTGAGGAGAGATTTTTATTCTTGTAACCAGCTCATCTGCTATACTGAAAGGGTGAAACCAAAAGCCACCCTGTTAGGGACATGGTAAAACCCAAGGGACCAACACTAGCCTGGGGCCCAGAGCCACCAGCTCAGGCTTCAGGTCTCTTCTCAGGGGCTCCCTGAGCCTTTGCACTCCCCCTCAGGAGTGGGAGCTGTGTTGCTGAAGACCCTCTGTACCCCTACCTGGATAGCAAACAGACTGGCAGCCAGCCTGGACTCTAGGTCTCAAGGCTGAGAGCAAAATCCAGCCACAGCTGGACAGAGAAAATGTGCCCACAAGACTTGCAGACTACTCAGGGCAAATGACAGGAGGGTTAGTTATTAGGACTTCACTCTGGACTGCTACTCCTCCCTCAGCTTGTCTGTGGGGTTGTGCAATCCTGAAGCCGTATAAATACAGCCCAAATCCGGCCATTGGCGCCTTTCGCTCAGCCTCTGAGGAGTCTTCAGTCCTCTGCTGCACACCGGGCCCAGCCTGCCTGACACCATGAGGGTTCTCTACATTTTGGTGCTGATTTTGTCTTTCTTCTTCTCACAGATCAACCCAGGTAAGCCATGGAATCTTCTGGAAGACCTTGCCAAGGAATGGGGAGCATAGGATTCACAAGAACTGAAGGCAGCTGTTCCCAGATCATGAAGCAGGCAAGAGAACACCCAGGTTGAGAGTCTGCAGTGGGTGGTGGCCAGGCCCTGCAGCTGTCCCTGGGCAGCAGGGGAAGGAGCCCTAGGGTCTCAGGGCCACTCAGGCACGAGTCCCTGCCTCTCCCAGCCCCATCTTTGTCCCGGGCATCAAGGGCATGGCCTGGGTGGAGGGGATTTCTGTTTCCCCTGCAGCAAGCCTCCTCACACTGAGAGGCCAGCTTCCTACCCAGAGAGAAGCTCCTGCCATGCTTACTTCAGGTCACTGGGTGGGGCTGCCCCAGTGCCCTGCTGCAGGCTAGGTGCCACCACCCCTCCCACCAGGAACCTGAGCTAGTGCCTGTGACTCACCTACTGTGCAGACAGTCAGGGAATGCAGACAATCTTCCTCCTTCCCTGAGATATCATCCACCTTCCCCGGCTGTAACTCCTGGGTGAAGAGAGGTGGCTTCCAGTCAGCCAGAAGTTGCCAGCTTCTCTGGGAGAAAGCACACTGTCCCTGATGTGAGAGAGGAGACCCTCGGGAGGAATCAAGGACACAGGATTATCCCTGCCCTGTCACTCAGTGTTTTGAGTAAGCCACCTACTTCTGAGGTTAGTTTCAGTACTTGCACAATGGAGTCCTAGGGCAGAGAAAACTGCTTGGAATTCTCTGTGAGCCCCTGTCATGTAGGCTATGCCTTTATTCTAGATAAAATCTAACCAGGGCCAGGTAGGCCTTCATTTCCCCAAATGAAACGGCGTCAAGGCATTCTAAATGCAGTTTTTCATGCTGCCAGTGGAGACCCTCAGAGAGATACAGAAATCAATTTCAAGAGTGGAAACATGTTTTCCTATAAAGACTAGAAAATACCAGAATATACCAGGTCCCAGGAGCACATGCTGGTTGATTCTTCTACTTCAGAGTGTGGGGGTAAAGGTGGTTTACTGATTTACAAGGAGACATTCTTTCTTACATTCCAAACTCAAAACAGCATGGAAGCAGTTTTCCCAAAAAAAGATTTATATTCATTTAAACAGGATCTGAGCACCCCATTCAAAGCACAGGGCTGAGCAGGCACAGGGGCCAGGCCTGACCTGCTGTGGGAATGGAGCCGGCTGCAGGGCACACACAGAGGACCCTCAGGGACTCCCCTGCACGCCCCTCTGCTCTGTGCCTGGACCACAGGACTCCTCGTGCACAGCCTGTCAGGAGGGAGTTCACCAGCTCAGCTTCTAGAAGGAGCAGAGAGCAGGGCCACCACCTCCAGGGGAAGCCAGGGAGGACCTGAGGCCCTGGGACACCAGCAGGCCAAGCATTGCCTCTCAGGAGCCCCTGCTGTCCCCGAATGTCCCACTTGACCATGAGAAGGACACTGCTTAGGGCTCTGCGCTGTGTCCTCGGGAGGGGGAGGAGACCCACTCCCCTGTCTCCTCTGCACAGAACCACGCAGGCTCCCCTCCTGTGTCCCTGGGTCATTCTGCAGGATGGGATTGCACAGGCTCTGATTCCATTTTAGGAAAGAATTTGGATTATTCTGGACTTTTTAAATTTTGAATTAAGGTATGGAGGACAGATAAAACTCTAACCGTCTCTGGTGCAGGACATAAAGTTTTGGTGAACCCAGACACTAGCGGGTGAGATGGAGCCAGTCCCCAAGTCTAGCGCCTCACACTCTTATGCTCATGCTGTCAGTGCTGTGGTCCTTGCTCCTTGCCCACTTCCCCAGGCCCGTGAGGCCTGCCCAGCTTGGAGCGTGGTGCAGGGGCTTGGGAGCTCCACACCAAGGTGTGGATGCCCTGTCTCAAGCCATGGCCCTGCTGAGCCCGCACAGTGGACCTGTGACGTCCTCTTCCTGGAACAGTCCTCAGAGCTAGCCTGGTCCACCAGGAGCGTTTCACACCTGGGGAAATCAAGGCCCATTGACCCCACAGGTGCAGGCATCCGCTTCAACTCTGCTCCTCTCCATCAGAAATAGACAGCCTCACCCGCTTTCATCTCCTGCTGTTGGTTTTCTGTGACCACAGCACAAGGTCAGGACGGCAAGACTCTCAGCCAGGGTGTTGGGAATCAAGAGAGCCTGGGGCTTCCTGCACCGACTGAGCTGAGGCAGCTGAAAGGCCCATGTGCAGGCATTGCCCTGAGCGTGGGGAAGAGCCAGGGAGACCAGGCCCTCGAGGTCGGCACCTTCCCTTCCAGAAGCAGAGCTCAACATGAAAACCAATCCGGCGTTCAGTTGTCCTAGTATGAATGCACTTTAAAGACTGCCGAGCACAGGGGCCAGAAAGCACAGGACCAGGAGCTGAGTTGCTCTCCTGGTACGGGCCGAGGCTTGTTGGAGGGGCCCAGGTGTGGAGGAGAAGTTGAAGCTATTTTGCTGAGCATGCTGTTTAAAAGTTTAACTCCTTTTCAACTTTAGGAACCAAGACAGGTGACAGAACCTTTAGACCCCTATCTTCTCTCCATACACAAAGCCGGGCCAGGATCCTTCCTGGCGACAGTGAGCTGCTACTGAACAGGGGCTGCAGTCCAGGCAGCACCCCCAGGTCTCCCAGGCTCTGCCTTGCTCTGTCGCCTTCCCTGCCTACCTGACACCAGTGATCCGCCTGGCTGCCGTGGACACAGGAATCTGCAGCCCTGGGGAAGGTCAGAGGGCAGGTGGACGGAAAGAGCAGGTGCAAAAGTCCCAGAAAAGCCACCAGTCAACTTATGCACGGGGGTTGGCTGAGCCCTCCAGAGTTTCAACCGGGGAAAGGGCAAGTTATAAATGGCATTTTAAGGGACTGGTGGTCTGGGGCTGATTGGTGATCTGGAGGGCTTAGGGGCCAATGGAGGGAAGCTGGAGTCAGGACAGGCCAGCCAAAGGACCTCCTCTTGTCACTGAAGCTGTTTCCCTCGCAACTCTGCTTCAAGGCCACAGCTGTGCCCTTCCTCAGCCCCCTCCTGCCTCTGCCTGTGGGCTCCACGCTCATGCCTTCCATGCGTGAGGAATGAGGCAAATAACCTCAGGCCTCAGCATCCTGTGGCTCCATCTCCACCCTTCCCCGCCTGCACTTGAGAGTCTCATCCCGGAACCTCCGCTCGCCCTAATTCTTCTACCTCTCCCATTGCTGGCAACAGTCCCAGGGATCCTCCTGCTAAGGCCTAGGGATTCCATCTGGAAAACACACTCCACGTGGCCTCCCACAGTGGCCCTGTGTCCCCAGGACAGGCCCAGGTCAGGACACCTGCCTAGCAGGGCCTGTGAAGCCACAGACACCCCCAAAATCGCCAGTCAGGACAGGGCCATGGGCGGCACTTCATATCTGAAGAAAGCTGCTCCGGGAAGGTCATCTCCCAGTGTCCCAGCTCCCCCACCACACAGGGCCTGCCCTCATGCCCGTTCCATAGATCTTTGCACGCTGACTCTCAGAGAGGTGTACTTTCCAGTACCCAGCCAGCAGAGGACCTGGCTCAAACCCAGCGGGACTCCCAATCCTGCATTTTCTGCACAGTTTCCTGAAGACCTCTGTGTGCGTCACCCAGTACACAGACCTCTCTCAAGAGCAGTCTAGACGGGAAGGGCACAGAGCCAGGTGCTGCTGATGACTGACAAGAGCCTCTGGTTCTTGTTCCAGGTTCTTCCCCTGCTTCCTGAGTTCAGAAGTGGTCTGTCTTTGGAATTTTGTGAGTTGTTTTGTTGGCGTGTTAGATGAATTTATGCCCCAGATAGCCTAAAATCTTTCCTAGAAACGAATTCCAATCCTCTTGGGCCCCCATTGACCATGTCTCTGCCCACAAGCCCCATGTTACCTCAACCTTTATTTAATACCCCAGTGGGAGGAGACCACTGGCTCCCGGGCCCTTCCCAAGTACACTTCATCCTGACTGGGAAATGCTTGGGCTAGCTTACAAGCCCAGGGCTTCTGAGAAGCTAATTCCAGCCCATGCCTGGTTGAGTTTCTGGACCACTGCCAAGCCCACATATTCGTCACCAGAGGTGTGAAATCTGTGGCCACTGTTGGGAGAATCTAGCTTGAATACCCACATCAGGGTCTGCACTTCCCACATCCCAAATTGGTCGCTCCCCTGTGCCCCTCAGTCCCGACTGCTCAGCAGGTGGAGCCTCACTGGCTGGTCAGCAGCAGTCCTAGGTAAGACAGGGTGGGGTTTGCGCTTCCCCTTCCCTAATCACCTGGGGAACTGCAGTTCATTCCACCCCAGCTGGATGGTCTTTCAGCACGAGAAATCTGTGCTTTGGTCAATGATCTTCACTCTCTCTAACATTTCCCACGCGCTCACCTTGAGCTGTGAGTGCGTGATACAAAGACAGTCTTAGTACCCCTCACAAGGAACCTCGGGTGGGTGTAAAGCAGACACTCAGGACCAGAAGTCCTGTCACCCAGCGCTGGAGCAGCACCTCCATTCTCACCTCCTCTCCCTCGCCGTCTCTCAATCTCCAAAAGCCAGCAAACTGCACTTAAGAAACTGTACTTCCTGGCTCTTGGACACTAAGACCCCAGATCCCCGCTGTTTCGACAGATCTCCTCACAGCCGCCTCCAGCAGTCTTCCTCGGCCACCAGCATGGGCCCCATTAGGACACGTTGGTCTCAGGGCCACAGAGGCCTCGCACAGTCCTCCTTATGCAGATTTGCTTCTGCTGACACCGCGGCAAGCCAGCCCGCCCTGGGCTCAGGGCCACAATCCCTCCTCCCCTCCTCTCCTGCTCCCCACATGACCCACTGGTTTCCCGCCCCACTTCCTTTAGTAACCTCGCTGCTCTTCACTCAACCAGAGCCGCTCCTGGGCAGTGCTGCTGGCTCTCCAGGGCAGCTGCCTGCCGCGTGTGCTGGAAGGACTCCCTCTCAGCACAGCTGGAACCGGACGGGCCTGTCCCTCTGCACCCTCCACCCACACTCCCTTCCTCCTCCTCCTTCCTGCTCACCAGGGAGTTTTCTCCCGTCTGTGCTTCTCTGGCTCAGGCAGCCCAGAGGCGACCCGAGGACACGTCAGCATGTCCAGTTTGGTGGGCACCAGGAAAAGAAGAGCCCCCCGCTCAGAGGGGCTGTTACCCTCGCTGGGGAAAGTGAGAGGCATGAAGGGACTGTGAGGTATCCCAAGTGCTCACGTGGCCTCTGGACAGGACTGTGCCCATGGGTGAGGAAAGAGAACATGGGGCCTCCTGGCCCCCGAGGTCCCCAACTCGGGGACATGGGAATGACCTCTTCAGATCTCCTCCTCCACTTGGTTCTTTTTAAAGTGTGAAACATAATGTGCATCCAGAAAGTACAGGAGCCAGGGTGGACAGCATAATGAACACCACACAGCAGGCTGCCCTAACCACAGGCCGGTGCAGAGGTAGGACAGAGCTGCCCCGTGAGAGGTCCTCCTCCCCAGGGCCACCGTGAATGGACTTTGTGGTAGTAACTCCCTTGTACTGTGCTTTCATCCCATGAGTGTTTATGCTGAAAACAGCTTGGAATGTGCCTGTCTTCCTAGTGGAGCAGCGAGGACTGGATCTCTGTCTCTATGTGCTGGAAGGTGGCGTAGTGCCCAACTCTTTTCTAAAAATTTCCACACTGATTTACATTCCCAAGATTCATGAACGGGAATTCCTGTTACTCCATATTGTTATTGCACTGGATAATGTTCATTCAAATTTTAACCTCAGGTGAATTTAATACCATGACTTCATTTTGCTGATAAATAGTAAATCAGAACTTTGCATGTAGTTAGTGGTCCTTGGGCATCTTTTTGGAAATGCTGTTTGCCTTTCGCCCATAATTCCTATCAGATTGTCTGTCTTTGTGTATTGATTTCTAGTAACTCTTTATATATTCTACATACACTTTGTCAGTTATGTGCATTAGAAATTTCCTCATGCCTTCTCCCTTGCTTATTGGCTCTCTTCATAAGTGTTTTTCTTAAGAGGTTTTCAACTGGTATTTCAATGTGGTTAGAAGTTCTGATCTTTTACTTTGGGGCATGTGCCCTTTGTTTCTTGTGGAAGCAATCTTGAAACAAGAAGATAGTTTCCAGTATTGTCTTTTAAAGCTTACGATCTATCTGGCAATGTATACACACACACACACACACACACACACACACACACACACACACTTAGATGTTGACAGGCCTTTATTTTTCTTCATTTATTTATACTCAGTGCTAAGAATCAAACCCAGTGCCTCACACATGCTAGGCAAGTGCTCTACCATTGAGCCACAATCCCAGTCCCTCTGGCAAGGGTTTTTAGAGTGTGTCAGTGTGTGTGCATGTGTCTGAGATGGGTGTCTGTGTATGTCTGTGTTGTGTGGGTGACTCTGTGTCTGTGTGTGAGTCTCTGTGTGCATCTATCAGGGTGTGTGTGTCCATGTCTGTGTGTGTCTCGCTCTCTCTGTGGGGGATCAGGAAGGTCAAGCTGCCTTCCAGCATGGACACCATTTCCAGAGTTGAGAACTCTCTTCCCCTCTGCTCTGCTGGGCCACCATTGCTCCACGTGCTCTCTCCTTGCTTGCACAGATCTCTTTCCACCCCTCATTCTGTTCCGTGTCTCCATTTGCCTGTCCCTTCTCAAGAGCACCCTCTCTTAATTACTGCAGCTCCATAATTAGTTCAAATCCAGTAAAGCCAGTCCTGCCACCTCCTCCTCCAGCCTGGTCTTGGCCATTCCTGGACCTTTGAGTTTCTGAATAGATTTTTTCAATCTCCTGACAGGACCTCTTGGGATTCTAGGGTCCTGGGTTCAAACTGAAGATTAACTGGTAGAGAAATAACGTTTTTTTAAGTATTCTACAAATGCTTGACAATGGAATTTCCATTTTTTAGGTGTTCTTTAGTTGGTCTCGAGTTGTCTTCTGTATTTTGGGATGAAGTGTTGCCCGTGTTTCTTAGATTCATAACTGAGCGTTGGATGTGCTACTCCATCTGGTGCATTTCTTCAAGGCTCATTTTTGTTGTGGGTTGCTAATAAGATTTAAATTCACTGCTTCTCCTTTCCTGCATATTGAGCTTGCCACTCTGCTTCACTCAATTCCTTTTGGGCGGCATATCATCACAGTATCTTTCAACAGTGACAACTTTATTTCTTCCTTCCCAACCCTTAAACCTTTGGTATTTTTGGTGCCTTTTCTTAACTTCCTCCCCTGTCTAGTACCTCAAAAATACTGTCAAATGGCAAAGCTGGGTGTCTTTATCCTCATCTTATTGCCAGTGTCTAATTTCTGATTCTGAAGAGTACAATTTGTGTAGGTGTATACACATATTCTTTATTGGATAAAGAAAGTTCCCTTGAGTTCCTAAATTTGCTAAAAAGTTGTATCATATATCAGTGTTGAATTTCTTCAAGTGTTTTCTTGGCATATATTAAAATATGATTTTCTCCTTCATCACTAAGAGCATTGGCAGATTTTTAATACTTAATGAATACTTACATTTTTTAAAATACACTGAAATTGGTTTTGTTGTGTATGCTCTTACTTTATTTAGAATGTTTGCCTCTCTGTTGATCAAGGAGGTCTGGCTATAATTCTTTATGCCTTTTTTTTATATACTGATCTTGTTAGATACAGTTTTTACGACAGTGTTGACATCAAAACATGAGTTGTGAGCATTCTCTCTTGTGCTGTTCTGATAAACAGTCTCTATCGTTTGGACACTCCTATTGCTTCAAATAATTTGCTGATTTTGGAGGCAGAGGGGTTAATGGGGATTGAACCCAGGAGTGCTTTACCCCTGAGCTACATTCCCAGTCCTTTCTATTTATTTTCAATCTTGGGACAGTCTCACTAAGTTACTTAGGGCCTCACTAAGTTGCTGAGGCTGGCCTCTAACTTGCAATCCTCCTGCCTCCGCCTGACAATTCACTTGGGATTATAGGTGTGCACCAATGTACCTGTAAAATTTGCTGATTGTGATGACTTGGATATGAGGTGTCGCCCATCCTGTGTTCATGCAGTTATGTTCAGAGGGGAAATGATTGGACGGTGAGAGCTGTACCCTATCAGTCCAGGTCTGGTGGGAACTGTAGGCAGGGGCCTGGCTGGAGGAGTGGTCTCTGGGGGCGTGCCCTGGAAGGGCGCATCTTCTGTGGGCTCTTCCCCTCGGCACTCTCCACTTCCTGGCTGCTACGAATGGAGCAGAGCTCCTGCACCACACCTCCATGAGGGACGAAGCCTCTGGAACTGAGAGCCAAAATAACTTTCCCTTTTCACTAGGTCTTGTCCACGATTATGGACACAGGGACCAAAACGTGACTAACACAGGCATGAAGGTAACATGACTAGGATTTTATTCATGGACTCAACATCTTCGATAGTCATTACCTTGTGTTTATTTTAGTAAGTTGCGTTTTTCTAAGTGCTATCTTATTTCAGATAAGTTTCCAAGTTTATCGCCAAAAGTTCGTACTAGTCTTTTTTAAACGTGTGTAGGGTGTGAAGTCCCTGCTTCCATTGCTGTCTTGTCCCACTCCTTGACCTAGGAAGTCCTTAGTTGTCTAACACGACAAGGAGCAGGTGCCCTGGCCTGTGTACAGGTGTCCTGATGCCTTGGCTGTCCTTGTGCTCTTACTGGAAGCCAAAGGCCTTCAGAAGCACGTCAATGCCATGAAGCCCGGCAGGCCCTGGTCCCGGCCAAGCCTGGTGTCGTCTCTAGCTGGCACAGGGAATGTCAGGGGAAGAGCCAGTCAGCGCTAGGTGCCGTTCATGCAGCGGGGAACCTCGATGTTCTAGAAGAAAGCTTTTCCAAGTGTGGATTCTAAACCAGCAGCTTCAGTATTACTGGGCAGCTTGCTGGAAATACGACTTCTCAGCCCCAACCCAGAGCCCTGGTTTCAGATCTGGGGCAGAGGGTGGGGAAGTTGTGCTTAACAAAACTTCCAGGAGATTTGTATCCACGATAAAACTTGAAATCCAGTGACCCAGCAGTTCTCAATTCCTCTCTGCACATTAGAAGATTTATGTTGATATAAATATATGGAGCCCATCCCAGAAATTTTTTTAAAAAATTTATAGTTGTAGATGGACACAATATCTTTATTTTTATGTGGTGCTGAGGATCAAACCCAGTGCCTCACACGTGCAAAGCAAGCGCTCTACCACTGAGCTACAGCTCCAGCCCCCAGAAGACATTCTTAAGAGCCTCTCAGCTGATTCTGACGTGTACACAGCGTAGAGAGCCACTGCCCTGCACCAGGATCTCTGCACCTTGGTGCGACTGACATCGCAGCACTGACAATTCTGCTTGGGGCTGTCAGGTGTGGTGGGATGTCAGCCGCATCCCTGGTCTCTACCGACCAGCTGGAACAGCCCTGCACAACTGTGACCACCCGCCAGTACTCATGTACTCCAGCCACCTCCCTGGGCACAGGCGAGTCCCCCAGGGGCTGCATGCTGCACAGCACAGCTCACAGGGACCAGAACAGAGGAACACAGAAGCCTCAAGAGGCTCTTGGTGGCTGGGACACAACCCAGATGCCTGTGCTTATTCCAGGCCTGGAATTCAGGAAGTCTGCTGAGGCTCCTGAGCACAGGCAGAGGACAATGAAGGGGACTAAGAGGGCCCGAAACAGGCCCTGAGGAACATGGGACAGAGCGAGGGAGAGAAGGCTGACGACAGTGTTGCCTCGGAGGCGGGGACTAGCCTTACCTGCAAAGGCAGGAGCCCTGGAGGGAAGGTCCTGGAGGACGGTTTCCAGCAGCACGAAACCTCTTCCAGCAAGCGCCACCTGCCTCTGGAGTGCACTGGCCCCCAGGTGCCGACGGCCTGCCCTCTGTCTGCTAGGCCGCCTCACACAGGCCGCGCTCTGGGCCCTGAAGCTACAGAAGGGGTCTGCTCACACTTCTGGGGCTGGCAGTCCAGGCCAGGTGGCAGGTGGGCTGGCCCCGAGCTCCCCCTGGCTCAGAGATGGCGCCTGCTGCCTGTCCTCAACCCGCTTTCCTCGTGTGTGTCTGCACCTAACCTCTTCTGATGAGCCTGCCGCTCATACTGGACCCTGGCCCATCCTAACGACCTCATTTAACCTTGATCCCCAAGTCTAAATTCAGTCACTTTCGGAGGTTTCAGGATTAGGGAAACATCACCAGAATTTTCAGTTGACAAGAGTCGGCCCATAACACCCACTAGAGGAGGCTGGTCAAACACTGGCCCAGGGTGGTGCCCGAGGGCAGCACTGAGCAACTCCCTTCTCTCCTGGAAACAGTAGGGCTCTAGGTCAGGGTTCCTTCCAGTGAGGAGAGTCTGAGACAGCAGCCGTAGGGCGGAATAAACTCCACCTGGGAAACCTGTGAAGTCTTTACGGAGTAACCGTATTTTCATCCTGACAATAAAGGATCCTCATTTTCCACAGAAATGGTCTTTGTAAGGTGGAGAACAGGGATTCCGGTCAACATAATCAGTGTAACTGAAGTCACAGGGATGTCCTCATTGCGAGGCAACGACAGGCATTTGACAGTTGAGGATGTGATCATGGTACAGTGACTACAGTACTCAGTATGTGGGGGAACTGGTGTTACTGGTGTTAAGTGCAAGTTTCTTGTATCAGAATACTCAGTCATGAGATTTGCAGAGTGACCTGTCCTCCTCTGTCCAACATTCTGCAGTCATGTGCTCACGAGCCCGAGTCTAAGTGTGTCTGTTCCCTCTTTGCAGGTGCTGGCCTCCTCACAGGTCTTGGCCACAGATCAGACCACTACATGTGCGTCAAGAATGGAGGGTTCTGTCTCTATTCTTCTTGCCCTGTGAATTCCAAAATCACTGGCACCTGTTACAAAGGACGGGCAAAGTGCTGTAGATGAGCTGAGAGTGACTTGGAGAAAGATCACAGAAGCCAAGTGAAGGATTGCTAATCATTGTTTTAATAAAGAAAAATTTACCTGGACACACACCTTCATCAGACCAAAATAAGTCTTACTGCTCAATGAAAGAGTTTAAGAAAATGTGGGGTTAGGTTGTCAACCTGGGAACGAGCGACATGCCAGTCCAGAAAGACCACCTCTTCCAGAGGAATGAAGGCCTGGTCTTGACAATGTCACTTTCAGCTGATCATGTCACCAACCCACAGCTGAGGGATGCAGAGGGTCCATGAGAGGCCAGCCACATACGTGGCAAGGAGAGGCAACTCCAGGACCCTTGGGGCCAGGAGAAATTGACCTCGAATTCCAGTGTCTGATCAGCAGTTCAAAGAGATGGACCATCTCTGAAGCCAGGCTGCAGCCTCTGCTGTCCACATCCGGCAGCAGCATGATCAACCTTAGCAGTGACAACCTCCTCTGTGACCACTAAAGCAGTCATTGAGTTTCATACTCAGGGGCTAACATTTGTGTCTTGAGGACTCAACACACGTGCCTTTCAGGCCAGCCTCACCCTTGGGCCTTAGATACCCGCAGGGGAACGACAGCAGTCCACCTTCCTTACCATCAATTCCTAAATGCTCTCGATGGTGCACATGATGCTGTTGTCTCCTTAAACTACCACAACAAGTTCACCTTCCACTTGATGAATTACGGGAACCATGAAAACCACCCATGATAAAAAGCATTTGCTCCTCACCTCCCCAGCAATAGTCTTCTATGGAACACCCCTCTTCTGCAAGGGAAAGCCGCAGAGAGGAACATGCAGACTTTAGGGAGGACAATGACTAGGCTCAGGCACTCTTGGTGACAAACACAAGAGGTGTTAATGACACACAGCTAGGCTCTTCCTCAACTTGAAACCCAGAAACAATCCAGGAACACCATTCTCTGACCTCAGATCTCAGATGGCAGGAGTAGGCACCACAGCATTTAGGCCAGGTCCCCCTGGGACTTCTGAGGGCCTTCAGTGCCAGCTCAGGCCCACCACATCCACACTGCTGCCCCTGGGGATGAACAGCCCTTGGCAGTCCAGCTTCATGGCCTGGGGGTTCAGGTAGCAGCCAGTTCATGAGGGGCAGTTGAGGCCACATGGGAACATGGCAAGCCATGGTCCAGGGAGAAAGAAGAGCAGTGTAAATTTTCAGTGGTGTCCTGGGGTCCTTCCTCAGGCAGACTAACCTCCCCTTCACTCAAGGGATCTGAAATGCGGCTTCAGTCAAGTCATTGAGAGAGGGACCACAGTCTTTTTTTGAATTTTTTTTATTAAAATATTTTTTATTTTTACAGACAGTCTTCTGTTTAAATGATTCAACTCAGACTTTTGTTCATTTGATTAGAAATTTTCTTCTTATTCAAGTGTCAACATAAATAAACACACACACACACACACACACACACACACACACAGTCCCACTAAGAGCACTACAATGGCAAGGTACATGCCAGAGCACACTGTGGGCATATTCAAGGTGGAAGAGGCCAGGGAATATTTCTTAAGACAAAAAATGAGAGGACTACATCAGACACATGGAAGCAGTAATCCTTGGTCACAATGATTTAGAACAAGAGTGGCATCCATCCAAGGTTGAGCAGATAGCACCTGGGCAGATGTCCTGGTAGAAATGTCTTTTGTGTCAGTCATAGTGGTCTCCATGCCTCTTCTGATTATGGAAAAGACTTTTTTAACAAATGCAAGCTAGAAAAGCTTTAGAAAGTTGTCAGCAGAGCTTAATGAGAGATTCTAGTAGGAGCTCAAAAGACCAGAATGTCAATAGGACTATGGACAGTAAAGACTGGGATCATAGGTTTTCAGAAGAGAAGGAGGAAATTGGACCAGAGGTCATTCATGCTATATTCTGGAAAAAAAAATCTACATTTTTCCCATGTCCTGAGACTTTCTGTGAGGCTGAATTTAATAAACTAATGAATCTGACAGGGGAATTTTTGAATCAGCACAGCAATCAGGCAGTGGCATGTATATTGTTAGTTGTGTTTAGCCAACTTTATTATGATAATCAGGAACAGAAAGCAGAGCAAAAAGATTTTAAAAACTTGCAGTTTGGCCAGAAAAATGGAAGTAAAACTGGGGCTAAGGAAGTTGTGATTGTTAAAGACACACGGCCACTAAAAAGATGCTGAATACTTTACCCCGAAACAATAGAAAAAATGGCTTGAGGGTATCTCAGGAATTGGTAAGATCATACCATGCTTGCATGTCAGGGGGAGGAAGCAGAGTACTAGGATGCTTTTTCACCACGTTCAGCCACCCAGGCGCTCATAGGTTAGGGTTCTAGGAGGCTTGGCTACTGCTCAAGATGGTGGCAGACCTTGGCATCAACCGCGTGGAATGCTGGATGCATTAGGTGGGTCATGGATACTTTCACTGAAATTTCAAAGGAAAGCCTGTGAGACCAGGTAAATTGTAGCAGGGTTAGAGTCCCTGTGGAATGCCTTTGAGAAGGTGTTACATGAACATGTGAGAAGAAAGCCAAAGCAGCTATGGAGATCCCCAAGACTAAAAGATGCCAGTAACATGGGATGTTAGCCAAGGAAAACTGAACAGAAACAAGCCAAAGAGAGGTCACATGGGCTGCAACCAACAAGGCCATAGAGTCAGAGTAACATGAGCCCTTTGGAGAGAACAGCACAATGCTATGTGCTCCAGATGCTGGAAGTGGATCTACAAGACTTGTTTGCCCAGCTGTATTTCAGCCTTGCTTTGATCCCATTCCTTCTTTCCAAGCTTCTATTTTTCCCTTGTGGAATGTAATTATTCACTCTGTATCATTAAATATTGGATATATGTAACTTGATTTTGATTTTTATTCACACCTAACAGTGTGTCTTGAGTCTCAGATGAGATTTTGAACTTGCACTTTGGGGAAATGCTGGAAGTATTAGGACTATAGGGACTCTTGAAAATGGACTAAATGTATTTTGCACTGTGAGATTGACACGAGCTTTTTAGGAGCCAGGGATGAACTGTTACAGTTTAGATAAGAGGCATCCCCCAAAAGTTTATGTGTGAAACAATGCAAGAATTTTCAAGAGATGGAAGAATTATGTCACAAGAGGTGTAACCCAATCAGTGGGTTAATCCACTGGTATGGATTAACTGGGTGGTAACTCTAGGCAGGTAGGGTGTGACTAGAGGAAGTAGGTCAGTGGGGGTCTGACATTGAGGGTGTATTTTGTCCCTGGTGTCTCTCTCTCTCTCTCTCTCTCTCTCTCTCTCTCTCTCCTTCCTGGTTGCCATGTCCTGAGCTGTTTTCCTCTGCCACATTCTTCCACCATGAAGTTCCTTTTCACCTCATGCCCAGACAATGAAATAGGCCATCTATACATATCTATACATCTATAGACTAAGACTTCTGAAACCTTGAGCCAAAATAAACTTTTCCTCCTCTATGTAGTTCCCGTCAGGTTTTTAGGTCACAACAACAACAGAAAAGTCGACTAAAGCACTTCCCACCTGTTTCGCTCTTTAGAAGTTCATGATGATCTGCCTCTGTCACTGGTACCCATGAGTAGGACTCTTCTGTCTCCCCAACTGTTCTGGCCAATCACAGTAACCATATACACCTCACCTGCTAACCCAGGGTCCAATTATTCCCACTGCATTTAGGTTCCAGAATTCAGGGGTGAGAGTTCCCATCATAAAGTTCAGAATCGAACAAAAGATATCATGTTGATATCGAGGGTACTGGGGCTTCCTTCACAAATTAATTTCTCAAAGTCATGGTAAGAGGAATGACCTCTGGACCCTACCAGGGAAGTGAGCAGAGTGTACAGAGCAGAGAGGGGTGCGTGTGCTTTAGAGAGACAGACACTTTCCCAGGCCAGTCACCCAAAGCACTTGATGGCCTCCCTCACTTAATTATCTCATTTGAATACTAGACACACTGGGAATTCAATTCATATTTGATCCACCTACTCACAAGATGTATTGCCTGGTTTCATTGGCAAAAATCTCAGTCTCTTATCTCCTGTCACATGTGAAATGAACTCTAAATAGGCTTAAGTTTGAAACGTAAAACTTAAAACCATGAGACAGATGGAAGAAAATCTATAGAACAATGATCTTCACAATGATTATCTAGATATGAACTCAAAAGCACAGACAAATATAGAAAAACACACAAATTGGAAAACACCAAACTAACAAACTTGTACACAGCAAAGGAAACACCAAACTAAAGAGAAAACCCAAGATCTAAGGGAAAATATTTGTAAATCATACATCTATGAGGGGTTGGTTGGTAGCCAAAAAGATACAGGGAACAACAACAACTTAATTGAAAGAAAACAAATAACCCAATGAAAGTGGGCAAAATACCCAAATAGATGCTCCCAAAAGGAGACACATGAATGGACAATAGGTTCATAATAAAATGTTCAACCTCACTAGCCATGGGAAAGATTCAAATAAAAAATGCAGTGAGATATCACATCATAGTTGTTAGAATGGCTAAAACCAAAAATATGAAAGATAATCAGTGTCTGGGGGATGTGGAAAAGTGGAATTTTGTGCACTGTGGTGGAACACAAATTAGTACAACTATTATGGAAAACCATGAGTTTTATAAAGGTTTTGCATAAAGCCACAGAGCAATACCACAAATGTGCAGAGGTCCCCCTTCTGGTATATCTAAAAGAATTGAAATCAATACACCAATAACATCTCTGCACTCAAATGTTCATTACTACACAAAATGAGAATATGGTCTTGATCTACATATCCCCCGTGGATGAATGAATAAAGACCACACTGCCAATGCACAATGGAATCACATTAAGCCATGAAAGAGAAGGGAGACCTCTATGCACAATGACCTGCATGAACCCAGAGGATACCACATTAAGTGAAATAAGCTTGGCACAGAGACAAACGCTGCATGATTTCACTGTTTATATAGAATGTAAAAGAAGCCAAACTCACAGAAACTAATAGGCAGTGACTAGAGGCTCAGAAGGAGGCAGGAATAGGAAGTCGCTTGCTGAGAAGACTTCATTGCTTGAGTTCGGAGGAGTGACTTGTGAGATCTCTGGCACAGCAGGGTGACATGAGTGACTAATAAGGTATATTTCAACCTAACTAGTAGTCAATTTGAGAGGTGTCACTGCAATAAAAAGTTAGGAGGTCGGTCGTAATCAACACAGACTGCATCAGAATATCACCCTGTGCCCCATAAATATACACAAAGATGAGTTGTGCAAAAGAAATAACACTTACATTTTTAAAAAGAACCCTCAGCCTTCTGGCTGCTGCAGAGAACAACCCCTCTCAGGGCAGACACTGGGGCTCTCAGCCACTGAAGCAGCTTGGAGGTCGGAGGGTCAAGCCCGGGCCATCCAGCTGTTTACCATGGTGTCCTGCACATGAGCTGCAGCCTCCTCTCCCACCTCACCCAACCACAACGCACCCGGGTGCCACACACATCACCCACAGCCTTCCTCATTACCTGCCTAATTAGTGCATCCTACGGTCACGTTCCACATGTTTCTACAGCCACATGACACAAGGATTCTCAGTCTTCTTTGCTACTAGAAATGGAGTCTTGAGAGTCTTGAATTAATCAGATGAGTGCCCATTCCACAAACCCCAGCCCAACTCAGAACAGACCCTGGCCACCCTGATCCTCCACAATCACCCCTCTTTTGATGCCAATATCTGCATCCCTTGCGGTTTTCCTGAGAAAACCAAGGTGTGTGCACAGAAAGACAGAAGCCCTTTCAAGGGAATGCTTCCCAAGGCTTTGAGGCTGTGGCTGAGCCCTGCAGAGGGTGGAGCCATTGGCAAGGCTGTGGACCAAGAGGGACTGCAGGCTGAGTCAGAGGGTGGTCAGATGGCAGAATCTCTCCTCTCCTCAAGGAGATGAGGGTCCCTCTCTCAAGGTCCTCAGCTCATGGCATGAGGTCCATGCACACTGATGCAGGATAATCAAGCTGTGCTGAGCATGCACCAGTGACAATGGGTTTTCTACAATGTTCCATCTTCTACACCAGGTGATTAGACATTGGCAAAGGCAGAACCAGAGCAGGGTTCTGGCTGTGGAGAGAGTGCCCCTCCAGGGCCCACCAGAGCTTGGAGGAGCACAAGGCCCCTCCAGGAACATGCCTGTGACATGCACCCTGCCTGGCCCACAGACAAGGCCCCTCACTAACCACACCCCAGGAGACAGACCCACTCTCCCTTAGTCATGCAGGACCAGGAGACAGGCATTCAAGGGTCCCACCACACCACCAAAAACACAGAGATATCCAAACCAGCCTGTCCTATAGGTGCCACAATGAGCAGCCCTCGATGTGAAGCCCAACACAGCCTCTGGCCCACTCCACCGTGGGTGCTGCCTTACTGCCCCGCTGACCCCACTGATTCCCCAGTGGCCAGGTGTGGCCTCTGCTGCCTCCTGACTCTGCCACCTCTGGAGATAATGAACCTTGCTCTCCTGAGACTCTCCTGGGCCCTCGTGCCACATGTCTGATTGACCTTCACATAAATGATTCTAAAGCAAATGTGAATCTCATCCAAAACACACTTCACAGAAACATCCACAGTAATGCATGATAAACATCTGGGCACCATGACCCAGCCAGGTACACAATAAAAGGAGCCATCGGAGTACCTTCAAGGCATCTTACAGGCACATCCTGCTGGCGGCTCCACGCACAGTACTTCAAACAGAACCTTGCTGATCTACCCCCGTGAAAGTGCCCAGTCTCTTTTGCCTGGCAAAGAGAAGCTCATCCGGGAAACAGGTCCTCCAACAGAGCAGCTGAGGAAGCACACCCTGCCTCCTACAGCACAGCTTGATCTTCATCCTGGAAAGTACACACACAACCAGGAACAAGACGACACCAAGCACAGCAGCTGGGGATGGAGACACCAGTTCACAAAGGCAACCCGGCTCTGGGCTTCTGTGTACACAGGACAGCAATAAAATGCTCTGTGGAGAGGTCAAGGGGCAGAAAGAAACCTTAGCCATATAAGAGTTATTTGCAAAGTAAATGTTTTAATGTAAACCCAGAAAATTGATTTTGTAAAAAGAGGACAATATTAGAAGAAATGAGGAAAAAGGAGACATATGCTGATAAGCACTCAAGAAATTGTTGGCTTAAATAACTTAAAGAAAGAGAGGACAGAGAGATTTGAGGTGAAAAAATTATTAAAGAAATAGAAAAGAATTTTTCCCAGAGAGAAAGAGCCTACCCAATGACAAGTAGGTATCTGAATAAAAAACACTGACATCCAGGCACACCTTGACAGACCATCAAAAAACAAAATAAAAAGAGAAGACCCTAACTTTTCAAGAGGGAAAGAAAATATCGGGATTCCTGCATAAACTATGCACATTACTTCTATAAAATAATACGAAGTGAGAAATATAGATTTTGAAAGCACAAGAAGTCTTGACTCAGGTCAAAGCCATCTGAAAGTGCAATGATCGTGTCACTTCTGAGACACAAATCAAGGAAATCATCAGTGCTTTTGTCTGAGGGTGACAACTGCCTCCACACTCTCCAGGATGATGCCCTGTTGGTAAGAGATACAGGCTGAAGTTGAAAGGGCAGAAGTGTCACGAAGTTCACAACGACCAAGCCAAAAAGAAGCCACAACATGACTACAGCATCTGTCGGGCATACGCAGGTGCTCTTTGCATTGGTGTGAGTGTAGATCCGAAATATTTCTTAGAAAGCACAGAAAAACATAATAACTGTGAGCAATAAAATTTTCTCTAAAAGAAAAATCAAAGGAAATGAAAGATGACATTAAAATTCTGCTGTGAACTGGCGTCCTCTACACTGCAGCACTTCCTCTTCTCCTAACCTGTGTGATCCCGAGCCATCGCCCGTGAGAAGCTGATGGTAGCCCAGTAGCAATAAGCACCCTTGTGCTCAGGCACTAGGGCTAAGTGAGATTTCCCACTGAAAACAGGCAGGGTACTTAGGGAGACACCAGACCCCAGGGCCAGAGCAGAAGATGAACAAGACCCTGGGGTGTTTCCTTCTGCTAGCCAGAAAGGGAAGCCATCCAAGACTGAAGTGTCACATCCAAAGACCACCAGCTCCACAACAAAGAGGGCCCCACTGGGCAGGGATGGGACACTTTCATCACAGCCAAGATGAGTGACCCCCTGAGTGAAACAGGGTGCATGGGAATGCAGGTCCCACAGTGATTCTTAGAAGCAGCACTGTTTGCACCTGCAGTTGGGGAAGACACCGGCCTCGCTTTGGAAATGGGGAAAGGGAGGAAGACTCAACAACACGACACGCTACGGGAACACATGGCTCAAAGACTGCTTTCCAGACCTAAGTTCGGTCACCTGCTTCCCCACAGGCTGCTCCACACTTGGCCATCCACTGCTCCTTTCTCCTGAGAATGGAGCCCAGGCTGCATTGGCTCAGCCACTGATTCCGGCTCTGCTTCCTGTCCCCACAGCGCCCCCACGGCTGCATCGCCTCCACCACCATCCTCCAAGGACAGCAGGCTCCTGCATCCAACCCAGTCAGCCAGGGGAAGCCTGAAGCGCCCCCCTCTGCCCCCAGCCAGCCCCTCCTGCCCTTGGGGAGAGGAAACACAGAAATCCCTCTAGGGATGCTGAGCACCGACTGGTAAGAGTCCTGGATGGGATTCTGGAACTGCTGGCTGACGCAGCTGCACACGGGCCTGTCGCAGGAGAGACAACCAGGACTGGGATCTTGGTGGGATGGATCCCAAAGGGAAAGCTTTCCATATGGTGCCACCCTGGCTGGGAACACACCCAACCGACCTGCTGGGTTCAGCCCAGCTGCTCTGACCAGCAGACAATGGCCAGGCTCTAGGAACCTGGGCCATTAGGCCCAGCAGCAGAGTGCTCTAGACTCTGAAGAGCCCCTCGATCTAGCCAGCGGCGAGAGGCTGCTGGCCTCCTCGTCCCAAAGGCAGAGTGCAGACCTGCATGGCCCAGTCTCAGTGAGCACACACCAGCCTTCCCCGACCGCAACAGCCTCCATGCAAAACCTCAGCAAGCATCATCCGGACCCCACACACAGCCAGCTGCAGGCCAAGGCTCTGGGGCCAGAGCCCTCCTGACCTCCTGGCAGCAAGTCGCCTCCCACCACTGCCAGGAGGCTCCCTGGGTGCCACCAGAGCCCCTGCCCTGGTCTTCCCAGTTCCCTCTGCTCACCTGCCTCCCAGTCAGCCTTCCCGGGGAACCACAGGCAGCTGATCTCCCTGCACCCACATCACTCAAGATTGTCAGCACATAACAGGATCCAAACACCTGGGCCTGGATCAGTGAATCAAAGGATGAAGGTGAATTAATAAATGCTGGTCAGTGTTCTTGTCCACCAAGCATCCTACATCCTCGGATTATTTGGGGACTTCTCTTTGCTCAGCTTTGTGGGAGAACATGCTAACCCCCAGGTGTGGCCTACATGCCCAAAGTTATTTTTTCCCAGACTTCCTTGTACTTGCTTCCTCTAAGCAAGACACTGCCACCAGACACGGCATCCAGACTGGACCTGGATAGGGGGAGTGGGGCCCGAGGTCAGGTAGGTGGAAAGGGGACATCTCTCTCTCTCTTAGTCTCTGTCTATCTTTTTCTTTCTCTTTCTAGATATTGCCTCTGTTTAAGTCTATTTCTATGGGTATTTTTGTGTCTTTGTCTGCTTTCATCTCTTTCTGTCTCTCTTTGTATCTCTCTCTGACTCTTTCTCCATATCTCTCCATCTCTCCTTAAATGCTTGTCCCATCTGCCTCTCGCTGGGTCTGGCCAGGATGCACTCAAGGTGTCTACAAGGAGGTGACTTGGTGCAGGTGGCCTTCTGTGGATTACTGACCACTGCTGTTAAGTCTGTGCTGGTGTGCCATGCTCGGTGGCTACAGGAATCCTCCTGGGACCAGGTCTATGTCAGAGCATGGACATAGCTCCTCGAAGCTGAGATGCAAGTTGAGGTTTCCTACAAACTCATGTTCTCTGGGCTGTTCAGTGGGCTCTCAATAAGTTCGTCTCTTCAAAACAGCTCAGAGCCAGGTTCTTGGCCTGAAAATTGGAGCCAAGATGAGACATGAGAAATTGCAGTGGAGACCAATGACAAATGAAGTGTTTTTGAAAACTTTGGGATCACTGAGCACCTAGGACACATTGAACAGGAATTATCACACCCCGAGTGACCCTAGATATAGCACCTAAGGTTATAGCTCCTGCCTGTGAAACAAGATGGGAGTTCACAACCTGAGAAGCCACAGTTGCCATATCCTGGGCACACAAGTCCAGATGGAAAGGCCAACTGGTATTTGATCAAAAGGAGACAGTTCTATAACAGGAGGGATGGGCAGAGCCTCAGAATGAAGAGACACTTACACCAAAAGCTGCTGCTCAGCTTTTGTACTAGGAGATGGTGAAACCATGGCCACCCTGTAAGGACACAGGGACACACGAGGAGCCAACCCCAGCATGGTGCCAGAGCCACCAGGAGGCCAGCTGGCTCCTCTCACAGGAATTTTGTGCACTTTCATAACAGGAGGGAACATGGTCAGAGCTGCCTGGCCAGGAACCCTCCATAATCCCTGAACATGGAAGGAAAATGGTAGGCAGGAGCTCAGAACTCCAGGTCTTCAGGGTGAGCAAAACCCAGCCTCAGCCAGACACAGACAAAGTGCCACAGGACATGTGCTCATCCAGGGCAAATGCCAGGAAGGCAGGTGGTAGAAGTTCTCTGCACTGCCACGCCTCCCGCAGCTCCTCTCGGAGGTGGAGTCCTGGAGCCCTATAAATGCTGCCCAGCTCTGGTCAAAGCCACCGCTCTCACTAGCCTGATAGGGAGGGTCTCCCCTTCTCTGCACCCTGGGCCCTGCCTGCCTGACACCATGAGGCCACACTGCATTCTGCTGCTGACTCTCTGCTTCCTCTTCTCCCAGATGATTCACTGCTTCTTCTTCTCCCAGAGAGACCAGGGTAAGCCGTGGGACTTCCTGAAGGACCTGGCCCAGGACTTGGGAGGAGGGACCAAAGAAGCTCTCCATGTCCTAAAGGGAAGGACACAAGAGAAAACCTGAGGTTGAGGGTCTGCAGTGGGCAGTGGTCAGGCTCTGCAGCTGTGCCTGGGCAGCAGGGGAAGGAGCCCCTAGGGTCTCAGGGCCACTCAGGTACGAGTCCCTGCCTCTCCCAGCCCCAGCTTTGTCCCGGGCATCGAGGGCATGGCCTGTGTGGAGGGGATTTCTGTTTCCCCTGCAGCAAGCCTCCTCACACTGAGGGGCCAGCTTCCTATAGAGAGAGAGGGTCCTGCCGTGCTCACCTCAGGTCACTGGGCAGGAGAGGGAAGGGGCTTAGCCCAGCACTCTGCTGCAGGCAAGGTGCCACCACCCCTCCCACCAGGACAGCCCAGCAACTCACCTACTATGCAGGCAGTCAGGGAACCACAGGTGACCTTCCTCCTTCCCAGTGATATCATCCACCTTCCCCAGCTACATCTCCCCTGGGAACAGACAGGGCTTCTGGAAAGTCAGAATTGCCAGCTGGATCAAAACACAGTGTTAGAGAGAGGGACCCTCAGGAGGAATCAACACCACAGTATTTTTCTTGGCATATATCACAGTGACTTTGAGCAAGTCATATATTTCCGAGTCTTAATTTCCTCCCTTGCAAAATAGAGGCCTCTGCAGAGCCCACGTGGATAGTGCAGGGAGGCCCTAAGCCTTTTCTCCAGGCTGTGGCTCCACCTCTGGGAGTTCCTAATGACTTCAGCTATGCCTCCAACTGCCCATCTCGAATTGGGAGCAATTCCAATAGAGGGTTTTTAATAGTGTCACTAAGAGAATTTAGAGAGGTAGAGGAATCAACTCCAGAGCAATAACAGCATTTCTTCAAAGACTGGAAAATATCAGAATACACCAGGTCCCAAGAGCACATGCTGGCTGGTACTTCTCCTCCTTGAGTGTGTGGGTGAGGGTGGAATTACTGATTTACTGATTTACATTCCAAACTGGAAACAGTTCACAAGCAGCTTTTTCAACCACAAGAGTTTTTATGCTCATCTTACCATCTAAACAGGATCTGAGCACCCCATTCAAAGCACAGGGCTGAGCAGGCACAGGGGCCAGGCCTGACCTGCTGCGGGAATGGAGCCGGCTGCAGGGCACACACAGAGGACCCTCAGGGACTCCCCTGCACGCCCCTCTGCTCTGTGCCTGGACCACAGGACTCCTTGTGCACAGCCTGTCAGGAAGGAGTTCACCAGCTCAGCTTCTAGAAGGAGCAGAGAGCAGGGCCACCACCTCCAGGGGAAGCCAGGGAGGACCTGAGGCCCTGGGACACCAGCAGGCCAAGCACTGCCTCTCAGGAGCCCCTGCTGTCCCCGAATGTCCCACTTGACCATGAGAAGGACACTGCTTAGGGCTCTGCACTGTGTCCTCTGGAGGGGGAGGAGACCCACTCCCCTGTCTCCTCTGCACAGAACCACGCAGGCTCCCCTCCTGTGTCCCTGGGTCACTCTGCAGGATGGGCTTGCACAGGCTGGGCTCAAGTTTGGGGCACCAGCTTTGGGTTTTTCTGGGGTTTGTTAATGTTAAACAAAGGTATGAATGACAGAAAAATTGTGGCCATTGTAGTGTAGGACATGATGCTTTAGTGAACCCCAACACAGTGACGGTGAAATCAACCCATGCCAAGCCTGCACGGTGAGCAAGGAAAGTACACGGTGGAGAGGAAGAATGTAACTCAGATCAGGAGATGGCACGTCCTGAGGGCACCCTGGGGCCTGAGGAGGGCGGCTCTCTGGTGCACTGAGGTGGGGGAACCACGCTATGCCTGCCTTCCCTCCATCACCATGCAGCTCAGCCCACAGACCTCGCAGCAGGGCGGGAAAGCTCTAGAGGGCCTGTCTGCTTCAGCAAGGGTCAGCACATCTGTCCACTGAGCACTGTCAGTGGGGCTCATGGAGTCCAGCCACCTCCCTGGGCACAGGCGAGTCCCCCAGGGGCTGCATGCTGCACAGCACAGCTCACAGGGACCAGAACAGAGGAACACAGAAGCCTCAAGAGGCTCTTGGTGGCTGGGACACAACCCAGATGCCTGTGCTTATTCCAGGCCTGGAATTCAGGAAGTCTGCTGAGGCTCCTGAGCACAGGCAGAGGACAATGAAGGGGACTAAGAGGGCCCGAAACAGGCCCTGAGGAACATGGGACAGAGCGAGGGAGAGAAGGCTGACAACAGTGTTGCCTCGGAGGCGGGGACTAGCCTTACCTGCAAAGGCAGGAGCCCTGGAGGGAAGGTCCTGGAGGACGGTTTCCAGCAGCAGGGAACCTCTTCCAGCAAGCGCCACCTGCCTCTGGAGTGCACTGGCCCCCAGGTGCCGACGGCCTGCCCTCTGTCTGCTAGGCCGCCTCACACAGGCTGCGCTCTGGGCCCTGAAGCTACAGAAGGGGTCTGCTCACACTTCTGGGGCTGGCAGTCCAGGCCAGGTGGCAGGTGGGCTGGCCCCGAGCTCCCCCTGGCGAGCTGCTGCCTGTCCTCAGCCCGCTTTCCTCGTGTGTGTCTGCACCTAACCTCTTCTGATGAGCCTGCCGCTCATACTGGACCCTGGCCCATCCTAACGACCTCATTTAACCTTGATCCCCAAGTCTAAATACAGTCACTTTCGGAGGTTTCAGGATTAGGGAAACATCACCAGAATTTTCAGTTGACGCCCATAACACCCACTAGAGGAGGCTGGCCAAACACTGGCCCAGAGTGGTGCCTGAGAGCAGCACTGAGCAACTCCCTTCTCTCCTGCAAACAGTAGGGCTCTAGGTCAGGGTTCTTTCCAGTGAGGAGAGTCTGAGACAGCAGCCATAGGGCGGAATAAACTCCACCTGGGAAACCTGTGAAGTCTTTGCAGAGTAACCGTATTTTCAGTCTCACAATAAAGGAATAACGACTTCAGTGAAAATGGTTACTTTGAAGATGTCAAACAGAGATTCAAATTAGAGGGACGAGTATACCTAAAGTCACAGAGATGAGTATACAGAAAACCAGAGGGATAAGTATACATACAGTAAGAAGGATGAGTATTCTAAAGCCAGGGATAAATACACCTACAGTCAAAGGAATAAGTGTGCTATCGGCAGAGGGGTGAGTACACCAACAGTCAGAGGGATGAGTATACCTAAAATCAGAGGGAAAAGTATGGCTAAAGCCAGAGCAGAGTATACTAGAGCCACTGGGTTGTGTACACCTAAACTCAGAGGAAAGAGTCCGCCTAATGTCAGAGTAGTGAGTACCCCTAAAGCCCGAGGAACGGGTAGAGCAACTCAGGAAGCAGGACCTCAGGGTCTGTCCCTCGTTCACAACCCATGTTTAGAACTTTGAGAAGTGGGTGAGTTCAAGGGCAGCAATACAAGGCTAGACACCATCTATTCCTGGGGTATACATAGGCTGACATGGGACTTTCTCTTGAATCTGGGCACATCTTAACGGTCTCTTGGCAGAGGTAATCCCCATTTGGAACAACTTGCTCATCTTTGGAGGAGAAATAGACACCTAGTTATTTCATAGCAGACCAAGGATCAAACTGCTGACCTCATGAAAGACCAAACCATCCCACACGCATCCCACAGTCGATGCTCAAACTTGATCAATGACCAGAAGGCACTGGGTCGAAGGGTTTTTGTTTCATCCTTGCAGGTGGCGGTCACCAAAATGCTTCTTCCCGTTTGGCTGATGAAATACTCTGCACAAAAAAGAAAGGACTCTGTCACCCCAACAGGTGCCCTAATGGAACCAAATTTGTAGCGACCTGTATCAAGGAGCTGAACGTTTGTTGCATTTGAGGCTGAGCAGACTTAGTTGCAGAAAGAACTAGGACATGAGGGAAGGATTGGTAACCACGCTTTCAATAAAGGAAAACTACTTGAAGAACATCTTCAGAACCAAGTGAGTCTGGGTCTCTAGTTGAAGGAGGTGAAGACATAGATTGACTTCGAGGAGCCCAGAGACATCGCGCACTAGGAATAAGGCCGTCACAGAGAGCCAATTCCCACACGACCTCATTCCCATGAGCACTCCAAGAAAAGTCCAACCCTAGACACAGAGAAAGACAGAGGAACCCAGAGGCTGGGGAAGGATGGAGGTACCTGGGTGGTGGAAGGCACGCATTTCAGGTAGGAAGAGGACACGGGGAGCATGAGGGCAAACTGGGTGAGGCCAGCAGGTGTCCGGGTGTGTGTGTTTCAAAGGAGCTGAGGCAGCAACATTCCCAGGTCTTACCGAGAAACGTCGAGTCCTTCAGGGGCCAGGAATGGACAACTTGCTTAACCGTTACACACTGACCCTGCACCAGGCCATGTGGGCCCCATAGATGTACACAAAGGTGAGCTGTGCAAGAGGAATAGGACTCAGACTTGCAAAAAGAACCCTCAGCTCACGGCTGCTGCAGAGAACAACCCCTCTCAGGGCAGACACTGGGGCTCTCGGCCACCGAAGCAGATCGCAGCTGGGAGGGCCAGGCCCAGGCCATCCAGCTCTTTCCCGTGGTGTCCTGCACATGAGCTGCAGCCTCCTCTCCCAACGCACCTGACAGCGTGACCGCAATGTCCCAGGGGCCACACGCATCACCCACAGGCCTCTTCCTTACCAGTCTGTCGGCCCATCCTGTGGTCACGTTCTGCCGGCTCCAGGCTCTCATCACACCAGGGCTCAGTCTTCTTTGCTACTAGAAATGGAGTCTTGAGAGTCTTGAATTAATCAGATGAGTGCCCATTCCACAAACCCCAGCCCAACTCAGAACAGACCCTGGCCACCCTGATCCTCCACAATCACCCCGCTTTTGATGCCAATATCTGCATCCCTTGCGGTTTTCCTGAGAAAATCAAGGTGCGTGCACAGAAAGACAGAAGCCCTTTCAAGGGAACACTCCCCAAGGCTTTGAGGCTGTGGCTGAGCCCTGCAGAGGGTGGAGCCATGGCAGGCTGTGGACCAAGAGGGACTGCAGGCTGAGTCAGAGGGTGGTCAGATGGCAGAACCCCTCCTCTCCTCAAGGAGATGAGGCTCCCTCTCTCAAAGTCGTCAGCTCATGGCATGAGGTCCATGCACACAATGCAGGTAATCAGCTGTGCTGAGCATGCACCAGTGACAATGGGTTTTCTACAATGTTCCATCTTCTACACCAGGTGATTAGACATTGGCAAAGGCAGAACCACAGCAGGGTTCTGTCTGTGGAGAGAGTGCCCCTCCAGGGCCCACCAGAGCTTGGAGGAGCACAAGGCCCCTCCAGGAACATGCCTGTGACATGCACCCTGCCTGGCCCACAGACAAGGCCCCTCACTGACCACACCCCAGGAGACAGACCCACTCTCCCTTAGTCATGCAGGACCAGGAGACAGGCATCCAGGGTCCACCACACCACCAAAAACACACAGATATCCAAACCAGCCTGTGCGTGGATGAGGAGTACCCTCAGATGTAGGAAGAGGAGGACATGAGACCTGAAAAGCCTGACAGTAAACAGGGATATGAAGGGAAAAGTTCCCCAGAGCTCAGAATCCTTAGTGTGCTATGATTTGTTTTAAGAAAACAGCCTTCCGTGACAGTCATTCCACATGAGGCTTTATTTGCTCTCACAGCTACGGCAGTCCCGTTAGATATGGGCTTCTAAAGAGCTGTGACCCCAGGCAGACAGAGTGCAGTCCCCAGCTGGTCAGGGCCCAGACCTGGGGAATTCACAGAACGAGCTGAAGAACGAGGTTGGAGCGGCAGAACTCATGGTGTTTGGTCCTCCCTACTGAGGATTCTTTATCTTTGGACTCAAATGTGAGTCAAAAATATTAGAGAACAAAAAAATAGCATCTTTACTGAACACGTATATATAGAATTTTCTCTTGTCATTGTCCCCTAAGAAATGCAATATAATAACCATCTGCAAAGCTTTCATGCTGTGCTAGGTACTGCAAGTAATGCAGAGATGATCTGAAGCATCCGGGAGGAAGTGCAGAATTTTTATGCAAATACTGTGCCATTTCCTACAAAGCACTTGAGCGTCCATGGATTTTGGTGTCTGTGGGGGTCCTGAATTCAAACTCCTGGGGACACCAAAGAATGACTCTACTTGGGGATGAGAGGCACTCCATGCAATGGGTTGTTATTAAACACCAGGACCAATCTCACAAAATAATAATGAAATACACAAAAAGGATGTGCAAAAATCTCTGGAAAGCATTTCAGTGATAATTCTGTGGTGAAAATAAACTTACTCCTTACTTTTTAAGTTTCAAAATAAACCATACCCATGCACAAGTGTTTTTATGGCTACAGATTGGAATATAATTGTTAATGATCTGACACCTCCAAGCATAACCGACAGCAGGTAGAGGGAGACGGGACAGAGAGATGCAGGCAAGAAGGGGGTTGGCATCTTGTTGTGACAGCTCTGTAATCAAGGGTATTTTCTAAAGCCGTAGCCTAAGAAATAGATGTGAACGTAAGTCAAGTGCCCCATCACAACATGCTGGTGGACAACAGACAGCAGGCGTGGGTGATCCCACAGATTGTATACACAGTGTGTGGTACCCATCTCGGCTGTGTAAGTTCCCTCTGTGACATCTGCAAGTGGAATCCCCCAGTGACGGATTTCTCACACACGTCCCCTTTGTTAAGCAACACCTGACGGCATTTATTTAGAAGCATAAGTGAAGGCACTAAATAGTTTAAAAGTGAAAATATACCTATCCCTTTTGGATGCAGGAGGGAAGGGAGGTCAGGTTGTGTCTTAGTCTGTTTAGGTCACTATAACCAAAAAAAAACAAAACTAACTGAGACCTTAGCCACACGTATTGCTGAGCACAGTGGCCCACACCTATAATCCCAGCAGCTCAGGAGGCTGAGGCAGGAGGATCTCCTGTTCAAAGCCAGCCTCAGCAACTTATTGAGGCCCTAAGCAACTCAGTGAGATCCTGTCTCTAAATAAAATACCAAAATGGGCTAGATGTGGCTCAGTGGTTAAGTGCCCCTGGGGTCAATTCCTGCTACCAAAATTTTTAAAAAGTACTACCCCTCTGGAGGCTAGCAGTGCCTCTCCCAGGACACGCTTCCTGATTCACACACAGCAGGCTTCTGTCTGTCCTGATGGGACACAAGTACTGTTCTTCAAAGACACAAGACAAGGGAGCTCCCTGGGGTCTGTTTCTCAGAGAGCTCCCCCCGCCCACTCCTCCCTCCACACCTGTCACCTCCCAAGGCCCCACCTCTTCCTCCCACCACACCCGACTGTTCCCAGCATGAACGTGGGCATCATGAACATTCAGCCCACGGCAGGTAGGATTGACGGATGCTGGTCCTCGGTGTGCCAGCAGACAGCGTTTAGAGTGAAGGAGTCACAATCAGAGGTGCAAGAGTGCCCCCGTGTCAACTCTTGTTAACCTTATTATGTCAGCATGTCTTATTCCTTGATATAAAAATAAAACATTTTCTTTAAAAAAAAAAAAAAAAAAAAAAAGAGGGCTGGGGAGATAGCTCAGCTGGTAGAGAACTTGCCTCACAAGCACAAGGCCCTGAGTTTGATCCCCAGTACCGCAAAAATAAAATTAAATTAAAAGAAAGAAGGAAAGAAGGGGGGCAGAGTGAAAGCAATGGCTGGTGGGGACAGGGGACAACTGCTCTGGTAACACTTTTTAGATTTTCAGTTTCATAAACTACACATATTACCTGTGTAAAGTTTTGCAGAGTAAGGAGTACGGATTTTAAAAGCACAACACGTCATGACTCAGATCAAAGCCGTCATGCTTTTGACTGAGGGTGACCACGCCCGTGCAGCTCTCTTGGAGGATGCCCTATTCCCAAGAAAAACAGGTTGAAGTCCTTAGGGCATGTCCAGAAGCTCACGATTTCCTCCCCCACGGATCAAGCAACGTGAGGTCGCAAAACACATTTTCCAGGCATTTCTGGGTATCTTCTGGACCAGACTGTCAAATATTTGTGTGCATTCTCCCCATTATCTACCCAAATATCACTGTCCCATGAGTCAGTGCTAAGATGCCACCATGCACTCCATCATCCAGGTCTCAAAGAGCTGGCTTTTCTGCTGCTCCGACTCTGGCACAAGTCTGACTCAGGCATGAATCAGAACACCAGGGCAGGCGGGGAATCGTGCCTCTGGGGACTCAGGAGACTTCAGAGTTGAAAGGACAATCACGGTCTGCTCTGGTGTGTGTGCCCCACCAAAACCCATGTTAAAATGTACCATTGCTGGGTGTTAAGAATGGACTTTAATCCAGCCATGGCATTTGGAGGCAGAGCCTCAGGGAGGTATTAGGTGAAATGGGTCCACAAGGTTGGGGTCTTAATTCAATGGGGCCGAGGTTTTACAAGAACAGGAGAGCATGCATCAAGGATGCTCTCAAAGTGCAAGGCTCTGTGCTTCCCTGGGACTCTGCAGTTGCCCACCAGCAAAAAAGTCATCCCCATATGCAGCCACCAGATCTTGAACTCCCAGCCTTCAGAATCATGAGTCAAATAAACTTATTTTTTATAAATTTCTGAGCTTGTGGTCTTTAGTTTTTGCCACAGAAAATGAACTAAGACAGTTGAAGCCAAAAAATGGAAATCCTGGGCCTGAGTCCCCACCCCACCACCCACCTGTGGTGGCTTCTTGGACAAGCGCTTACAACTCTCAGGCTTTTAATATTCCTCTCCTAGAGTCATGGCAAACACAGTCATTAAAGCAAGTATTTCTGAGGCTTTCCTCAGCAAACTGGGTCACTGATTTGACTGAAGCAATATATTAGGTCACAACTGGAAGTGGTTTCCTCTTCCAAAAACTGGTCATGGCGTCTCAGTCCCATTCCGTAGGTTTTAGTAACTCTCAGTTGCTAACGAGCCTCCCCTTGGTCCTCAGCCGTGGGACTGTCCGTTCAGGAACGTCCTTGCTTCCTATTCCCAGTTCCCCACGCCCGGTGGGCGAGGCCAGGCTGCAGGCTGCTAGGAGGTAGGGACATCGCCCGCCTCACTCCTCCTTCTTCCTCGACTTGGTCCTCTGGGAAGGGGGTCCTAAAGTTGTCCCATCCAATGGGCCATGTCTGCAGGTCAGCAAGGCTGGGTTCCGATGGGCTGCTGACAACATTGCTCCCGACAACAAAGCCCGTCCAGGTGTCCCCAGCTCCCAGTGAACTGCACTGCTGGCCCCAAGGCCTGCTTTCAGCAGGTGGGATTGAGGCCGCCGGCTGCTTTCCGTCACTCTGGCATCCAGACCCACCAGTCTCGCGGCAGTGGTCACAGGAACCCACCCATTAAAGCCACTTGGTGGGACTTCTTAGCACCAAGCATTCATAAAGCGGGTGCAGATACCGCTGGCCAGTAGTGTCAGTGGAGGGCTACTAGGAAACGCGCCACAGCCGTGTCCGACACAGCGCCCGGCACTCAGCAGCTCTTGAGGAAGGGCTGCAGCCATTGGAATGCATGAGAGATGGCCATTGACTGAAATAAGTTCAGGTTAGTGTCTGGGTCACAAAGTGAAAACGTAAAATTCTAAATTTCTCTTAGAGGATCTGGACTTCCGACAATGTATCTGTAAAGTCCCAAGTACCTGTCCCTGCTGAGGGTCACCCAGCGTGCTCTCCAGAGGAGGTGGCCCTCCACGGCGCCACAATCCCTGCCTGGGAACTCTGGAAGGAGCTCTCCAGGGACCCGCCAGCCTCCCGCCACCTCCCCTTGCAGGTTCACAAGATCCATGTCTTCTGTGACGGACACACGCACTCCAGTCCAGTCCCCCAACACTGCCATTAGATTTTTATTTTATTTTACTTTATTTATTTATTTTGGTACTGGGGACTGAACCCAGGTGCTCTTTACCCCTGAGCCACATCCCCGGCCCTTTTTATTTTTTATTTTGAGACAGTCTCACTAAGTTACCTAGGGCCTCACTAGGTTGCTGAGGTTGGCTTTGAACTTGCAATCTTCCTGCCTCAACTTTCCAAGTTGCTGGGATTACAGGCAGACTCCATGGTGCCTGGCTGGCCATTAGATTTTTAAAGGTTTCTAAACTCATGGGTGTCCAGGGACAGTAGTCACTGTGGTTTTGCATACCAAGGTAGTACCAGCCATCCTGGGCCTCTCAGGCCCAAATCTCAAATATTCCCTAGGCATTTGCACCTCTGTTGAAAGTCAATTTATGTCTTTAAATGAAGATATATACAGAGATAAATATAGATAGAAAGATCTCTGTCTTTGAAGTGATTACAGATCCTTTTGTAGATTTTTTTATTGTCATCTGAAAGCTAGCGTTTTGTGACTACATGTATAAAAATATTTTCCCCCAGTTTTGAACTGATTTTCATTTCCATGTGATATTTTTTGGATAAAAGAAATTTCTTAACCTTAAGTTAACTTCTCAGCCTTTTTCTCTATGATTTATACTTACATCTTAAAAAAAACACCCTTTCCTACCTTGAGATGCTCAAATCATACCTCGTTTTATTCAGATGGATTAAAAGTTCTGCCCTCACTTCCATACCCTTAATCCATTCAGACTTGATTTTCTTCCCTTTCATATGTATTCCTAATCTGTCTACTATAAAAAGTGGGTTGTTATTGTAATTGACAAGGAACAAACAAATTCAAACAGGGTAATTATCCCATGCTACATATGCCTCCTTAGAAGTAAGACAAAATAATGCAAAATCATTTCAACGGTCTTGAGTTCTGTTTGAGGTCTGAGAAGTGAGACGTGCGTCTTGGTCACCTTCCTGTTAGGCAGTTAAGACCTCGCAGGCTTTCCACAAACACGTGAGGGTCCAGCATGTCCCAGGAACTGAGCTGCACTAAGTGTCAAGGACACAGAGTAAACAGTAACAAAAATGAAAATTGCTTTTCTTGGAGAATTCACTGGATGTGAGATACTGAGTAGTAAATGTAATTTCAGGTTGTCACACAGAAGGCAGCTGGCTGGGGACGTGGGCAGGGTTTTCTGCAGGCAGTGGGAGCGGCAACTGCTACAGACCAAGAAGACTGGGGGGTTGGAGGAGGCCTTGAGAGCAAGGCAGACAGATAAGGGAGTCTGGGGACCGGCCACAGCTCCAGGGGACAGGCACATCAGAATGGTCTGACCTCACTGCATGGAGGGTCCTGGGAGGGTCCACCACTGAGTCACGCTGCCTCCGGAGCAAAGCAGCCTGGCACGGTTTGCCAGCGATTCTGCACCCTTCTCAAGAGGCCAGCACGTCGCAGCCTGACCAACGTCCTCCACCAGGAAAGGAGGACCAGCAACAGACCCACTGCCAGCAGCCCACAGAGGGCGCAAACCCACACAGGGAAGCCAGGAACATCTCCTGATGGTCTGCAAACACATGTCCCCTTTCCATCCTGTGCCATCCTCCTGTGTGTCAAGACTACTTCTTATGAATCTGGGAGAACAGGTGACACTCTGGGGGGACAGGTTTCCAAAGCCCCAGCAGACAGCTCTGATGTTTTGGAGGGTAGAGGGCCAGAGAGGTGACAAGGCCTGGAAGGATTTCTATGGGGGAGGCAACACGATCAGGCGTGAATCTCACATGGGTTATATTATGGGATGGACTGTGCCCTCAAGAGACATGTTCTAGTCCCAACTCCAGTTCCTCATGTGGAGACAGTCTTCAGAGGCAGAATCCACTTAAAATGAGGTCATTAGAGCGCAATGACATATGCCCTTATAGGAAGGGGAAATTTGGACACAGACAGACACAGGCAGACGCAAGAAGATGGGAAGACTCGCAGGACCACGTGGCTGGACGGATGCACCTAAAAGCCGGGAAGACCAAGAAGGTGGCACACACCTGAAGCTAGAAGAGGACCCTTTCCCAGAGCTCAGAGCGCATGGCGCTGATCACACCTCATTCCCTGAGCGCACTGAGGACATTCAGACCAGGGTCCTGAGCCTGCCCACCCTGGTTCACCCGTCCATCCCACAGAAACCACAATGCAGACTCAGGCCCACAGTCCCTCACTCCCTCTGCAGGCAGACTGATCCAGTGGCCCCCATGTGTGGAGCACCCCTCTTCCTGGAAACTCTTAGTAGCAAAGTGTCTTTTCAATGGCAATCATATGATCTGTTGGTAGTACCCACCTACTGCATCGATCATGCACTGTATTTTAAATAAGAAATCTAAGTCTACAACGGCATCCCCAGAATCTCACAGTCTTTGGAGACACCTAGAAGACAACTGGCCATCTAGGGACAGCCAAAGCCTGTCTCACCCAGCTGTGCCATCCTCAAGGAACCAAAAACTGAGCAGTCATTTCTAAGGTCATTGAAGTATTCCAAACTCACAGCTCCCTCCAGGTCAAGTGGCTTCAGGAAGACATTTGAGGCTACTGAAGATGATGGATTCCCCCCAACCAAGTCCTAAAGGCTTTGTCCAAAGGCCATAGGAAGCCTATGGATTTGGTGGGGAGGTCCTGCCAGCCTAGCCTTTCCACTGGAACCCAGTGGAGAGCCCCCAGCTCGTGCTGCCCCTGGGAACAGCGTGGGGCTGTTCTGAAGGCAGCTGTCCACCTGTCTGGTCAAGATCAGAGGTCATCCCTGGGAAACAACACACAGAACACCATAAGTACGTCTCCCTGAGGCTGGCCGTGCCCAGGAACCTGGCAGGGGGTGAGTGGGAAAGTGGTCCAGTTGTGGGGAAGCAGAAAAGACCCATGGAGTTAGGAGAGCTGCACCCTAGTGCCCGTGAAGCTGGACGCCACAGTGCTGCCCTGGGATGGGGCGACTCTAGGTCCCTGCAGGCCCTAAATCTTCATGGGCTCTGGAAAGAACACAGAGTCACATGTCAAGTGATTAAAACTTAATAGCTATAAACCAAACTATCAAACTGCTAAATAAAATGTTGTATCCTCCTACCTTGAACAAATACACTTCCAAAACAACTTGCAAGGCCAGGTAAAATTTAGAATCCTTAGACTCCTGAAAGTAGAATAAGCCAATAAGGGGGAGTGGGGGCCTAGGCCTGTTCCTCTTTCTACCCCCAAGGCTGTCCCACTGGGGTCTCGTGTGCTCCCACAGGGACTCTTGGCTTGTACCTCTAAGCTCCGCCCACCCTCCCACCAGCCAAGGACATGCACCCTGGCAACAGGGTCTCTCCTTGAGGGTCAGACCAGGAAAGAAACTTCTGAAGGCCCAGGAAGAAGGCAAGCAATTCTGAAGTCACAGGAACCTAGAGAATAACCTAGAAAGGGAAAAGAGACAGAGGTGTGGCCAGAGAGGAGACCTCTTGAAACCAGGCCCCAGCAGGACCCCTCTCACCCAGGTGTGCAGCTGGTCCAAAAATGGGAAAGCCCAAAGATGTTTCCAGCTGGCCCCCAAAGTTGAATCCAGAAAACTCCCAGGTTAAGAGAGGGAGCTCAGGAAGTGGAGGACCCAGGTGCGGTGGGACCAGAGCCCCGTAAGAAGTGCGAGCATGCCAACCACAGCCCTCCTGCTTGTTACCAAACTGCACACTCAGGCGTGTGTGGGTGGGCATGGGTATATTTGTAGGCATGTGCATGCATTGGCTGTGCATGCATATACATGTGTGTGAGCATGCATGTGTGGATGTGTGCATGCCCACGTGAATACAGTATTGTATGAATGTGTATATGTGTAGAGACACGTGTGCACACACTAGCATGCATGAGTGCGGGTATGTGCACATGTACCTGTGTGGTGTGGAGTATGCATCTACCTGTGTAGCAGTAGGTCGGGAGCCATTTCCCCTCCCAGGAACCTGGTCCCAGATTCCCCTGCTGGGCTGCCTCAGCGGCCGTCTTTAAAAGCTGAGCTCTGTGGTTCGGTGGGCACCGGGCTGTGATGGAGGCCACTGCAATGCTTCATGCCCACGGTGAACCAGCGCTCCACGTCAGCCTTCTGGCCGCTGCCACCTGTGTTCTGGGCAGCAAGCTGAAAGGCCAGCCAGATAGGAGCCGAGGCCAGGCTTCGGGCTCACCCTCCGAAACTGCCCTGGCCTGGGTCTGTGCTGACTCTGCTGCACAGTGGGGCACACACCGCCCTCCTTAACGCCCTCCCCTTTCTTGCCCAGGCGTGTGTTTTCCTAAGACACTCTTCTTGCCACGCCGTGCTGCTGTGGACATGCTCTGAAGTTTCAGCCCTAATTTCTGAGATTCCATTACATATGCTTTTGGCTGGACATATGATCTTGTTTTTACATTTTGGGGAAAGGGGTATGATTCATCTATAACCGTAGATATAATTAGGTTACATGCATGGCTAATCTAACTCAAGGTCACTAACCTTCGGTTGAACCCACTGTTCCCCACTGCTCACCATGTCCACCAGTGGAGGAGCCACGTGGCAAAAACCTCTGACCATGCTGGCAACATTTTTAGTTCCTCCTTGTGTGTCTGGATTTGTGGCCACTGTACTTTGTCACCACGTTCACCACCCCAGGCCACTTCAGGAGCTACCGCCAGGCTGCAACAGATTCCTATTAAAGTTAAAGAAGTCAGGACAACGGGGCCCACACAGACCTGCTGGTCTGGCAGGTCACCCTATGTGGGGCAGCGTGTGGACACCCGAGATGTTTTTAGACAGGTCTCTGGTCTAAAATGGAAGATCGCGTCTTTCATTCGTCATCATTATTAGAATGGCTCTTCTCTTGGCACATGGTATGAGCACATGGGTCAGCTTGTTTTGAATGCTCTCATTAAGCAAAATACAATGTTGGCCACCTGCTGTTCCTCCCAGTGCCTCCTGTGGGCCTGAAGTCCCCTTGGGTCTTGGGTGCCCACCTCCCAGCCTGGGGGAGGCAGGGCAGTGCTGGAGATGCCAGCAGGTGGGTGCAGGACTTGCTCAGGTGATCCTCCCTGCTATGGACTGAATGCTCAAGTTCCCTCAAGCTTGAGCCCTGCTTCCCTGGGGCTGTTGGAATCAAAATGCCTCCCTCTGAAAGCCCTAGCTAGCCGAACCCAGCCACTCAAGGTATCAGGCCTAACCTGTGGAACCTGCAAAGTGGTCTTTGCAGATGTGTTATTGTGGGATTTTGAGATGACATCTTCTGGATTGTCCAGGTGGTCCTAAGATGACCATACATCATAAGGAAGAGTCAGGGGACATTAGACACACAGAAGAGGTGGAGTCAGAGTCCAACAGGGGTCGTAAGTCCAGGTGTGCAGGCAGCCACCTGCACAGGAGTCAGGGAGCTCCCCGGAGCTCTGAAGACAGCATGGTCCCGCCAATGGCTTGATTGGGGCCCAGGGAAACTGGTTTCAAATTCCTGGCCTTCTGAATGCTGAGAGGTTAAATTTCTGTTGTTTTAAGTCCCCCAGTTTTTGACCTTTCGTAGCAGCAGCCTCGGGAAACTAAACCTGAATCCAAACACAGAAGTGACTTGGCATCTGCTGCAAAGAGTCCTGCCATGCACACCTCAGAGCAGAAACAAGGAAGGACGTGTTAGTCTCCACCGACCACTTTCACATAACTTGCACTGTTAGTGGCCTGCAGACTCTTAGAGTCCAACAAAGTGTGCACGAGAACTGCACACCAAACCTGAAGCTGAGGACACCTTCCCTGCACATCCAGGATTCCCACGATTTCTAAAGGAAATCTAAGGATTCCCTGCCTCCCCTTTGAGATGTCGCTTGGCTGACTAGTATGCAAACACAGCGTGGCCCCAAGGCCCACTGCCAGCCAGGCCTGCCCCACCATGGCCATGGGCTCAACAGGAGGCAGGAGCATGTGGAGGCCAGCTTCTCCAGCTTGGAGTCCAGCCCTCACGCCCTGCCAGCCAGCACACCCGCAACAGCAAACACCCAAAAACTCAGTTCAGCCAAGATAAAAAGTAAGGGCAGCCACAGGACACTCACCTGAAGGTCAGGCTGCAGGTTCTCTGGACCTGGCATGGACGAAAAGTCTCCAAGAACCCAGGCAGTTGTAACCAGTGTCTCTCATTTTCAAACCCACTGCTAAAATCTTGGGATGCATTTTTTTTTATACCTTTACACAGAAAAAGAACATTTCTTTCTGTAACAATTGCACAAACATATGGAACTTCACGTCAATGGAAGCCACCTTGCCCGTGGCGACCATTTTGGCCAGGGGAATGTCCTATCTTGTCTGCTTGGGACTAGATTACAGGTTCCTTCTTGTGCAAGCTGGGACCAGGTGTGTGGGATGCATCCATCCCTGGAGCTGGATATGCAGCCATTCCCCCTTAGAATGTGCAGCAGACTTCTTGGCAGAGGGTGGGGGTGGAGCTGCTCAGCTGGAAAGCACCCTGGCTCGGGTTCCTTCTTCAGAATTGGTATCACAACAGGCAATCTTACCTGCTGAGCAAGTGGCCAGGAGCTGTATAAACAGAGGGGCTTCCCGCCAACCTCAGTGGGTCTGTCTCACTACTCCCTTCCTGCCCAGGATCCATGCAGCCCTGTGCCATGAGGACTCCCTAGTGCCTGCTCCTGGTCATCTTCATTCTCTATGTTCCGGTCACCCCAGGTAAGACCTGAAGCCCAGAACACAGCTGGGCATGAGTGTCTCCCGCCCAGGGAATGGTGGAGGAGCTGTTTGGGCAGTGGCTCAGCATCCAGAAATCCATAACAAACCTGACCATGCAGGAGGATCAGCCACAAAATAGCAGAGGAATTCTTTTTATTTTTTAACTTACTGAATCTCTCTTCCCCAGAAACTCCTTGGGCTAAGAATGAAGCCTGTTTCCTGCACCAGGCGTGGAGCATGAATGTGCCAGGTGTTCAGGAAAGCAGGTGTGTCCAGCACTGAGACAGGCCTTGCAGAGAACTACAGGCAGGTGGCCTGCCCAGGGCCACTTCCCATGGGATGTCTTTCCTGGGCAGAGCACAGGGTACAGAAGAGGGCTGGACTTGGGGATCAGAGCTCGCGTGTGTCATCGTCACGCTGTCACTTGTACTATACAAGTACTATACAAGTAGCTCAGTTGTCCTAAATCTCCATCCTGTCCTTTGTGAAACGGCAACAGAGGCCAGAGTGGCAGCGAGCGCGTCGCAGACGGCAAAGGAGGCCCTGCCAGGAAGGCCTCCTGGTGCTGCGCACAGCGGAGCTCGGAGCTCGGTGCGCCTGTCCCATTTGGTCTTCTCTGGCTTCTCGCCGTGGGGCCATGGTCTATCCACCCAGGTCCCCACCCAGTTCCAGGCTGTGGAGTCAGCCCAGTGGCCTCTGAGACCAGTCTGCTCTTTCTTCCCAGTTCCTCCCTGTCTTTTGGGTCCAGAGTGGTTTTTACCAGACTTATTTAGGATGCAGAGGTTCCAATCATGACCCCGCCCTCCCAACCTCTTCCACAGGGATGGGAAGCTGGGTTAAGGGTGGGGAGCCAGGAACCAGTGCCTGGCAGACATGACGGCACCCGACATTTCCAGAGTAGAGCGCTCCTGCAGCAAGAACCAGTAGCAGCACTGCCTTATCAGAAGGGGACACGGGAACAGGATTAGAAGGGAGGCAGTCATCTGCAGAGGGAGTGCCTCGGCATGGTCTGCAACTCAGCGAATGCCACGCTCAACCAAGTAACCGAAATGTGTTTTCTTCTCCACAGGTTATGGCCACTCTATTCTGCAAAATGGTGGTCAACATAAATTTTCCCGTGCAATCCACCAGATAACCTTCAGCTGCCGTCACAGTGGAAGAAATTCTGCAGTGGGTTGTAGGACACAGGAGGACAAGGAGCCTGGAGAACGAGACCCAACGCTGAACTTCCACTCTAAGAATGCGACTGGATTATCTCCTGAAAAGAAAGAAGTGGAAAGGTGCTGAAAAGGAACGACAGTTACTTTGTGTAAACACGTTTGGAGAGATGAGTGTCTAGAGGCTGAGAGAAAGTAACAGGAGTGCATGACCACGCCCACAGGTGCAGAGGCTGGGCGGCCTGAGGCGTGAGATGCCTGTGCACGGAAACGCTGAGGCCTTAGTCACAAACAAGGCCACGTATGTGAGAAGAGAAGCTTCCACGTGCACAACCGTGGGGGAAGGTAGTTTTCTGTGTTTTACCTATGTAGGCGTATGTGCATGTGGGGCTGGCAGAGAGTATTAAATTATGAATTTGCCTCACTTGGCTTTCTCCATAGTGCTGAACTATTTCCTGGACCCTTCAAAATTTATCAGCTGACTAGGTAAGAAACCACTTTCAATTCTTAGCTTAAAACATCACCACCAGTCAGGTGTGGTGGTGCATGCCTCTAATCCCAGCAACACGGGCGGCTGAGGCAGGATCGCGAGTTCAAAACCAGCCTCGGCAAATTGGCAAGGCACTTAGCAACTCAGTGAGACCCTGTCTCTAAATAAAATATAAAAAAAGGCTGGAGATGTGGCTCAGTGATTAAGCACCATCTTTTTTGGCGTGTGATCCATAGTTTGGCAGGTTGAGCCGAGCTCGGGTGAAGGGTTCCTCTGGTCTGGTCTGGTGCGTGAACCTGCTAGGGCTCCATGGCAACGCACCACAGGCTGGGCAGCTCAAACAGCACGCATTCACTTGCTCTCCATCCTAGAAGCTGGAAGTCTGACATCGAGGCACCGGCAGGGTTGATTTGGCCTCAGAAGGCCATCTTTCCCTGTGTCTTCACATGGTCTCCCCTGTGTGTGTGCTTATGTTCAAATCTCCTTTTCATATAGGGATACCAGCCATATTGGATCAGGGTCCACTTTAAAGGTTTCATTTTACCTTAATTACCTCTGTAAAGACCCTATCTAAACATGGGTACGCTCTGAGGTACTGGGGGTTATGACCTCAGCATACAAATCTGGGGCTCACAATTCAGCCCAAAACACCTGGCTTGCTTCCGCATCTGTGGCAGCGTGCACAGTGGCTGGGTGCTGGCCAGCACCCCAGGCCCTGTGAGTTGCAGAGTCACGGGCCTGCCATCATGGGCTCACCCAGGCTTGCTCTCACAGTAGCTTCCAGAGTCCCAACAGAACAAGCGGCAGCATGCTCGGTGTCTGGAGGGCCAAGTGAGCAGTGGCACCTTCTGCTGCCTCTTGTTGATCGAAGCGAGTCTACAGGCCAACTGAGATTCTGGAGTGGGAGAAACAGATGCCACCTGCTGACGGAGACCCTGCAGAGTCACGATGCAGGAGTGTATGGTGGGACACTCTGTGGGTACTCTTTGTGGCCCGTATTGCAAATGACCACAAAGAGTAGCCAGGGTCCTTCCAACCTGGGTGTGGCTTGTGTTGTGTGAGGACCTTAGCTTAGCTCCATGCGCCTTTGAAGACCCCTTAGAGGCAGAGGATTCTCTGGCCAAAAATCCATCCCAGTCAAGGCTGCTCTCTGGTAGGAGTTCTTATTGAAAAATACAATGCATGATGAATTATCAAGGCAAGATCAGAATTTTCTGGACTTCTTTTTCTTCACCATTTATATTGTATTGGCTATTGTTTAGAGAGGAGGAGATCTAAAATATTTTCTCTGGAAAGGGCCCCCAAGGGTCCCAATGTGGACCTTGCCCTTTGCTAGTGGCCTGTGTACTGCCCCAGGTGCCAAGCCTCCCTACACGGGGTAGCGAGGCCAACGAGGGCGAAGAGGGCATTGCCACCCCCGTGACCTCCTCCTCACGGCCACCCAAATAAGGAGATCACACTAAAAACAGAGCTGGCAGAACAAGCACGACCTCAAAACCATTCCCCAACCCGCCAACCCCACTGCGGTCTAAGTGCTTCCTCGGGCCATCTCAGAAACACCCGCCTTTACCCAGGCCTGCCATCTGCACCCCCTAAATGTCCCCTCCTGGCTTTCCTGCTGCATCTTCCATCTGCCTCCACATCCCCAGCACCCTCCCCACGACACGCAGGGCATCTCGTTGCCTTAACCCCGCTGACCAGGAGGGCCTTCCCCCTTCCCCCGTCACCTGACTTGGAGCTAGCCCCTTCCTCCTAATGGGGGCCTTCTCTGTGCTCCTGGGCTATTCGCTGCAGCAGTCATTCAGTCTGAACTGGCAGAGTCCAGAGAGAAGAGAGCTGTCTCACGGCTTCTGCCCAGGGGCAGGATTTCTTTCTTTTTTTTTTTTTTTATTGTAAACAAATGGGATACATGTTGTTTCTCTGTTTGTACATGGAGTCAGGCATACCATTTGTGTAATCATAAATTTATATAGAGTAATGTTGTTTGATTCATTCTGTAATTTTTTTCCCTTCCCCCCACCCCTCCCACCCCTCTTTTCCCTCTATACAGTCCTTCCTTCCTCCATTCTTGCCCCCCTCCCTAACCCTAACTCTAACCCTAACACTAACCCCTCCCACCCCCTATTATGTGTCATCATCCACTTATTAGCGATATCATTCATCTTTTGGTTTTTTGAGATTGGCTTATCTCACTTAGCATGATATTCTCCAATTTTGTCCATTTGCGTGCAAATGCCATAATTTTATCATTCTTTATGGCTGAGTAATATTCCATTGTATATATATATATATATATAACAGTTTCTTTATCCATTCATCAATTGAAGGACATCTAGGTTGGTTCCACAATCTGGCTATTGTGAATTGAGCAGCTATGAACATTGATGTGGCTGTATCTCTGTAGTATGCTGATTTTAGGTCCTTTGGGTAAAGGCCAAGGAGTGGGATAGCTGGGTCAAATAGTGGTTCCATTCCAAGTTTTCTAAGGAATCTCCACACTGCTTTCCAGAGTGGCTGCACTAATTTGCAGCCCTACCAGTAATGTATTAGTGTACCTTTCTCCCCACATCCTCACCAACACCTGTTATTGCTTGTATTCTTGATAATCGCCATTCTAATTGGGGTGAGATGGAATCTTAGAGTGGTTTTGATTTGCATTTCTCTTATTACTACAGATGTTAAACATTTTTCCATATGTTTGTTGATTGCTTGTAGATCTTCTTCTGTGAAGTGTCTGTTCATTTCCTTAGCCCATTTGTCGATTGGATTATTTGCATTCTTGGTGTAGAGTTGTTTGAGTTCTTTATAGATTCTGGAGATTAGTGCTCTATCTGAAGTATGATTGGCAAAGATTTTCTCCCACTCTGTAGGCTCTTTCTTCGCATTGCTGATAGTTTCCTTTGCTGAGAGAAAGCTTTTTAGTTTGAATCTATCCCAGTTATTGATTCTTGCTTTTATTTCTTGTGCTATGGGAGTCCTGTTGAGGAAGTCTGGTCCTAAGCCAACATGTTGAAACTCTGGACCTACTTTTTCTTCTATAAGATGCAGGGTCTCTGGTCTGATTCCGAGGTCCTTAATCCATTTTGAGTTTAGTCTCGTGCATGGTGAGAGATATGGGTTTAGTTTCATTCTGTTGCGTATGGATTTCCAATTCTCCCAGCACCATTTGTTGAAGAGGCTATCTTTTCTCCATTGCATATTTTTGGCCCCTTTGTCTAGTATGAGAAAATTGTATTTATTTGGGTTTGTGTCCGTGTCCTCTCTTCTGTACCACTGATCCACCTTTCTATTTTGGTACCAATACCATGCCGTTTTTGTTACTATTGCTTTGTAGTAGAGTTGAAGATCTGGTATTGTGATACCCCCTGCTTCACTCTTTCTGCTAAGGATTGCTTTAGCTATTCTGGGTTTCTTATTCTTCCAGATGAATTTCATAATTTCTTGCTCTATTTCTGTAAGGTACATCATTGGGATTTTAATTGGAATTGCATTGAATCTGTATAGCACTTTTGGTAGTATGTCCATTTTGACAATATTAATTCTGCCTATCCAGGAACATGGGAGATCTTTCCATCTTCTAAGGTTTTCTTTAATTTCTTTCTTTAGTGTTCTGTAGTTCTCATTGTAGAGGTCTTTCACCTCTTTTGTGAGATTGATTCCCAAGTATTTTATTATTTTCGAGGCTATTATGAATGGGGTAGTTTTCCTAATTATTCTTTCCAAAGATTCATCACTTATGTATAAAAATGCATTAGATTTATGTGCATTGATCTTATATCCCGCTACTTTACTGAATTCACTTATGAGTTCTAGAAGTTTTCTGGTGGAATTTCCTGGTTCCTCTAAGTATATAATTACGTCATCAGCAAATAGGGATAGTTTGAGTTCTTCTTTTCCTATTTGTATCCCTTTAATTTCTTTGGTCTGTCTAATTGCTCTGGCTAGAGTTTCAAGGACGATGTTGAATAGAAGTGGTGAGAGAGGGCATCAGGGGCAGGATTTCTGCACTAACCATCCCACATCCATGAGCCACCACTGCCTTCACCCCTCAAGACACACTCGGGGCTTCCTCTGGGCCCGAGGCAAACAAGGCAAAGGCAGTCCCTCCTCTCAGGTGCTTGCCAGTTAGTGGAGGAAGACTGATTATGAAAACAGTAAACAAGTTAGATGACACGAAGCAAAAGGAGGCAGCTGAGAGCAGTCTGGAGGCGCAGGAGGTGGGGTGCTGTACCCCCGCCACCGCCCCGAAACCCTCAGGCGGGATCAGAAAGTCCCGGGCCACGTCTTCTAGGAGCCCTCTCCCTTCCCCACGTACACAGCCTGCAGGACTTGGGGGAAGTCGCCCTGATGCTGGGCACAGCATGCGAGGCAAAGGGGGTCACTTTATTAATGACCACTCTCGGCAGAGAAAGTGCCCTCTGCCCTGGCTTTGTGCCTGGTGTGTGCCCAGCCCCAGGGGGCAGGAGGAGGAAGGGGAGGAAGACAATTCCTGCCACACCACTGTCTAAAGACTTTCTTGTACACCCCACGACACTGTGAGGCATCGGTTACGAAACGCCACACTTTGCTGGGGATGCTTGGCTGCACGCCTGGTCTGCGTCTGCTGGCCGAGCAGACGCCTCTCGGAATCTCAGGAGCATGTAACAGGCAGGGCCTGTGGAGACAGGGTTTCCGAAGCATTTGGAAGTTACCCAAGATGCTCAAGTACTAAGGATTATTTTAATGAAATTAAAATACATTTACCTGGGTGTAGTGACACACACCTGTAACCCCACAACTGTAATCCCAACAGAGGTTGAAGCAGGAGGATCACAAGTTCAAGGCCAGTCGGGGCAACTTAGCAAGACCCTGGCTCAACACAAAATTTAAAAAATCTGAGGACATGGTTCAGTGATGGTGTGCCTGTGAGTTCAACCCCAGTACCAAAGAATAAAACGCATTTCTTTCCACATTGATTTGTTTTACAAGTATGTTTTGAAGACAGGTTTCCCCGCTTCTCCCTTCAGACTGGATTGGAATGCGTGGTGCAGTACTGCCACCTACTGGACCTCTGCATGCACTGCGGGACTCCTGTGCACACGCCCAAGGTTTGCTGTGAATGTTCCTATGGCAGTGAGTGTGTTGTGGGCCACGCTATACGGGCAATGACCAAACAGACTCCATTCTCCCCTGAGACTCAATGTCACGTAATTCCCGTGGGGACTCCCTGCCTCTGTACCCATCAACAGTTGCCTAGCATAGCATGTTTGGCAACACAAAATGGTAATTCATATACAATGTAAGATTGTTCTCCCCCTGGGTTCCATTTTTCTTGGGCAGTGTACCCTAACAATTGTTTAAGTGTTAGTAACCATTCTCTGATTGTCATAGCAACAGCCACTTATGATCAATGTACTGACATGCTTTACTTATGTATAAAGGGTGTACTCTAACCCCTGGAGGGGGTTGAAGGGTACAGACTTGCAGCCTACCCCTCCTTCCCACCAGCTAGAGAATCCACACCACCAGCCGGTGCATAAAGATGTTTCCCTCTCCTGCTTTAAGATTGACTCAGCAATCTCACCATAAAAGGTGCACCCTGTTTATACATAATATCTGCAACTGCAAACAGTGGTTCTGGTGTTAAGGGGCTCAGAAGGCAACGAGGGAGGATTCCTTCCAGGGCTTGGGGTGGGAACAGGGAAAGTCCTGGCAGATAGCACGGACTCCCTCCCTAGCACCAGCAGAGACTAAAGCCTAGTGGCCCAGAATGGTTCCTTCACAAGTCATTCCAGGGTCATCCCAGGGTTAGCAACAGCAATATGGAAAACACTGTGGTCTTCTTGTCCAAGTCCAGGCCCTCAAAGGACTGCTACAAACTACCAAGGGTTGCAGGATTCTTTACACTCTTGGCAAGGAGTGTAAGATCTAATAACCTACACCTGGAAATTAGTCTTTCAATAAACTGTCCAGCAGAAGGGCCAGGGGAGAGCTAGGTCCAAAAACTGGTTATTGTAGTGCTATTGACACTACAAAAATAAAAACCAAGTACATGTTCAGCTACAGGTAAAGAATCAGAGCAGGCAGGGCTGGGGTGTGGCTCGGTGGTAGAGCAGTGGCCGAGCTTCCAGCAGGCAGTGGGTTCCGTCCCCAGCACCACGCAGACACAGAAAAATCCCTGCCCCCCAACACTGCTGAATACAGAGCATATGCCAATAAAAATCAGAACCAACTATGTGACCATGAGCCCAACTAAGTGGAAAAGCAGAATACTAACTTCAAGGCACATTTTATTCCAATAATGTAAGAAGAAAAGCATGATCAAAGACTCAAAGGTGTATATCTGAAGTTAAAATAACAATTACCTTAATTCTGAAGCACTATCTCACTTTGACCAGACCACAGGACTTTTCCTCAGACCGGATCTGGACTCCTGAACGGGGGCCGCCCCATGCTCTGGACGCACACCGGACTACCGTGCCACTTCATACTGTTGACCTAACTAAAGCAGTAATGTGATTACATTGCACTTTGTATTCCTCTAAATACTAATGGATTTGAGTATGACTTGAATTCTCTCTGGTTTTGGGTTGTTTTCTATAGTAAATTGGGCCTTTTCAGGTTTTTCTTTTCTGTAAATTCCCTCTTCCCACTTTTTCCAATAAATTGCTTATTAGAATTTTTATCAGGGTTAGTACCACATTCTACTGGTGAAAGCAAACCCAAGACCAGCAAGATTCAGGAGTTAGGAAGCAGTTCCACTGCATGGGATGTGCACAGGAAGAGGGGAGAAGCAGAGTGGGGCGGGGTGGGTATGTACACCCTAGAAACAACTTCCCCAGCTTCCAAGAGATTTCCACGAGACACTACCACCTACTCTCTCTTCCCACTTGCTTAACCTCATGGCTGCCATTTGGGGTAGGAGTCACTGTTACCGGAGTCCTTGGCTGAAGGCCCTGGCCCCAGGGGGCCCAATAGACCAGCTCAGCCACCAGCCCCAATATGCCAATCAAAGAGACAGAAAAGCAATGGTGAGGGGCAGGAAAGGAAGAACAGGGACATCTTCAAGGGGCTGGAGGTGGCAAGAAGGAGAACAGAGACAAGGGCAGGTGCTTGCAGGGAGGGGGCTTGCAGGGCAGGGGCTTGCAGGGAGGGGGCTTGCAGGGAGGGGGCTTGCAGGGAGGGGCTTGCAGGGAGGGGTCTTGCAGGGAGGGGGCTTGCAGGGCGGGGGCTTGCAGGGCAGGGGCTTGCAGGGCAGGGGGCTTGCAGGGAGGGGCTTGCAGGGCGGGGGCTTGCAGGGCAGGGGGCTTGCAGGGCGGGGGCTTGAAGGGAGGGGCTTGCAGGGCAGGGGCTTGCAGGGAGGGGGCTTGCAGGGCGGGGGCTTGCAGGGCAGGGGGCTTGCAGGACAGGGGCTTGCAGGGCAGGGGGCTTGCAGGACAGGGGCTTGCAGGGCAGGGGCTTGCAGGGCAGGGGCTTGCAGGGAGGGGTCTTGCAGGGAGGGGGCTTGCAGGGCGGGGGCTTGCAGGGAGGGGGCTTGCAGGGCAGGGGGCTTGCAGGGCGGGGGCTTGAAGGGAGGGGCTTGCAGGGCAGGGACTTGCAGGGAGGGGGCTTGCAGGGCGGGGGCTTGCAGGGCAGGGGGCTTGCAGGACAGGGGCTTGCAGGGCAGGGGGCTTGCAGGACAGGGGCTTGCAGGGCAGGGGCTTGCAGGGCAGGGGCTTGCAGGGAGGGGTCTTGCAGGGAGGGGGCTTGCAGGGCGGGGGCTTGCAGGGCGGGGGCTTGCAGGGCAGGGGGCTTGCAGGACAGGGGCTTGCAGGGCAGGGGCTTGCAGGGCGGGGGCTTGAAGGGAGGGGCTTGCAGGGCAGGGGCTTGCAGGGCAGGGGGCTTGCAGGGCGGGGGCTTGAAGGGAGGGGCTTGCAGGGCAGGGACTTGCAGGGAGGGGGCTTGCAGGGCGGGGGCTTGCAGGGCAGGGGGCTTGCAGGGAGGGGCTTGCAGGGCAGGGGTTTGCAGGGAGGGGGCTTGCAGGGAGGGGGCTTGCAGGGAGGGGCTTGCAGGGCAGGGGCTTGCAGGGAGGGGCTTGCAGGACAGGGGCTTGCAGGGAGGGGGCTTGCAGGGCAGGGGCTTGCAGGGAGGGGGCTTGCAGGACAGGGGCTTGCAGGGAGGGGGCTTGCAGGGCAGGGGCTTGCTGGGAGGGGGCTTGCAGGGAGGGGTCTTGCAGGGCGGGGGCTTGCAGGGCAGGGGGCTTGCAGGGAGGGGCTTGCAGGGCAGGGGTTTGCAGGGAGGGGGCTTGCAGGGAGGGGGCTTGCAGGGCAGGGGGCTTGCAGGACAGGGGCTTGCAGGGCAGGGGCTTGCAGGGAGGGGTCTTGCAGGGCGGGGGCTTGCAGGGCAGGGGGCTTGCAGGGAGGGGCTTGCAGGGCAGGGGTTTGCAGGGAGGGGGCTTGCAGGGAGGGGGCTTGCAGGGCGGGGGCTTGCAGGGCTGGTGGAGGAGGTCTTCCCGGGCAGGACTTGGTCTGGCTGATCCTTATCTGGTACTGGCTCTGTGAAGCTCTGGGCAGGTCATGGTGGCTTGAGGGGGACATTTGAGAAGGCAGGCTCTCTGGGGCAGGAGACAACCTTGGCTTCCTCATGGGGAAACGGCTCCCACTTAGGGAGCAATTACTTGGCAGTAGTTTCGGTCCATTGTTATAAAGCTGCTCGTGAACCAGGATTGTTGGAATAGTCACCTTGGATTACAGGAGTGATTACAGGAGTAATCCAAGGCGACTGCAGAAGACAGTGGCTCAGGGAAAAGAGCTGAGGCGGTAGATGGAGGTGGAGAGGGACAGAATGGAGTTGGAGCGGCGACTGGACCCTTCTCCCGCGGTATTCCGAGCTGAGGCTGTTCTCCAGGACCACTTTCTCCATGACTTTTTTCTGCTTCTTCCAAAACCCTTCCATTAGCTTCAAGGTCAAAGACAATGATCCTAGCTCTCATCTGACCTGCTGCTATCCCAAGACAGAGCCCCACCGTCCAGCTTTTAAATCATTGGCTTTTTAACCTATGAACTGTAGGATACACGTGTAGTACTCAGAGAATACCTAGGGTGCGGAGAGGACGATTTTCTAAAACTTGAAATGCTGACAGAGGTGCAGAACACCACCCTGATCTCTTACCAGCCGAGAAGAGCCTTTATTTTTCGCCCAAATTTCCACATATGATTTCAACTTCATCTTCCGATTCTAGAACATGATAGCACTTCTTCCCATACGCATGTTGGCCACGTGACCCCTTTGATAGGCAACCCTGAAGAAGGGCTGCAGGCAAACACAAGGTGGGGAGGGGGTGGGCAAGAACAGGGCAATGAGGTCGGGAGAGAGGTGAAACTGACGGACTGAAAGGCAGGCCTCGGGACGGGTCTGGTCCAGAGCAAAGGGCACCACAAGGTTTACAGGAGATTCTGATCACCTGTGCTTTAGAATCGAGTCTCTGAAATGAGGAGAGGCCTAGAAGATTAGAATTAGAATCTGAAGGGAGTTGAAATGGAATAGAAAACTGGAGAAGGGGGACCTGCAGGATAAAGAGACATTATCTCCAATGAAATAAAGGAAATTATGATTCACTGTGAAACTGTCAAGAGTCAAAGATGTCTGACTGCATAATTTTGTTTTAGTAAATGAGCAACCCATCCTAAGAGTTGGATAGGTTTCCTTGCTTTGTAGGTCCACCTGGGACCCGCAACTCTTTTTCAAGATGTATATTCTTCAGTGTAGATTTTTTTCTCTGTTCAGTTTTTGCAGGGAAGGAGGGAGTGCACGCCATTATCTAATGAAACGAATAGGGATGGAGAAACAAAGACTCAGTCTAGGCTCAAGGAGAGCCTCTGGAAACCCCTCCCCCAATACAAAGAGGAAGAATAGTCAGCTAATAACTGGTTCTGGAATTCAAGACCTCCACATCCATCGGCACCATGCCTAAATGTCTTTTCCTCCTTGAAAGAAAATGACAGAGATGCTGGTACTAACAGAAGTATACACAGTGTGTGACAATCTCTCCTTGACCCAACTATAGTCTGGCTCCTCTGAGCTCTCAGTTCAAATCTGGGCTTCAACTCTCTGCCCCTCTAGAATCTAATTTTAGCAAGAATCCTGCTGTATCAGTTTAATCAGAATCCCTCCAGTTGAATGTCTGGTTGCTAGGGGACAGACAGATGAGGATGGTGGAAACATCATTAAGACTGATTCTGTAAAATGGGCCCACAGTGCTGACCCCCACATGCTCTTTCCCAAGAAGCCATTTACCTGCAGCCCTACCTGGCCTATGTGAACAGGCTCTGTCACATTCCTCAGCAAACCACCTGTTAACTGCAGGAGAAATGCAAGCCCAAGAAAATGCTGATGGGAGGAACCCAGATTTTTGTGACCAGATTCTGAAACTCTGGGATATAATGACAGTTTCCCCTAACCATAAGATCTATAAGCATGTATGGTTAAAAATCCAATTAGAATTGGCCAGGGGCTGGGGTTGTGGCTCAGTGGTGGAGCACTTGTCTAGCATGTGTGAGACCCTGGGTTCAATTCTCAGCACTACATATAAATAAATGAATAAAATAAATGTCCAAAAAAATTAAAAAAATTAAAAAAAAAGAATTGGTCAGCATGGGCCCAAGGTGACCTAGAGTTGCCATGACAGTGGGGACTTGAAAATTCCATCACCCTCCTCTCAATCAAAAGTCAAGAGTCGGACCTGGTGGGACGCTCTGGAAACTTCTCTGAGATCCCCAATAAAACTGGAGTGCAGGAGAGGCGCACAGTCCCTCTCCTCTGAGAGTACCTACCCTCTCCCTTGAGAGTGTCCCCTTCTCCTTTCCTATCCCTTCAGTAAACCCCTTCCTGTTACTCTGAGCAACGTCTGAAATCTCTGACTTGATCACAAGAATCAGTCAGGGTTTTTTTTTTTTTTTTCTGGAATTTGAATAAATATGTTTATTTGTTTCAACCTTTGACATTTCTTTTTTTGTTATTGTAAATAAATGGGATACATGTTGTTTCTCTGTTTGTACATGGAATAAAGTCATACCATTTGTGTAATCATAAATTTACATAGGGTGATGTTGGTTGATTCATTCCGTTATTTTTCCCCTTCCCCCCACCCCTCCCACCCCTCTCTTCCCTCTATACAGTCCTTCCTTCCTCCATTCTTGCCCCCCTCCCTAACCCTCACTCTAACCCTAAAACTAACCCCTCCCACGCCCCATTATGTATCATCATCCACTTATCAGCGAGATCATTCTTCCTTTGGTTTTTTGAGATTGGCTTATCTCACTTAGCATGATATTCTCCAATTTTGTCCATTTGCGTGCAAATGTCATAATTTTATCATTCTTTATGGCTGAGTAATATTCCATTGTATATATATGCCACATTTTCTTTATCCATTCATCAACTGAAGGGCATCTAGGTTGGTTCCACAATCTGGCTATGGTGAATTGAGCAGCAATGAACATTGATGTGGCTGTATCTCTGTAGTATGCTGATTGTAAGTCCTTTGGGTATAGGCCAAGGAGTGGGATACCTGGGTCAAATGGTGGTTCCATTCCAAGTTTTCTAAGGAATCTCCATACTGCCTTCCAGAGTGGCTGCACTAATTTGCAACCCCACCAGCAATGTATGGGTGTACCTTTTTCCCCACATCCTCACCAACACCTGTTGTTGCTTGTTTTCTTGATAATCGCCATTCTGATTGGGGTGAGATGGAATCTTAGGGTGGTTTTGATTTGCATTTCTCTTATTACTAGAGATGTTGAACATTTTTCCATATGTTTGTTGATTGTTTGTAGGTCTTCTTCTGTGAAGTGTCTGTTCATTTCCTTAGACCATTTGTCGATTGGGTTATTTGTAGTCTTGGTGTAGAGTTGTTTGAGTTCTTTATAGATTCTGGAGATTAGTGCTCTATCTGAAGTATGATTGGCAAAGATTTTCTCCCACTCTGTAGGCTCTTTCTTCGCATTGCTGATAGTTTCCTTTGCTGAGAGAAAGCTTTTTAGTTTGAATCTATCCCAGTTGTTGATTCTTGCTTTTATTTCTTGTGCTATGGGAGTCCTGTTGAGGAAGTCTGGTCCTAAGCCGACATGTTGAAGATCTGGACCTACTTTTTCTTCTATAAGATGCAGGGTCTCTGGTCTGATTCCGAGGTCCTTAATCCATTTTGAGTTTAGTTTCGTGCACAGTGAGAGATACGGGTTTAGTTTCATTCTGTTACATATGGATTTCCAATTTTCCCAGCACCATTTGTTGAAGAGGCTATCTTTTCTCCATTGCATATTTTTGGCCCCTTTGTCTAGTATGAGAAAATTGTATTTATTTGGGTTTGTGTCCATGTCCTCTATTCTGTACCATTGATCTACCTGTCTATTTTGGTACCAATACCATGCCGTTTTTGTTACTATTGCTTTGTAGTAGAGTTGAATTCTGGTATTGCAATACCCCCTGCTTCATTTTTCCTGCAAAGGATTGCTTTAGCAATTCTGGGTTTCTTATTCTTCCAGATGAATTTCATGATTGCTTGTTCTATTTCTGTAAGGTACATTGTTGGGATTTGAATTGGAATTGCATTGAATCTGTATAGCACTTTTGGTAGTATGGCCATTTTGACAATATTAATTCTGCCTTTCCAGGAACATGGGAGATCTTTCCATCTTCTAAGGTGTTCTTTGATTTCTTTCTTTAGTGTTCTGTAGTTCTCATTGTAGAGGTCTTTCACCTCTTTTGTGAGATTGATTCCCAAGTATTTTATTTTTTTCGAGGCTATTGTGAATGGGGTAGTTTTCCTAACTTCTCTTTCTGAAGATTCATCACTTATGTATAAAAATGCATTAGATTTATGAGCATTGATCTTATATCCCGCTACTTTACTAAATTCACTTATGAGTTCTAAGAGTTTTCTGGTGGAATTTCCTGGTTCCTCTAAGTATATAATCATATCATCAGCAAATAGGGTTCTCCCAGCTGGTTTAGTAACAGCCAGCTCCACATGATCACCCCCAAATGGGACCAAATTCCTCACTTCCCACCAGCCCAGGTGACCTCCGGCCAGCCAGGCCTGCCTTGAGCAAGAGTCCTGCTGTGTCAGGGGAGCCAGAGTCCTCAAGCCTGAGGTCTCCTCTTTTTAGACCCCACCCCAACCCCACCCTGCAGCTTGCCTATAAATCCCTACCTTCCCCTGTTGCACTGGGGATTAAGACCGGTTCTCTTTCCACCAGAAATTCCACTGCAGTTATGCTCTGGACACAAGGGTCCCCACATTTATGGCCGTGGCTTGGATAAAGTTGGCCTCACAATGTTAGCAAACGTCAGAATGACTTAATCTACTGACCCGCGGTTTCCAGAGCTCAGGTTTGCAGCAGAGATTCTGCTTAACCTTCAAAGACATCAGGGGAAAGCTTCTGTGCAGATGGAGACTGGGAGGGACTTGGAGGTTAGGTGCCATTGAAGTGCACTGCGTTTTTCTGGCACATAATTGTAAGATTTCAAAGACCCAATTAAGGATTCTAATGCAGTTCCTTCTTCCCCCCCGCCTCTCTCCTGGACCTGCTTTCTGCTGCACTCCAGGAGATACAGAGAAGAGCGCGCTTCTTCTTAGATCCACTTCAGGGGCCAGAACAAAGCGGGACTTCCCCACTCAGAACCTGTCCTTCCTCCCTCCCTTGCTAGCAACTTGGCATAAACCAGACCCCGCCGCGCGTCCAACTGCTCTGGCCGAAATGCCTCCCGCAGTCGGGCCTCAGGCCGGAAACTTCCCCGACTAGGGGCGGCTGGCAAGGGAAGGGGCGGGCGCAGGCGGCGGGACGGCGGGGCAGCGGGGCGGCGGGGCGGCGTGGAGGATGCACGCGGGGCTCCTGGGGCTCTCCGCCCTGCTGCAGGCGGCGGAGCAGAGCGCGCGTGAGTGCTGCGCAGCCTGCGGCTGGCGCCGGCTAGTGCTCACCCCTCCAACCCCCACCTCTCCCCAGCGCCGACGGGGGCGCACACCCCATCCCTGTCCCCTTGGGCAGCCGGCGGAGCGCCACGCACTGTGCTTGCACGGTGGCTCCCCTCCCTGCTTGCCAAGCATGCCCGCCAGTCCTTCGTGGGCGCCCACGGTTGAAGATCCCTTGCGGATGCGTAACCCGCCGCCGATGCATGACAGCCCTCATGGATGCAGGATCCCCGGGCGGTTGCATGACTTTCTCCCCCTTCCCCCACCCATGCATGGCACCTTCCGCGGATGCACGGTTCTCGCACGGATGGGGGGTTACCCCGTGGAAAAGGCGGATGGGCATCCCGCCCCTCCCTCCAGAAAGAGCTCTGGTAGATCCCGCACACGCTTTGCCGAGTGCTGCTGGCTCTAGATGTGCCCCGCCTCTCCCCTTCGGCCCCGCCGGAGCCGAGGGTTTAGGGGACGGAGGGCCCGAAGGACAGTGGCTCCCCACTGGGGTTTGGGAAATGCGGCAGACGGGACCTGCTAGGGAGACCAACGTCGCGCAGAGAAACCCAACAACCGAGTGCAGGCGAATCAAAATGGCCATAACTTTCGCGCCCTTCGCGTTCGAACTTGTAACTCCTACGAAGCGGGAGGGCGGTGCCCCGCCCACTTCCGCCACGCCCCCTGCTCCCCGTCTTCCGGGGCCGGGTCTCTGGGGAGTGCTGGTGGGGCCTTAGGGAGGCTCCATCTTCAAGACCCCCAGGGCTCGGCGCCCGCTCCCAACGCACACCCTTCGGGACCCACCGAGCGCTGACTCGCAGTGTCCCCTCGGGTTCCTGCCAGTCCCCGTGCGCACCCGCTGCGCCTTCTCAGAGCGGCGCTGGAGGAGCCGGGGTGGCGTTCTACCTGAGCACTCTCAATTCCTGCGCTGCAGCAGGGGAGGCCCAGACGGGAAAGGGAGGCGCTGGTTGGCCGAGTGTGTGGCGGGAGGCGCAGGGCGGTGAGACCGCTGGACAGAGCCTGGGATGAGGGAGTGGCTCCCGGGGCCCAGACTCCTCTGCCCAGAGCTGCAGGATTCCAAGCTGTTCCTCAGGGCAGTGCATTTGCCACTGACCTGTCATGACCTGTCATGACCTGTGCCCGTAAACTTTAATACTGTAAAATTCAAGTAACACTAATATAAAAGAACTACTAGGTATTCCTGTGGCTACCAGAGCTGCCGCCTCCGTTGCCAACCTCCTACGATCCTCAGCAGTGAGTAGCGCCGCGGTAGGGTGGTTGCTGACACTTGCACAGCTGTGAGGGCCCCTTTGGAGAAGCAGGAGGCTACAGAGGGACCCGGAGGAAGCACCACGGTCAGGAGGCAGAAGACAGCAGCTGGGATAGAGAAGGCCAGGTTGGGGACTCCTAGACAAGGACTGAGCCCAACGGGGGGGGGGGGCAGTTTAGGACAGGCTAGTGTGGATAAGTTGTGTGGGATTTGGGCTCTGTGGTGGCCCCTGGATGCCTGGCTCCTGGCACTGAGAGGACTAAGGCAGAGCAGTCCTGTCTCCTGGGTGTGGGACAGAGACAGGAGAATGACTCTGGACTGGGCAGTGTGCCTGTCACAGGCAAGTTCCTGGAGGCGCCCGTGCCACCTCTAGAGAAGCAGTCTCTTCCCACCCAGGAGACTTTGTAAGATTTCAGAACACGGTAACACCCTGAAAACTTAAAATATTTACCATACAGTTACCCAGTCCAGACCCTCTGGTCTTTTCTCTTCCCTCCAGGCCTCTACACTATGGTGTACTACTTCACCACAGGACAGCTCTTCTGGGGGTGGCTGGCCTCTTCTGTCCTCCTGCCTGGCTGCTTGGTCCAGGGCCTGAGCTATCTGTGGTTCCGAGCAGACGGGCATCCAGGCTGTGGCCTGCTGGTGGTGCTGCACCTCCTGCAGCTGGGCGTCTGGAAGCGGTAAGAATAGCCAGCCTCCTTCCGCCTCCAGAGGAAGGGGCGAGAGGAGGCGCCTCTGTCCTCTGTCCATATACGTTCTGTCCATAGGTCATGGAAGTTCAGGATCCCACCCCCGCTTGATGCTGACGTCCCCTCATCCAGCATCTCTAACAACAGGACCGCTCCTGGCTGCATCTGTGACCTTTAGAAAGCTTTTTCTTGTCTTCAGCCAAATTCTGTCCTTATGTGTTTCCATCCTTTCGTCAACCTTTGGAGCCAAATAAGGCAGCTCTGTTTGAACACCTATTACCTTAGGCCAGGAAGGTGAGGTAGGTTAAGTGAGCCTCAGGCTAGACAGTGAGCACCCCACACCCTCACACCCCACAGTAGCATCTGTTCAAGCTTTTGTGAAAGGAAGAAGTGAGCTGGGAGCTGGGACCAGTTGTTTTGCCGCAGAAAGACTGCCAGGGCTCGGGGCTCGCTGGTGGTCCGCAGCCTCCTCTGCAGGCAGGGTATCATTTCTCCCTGGAGCATCTGGATGCGGGAGTGTTCAGGAGAGGTGTGGCACTGAGCTTACACACATGGCACACTCCAGCTCTCAGCAGCCTCCATGAACCCACAGGGTCGAAGGGACTTTTGAGCAGAGTTCAGGGACCAGGTCAGGAAAGCCTGTAGCTCAAGTGTTTATCACAGGCTACGAGAGTTCAAGGGTTCCAGGTGTATTTAAGGAGCCCTTGCCAAGCGCTGCTCTGTTCTGGGGGTTTCTGCTGTCATCGTCACTGTCCCTAGGAATTTCTCCAAAGGCCCTGCAACAAATGTGTGGTGGGGTCTAAGGTAGGAGCCCCCGTGTCCAGAGAGAATGTGTGCAAGGACCCTCAGGCTGAAGTGGAACGTGCCTCTGAGAAAGCCATGGGGCAGCCACCGCAGCGTCCCAGGCCCCAGAGTCGGGCCTCTGTGTCAACAGGCACCAGGAACACACCCGCAGCCGTCTGAGAGGCTCTCAAGCTGGGCCTGCATGTACCGGCCGCCCGAGGAGGACTGGACTCTCAGGAGTGGGAGGCAGCAGAGAAGCCTCCCACTATGGGCCTATGAGAGACGATTAAAGTTGCAGTGGACGCATTTTCCTATTTACTTGTTAGTTAGGAAAGACTAGCTTACTGAGAAAATTATTTCCAAAGACATAAGTTAGGCTGATGGGTTGTGTTTCCAGACTTCAGTTTGTGGCCTGTATTAATGCTTGGGCGTGGGGCCTGCAGCCTCTTCTGAGCACTACCCAGCGTCTTCATAGCCTCCCTGATCAGCCTGGCCTCGTAATAAGACCAAGAGGGCTGTGGGTCTCTTCCTCACCTTGGCCGTCGTAGCCATCAAGTGTGAGGTCGCGAGGGCAATGACCCATCAAAAGACTGAACCAGCCTTCCCGTGAGTGAACACTCGAGGACCTAAAGGAGGGTTGTTGATCATGTGGTCGCTCAGGAGAAGCCTTCCAAGTCATTGTCAGGTGGATGTGCCTTCTGAGGCTCTGTGGGGAACCTCAGGCCCACCGCATCCAGCACCTTCCTCAGCGATGGGGATGCAAGAGACCCGTGGCATGTCCTGCTTCATGGTGCTGACATTTGACAGTGGACTCCACCCTCTTGTCTTCTCCTGGGCTCTCAGAATCTCCATTACGGCACTGCTGTTCTGATATGTACTGAAAATTAGCATGGGTAAGTGAAGGGAGACATGAGAATTAGGAACTGGGAAGGACAACTAGTGTGTGTCTCGTCATTATAAAGAAGTGAAGGTAATCAAAGAAATGTACACATGATTTAACAGAACAAACAAATGAAAAAGGGGTGGTGGGAAGAAACAAGAAGATCCAGGTAAAGGGGCCAAATATTAGAACATAGGATAAAGCCAGAGTGCACTCTTTTTAGACACGAGATGCAAATTAGGTTCTAACTTTATGACAGCACAAGCATCAGAAACTACCCAGTTGACAAGGTTTCTGAGATTTCAAATTAGCCAAAATTCAGAAATCTGCTTCCTCAGCAGGGGGACTTGAAAGTCAGAATAGAAAGAGGAATTCTTATTCTGAAGCTAGCACTTGGAGTGCTCACATAGCAAATGTGGTTAAAGTAGTCTTGTAAAGCAAATCATTTTTAAAAATCACAGTTTGGTAAAAGCACCAGTAGGCGGCGCCAAAACAGTGGTAATTTTGCACAATCCCAAAATGGACCAAAATGGACCTCAGGAAGTGACTCCATAAGGAAATGCGGAAGAGCCTTCAAAAACAGAAAAAGCAGTAAAAACAACCCTCTTGAGGTCAAGTTGCTTATAAAAATTCAGGGCTTTAAAACAAAATTACTCCACTTTTTAACAAAAATAATACAAAATATATTCACGTTCAGTCTGACTGTTGAAAACCTGACAGTAGCAGCTTTTTTAAACAAAGAGTTTCTTTTTTCTTTTGGAACTTTTTGTTTCCATTCTACTGCTATATGTTACCAACATCTTTTTAAAGCCTGTAAATTCAGTTGGAAACTCAGTATAAAATTGTAAAAGAGTACCTACCGAATCTCTTCGGCATGCATTCTGGCTTAACAAATTTTATTAGAAGTGAAAAGTTCTTAAAAGGAAAGATGAGGCACACTTTAAGGGTATGTAAGACAAGCTCAGTATAGATGGGTGGAGATTTATTACTTAAAAAGTACACAAAACACAATCATAGTCAAAACCTTGAACTGTTGACTGACAGCGCTAATATCCCCAGGAATGTCACATTGGAGAGAAAAATCACTTATTCTCCTAGTGGGCCTATGAGAGACTATTAAAGTTGTAGTGGACGCATTTTCCTATTTACTTGTTAGTTAGGAAAGACTAACTTACTGAGAAACTTATTTCCAAAGACATAAGTTAGGTTGATGGGTTGTGTTTCCAGACTTCGGTTTGTGGCCTGTGTTAATGCAATCAGGAATCCTGGACCATCATCCACACGGCTCAGTCTGCTCAGAGTTTAGCCGTTCATATTAGTAACTCGTGTGTGCCTGAGGGACTGCAGACGCATACTTAAGTACAGTGTCTGAGGCTGAATTGGGAACAGAGCTGAAAATGTTATTACCAGCACAGAGAGGGGTATCGGAAATGCCCAAGAATCAGAGGATCTGCCCTCCACAGGAAGCAGGAGCACCATCCCTGCACCGGCTGGGGTCTGGTCCTGGTCCCCGGGTTCTCACCGTTGTGGGAGGGGAGGCCACTCTGACCCAGGAAGCTGCCAGAAGAGGCGAAGTCTGTTGTCAGTATAGATCAGAGCTCTCTAGAGTGAGGAGTGTGCAAGGAACCCTTGGTCGTGGTTTGAGGAGACTGGGAGAGTTGAGCAAAGGAGCACTGTGCTGGGGGAGCCCCGGAGAGAGGCCCTCGCCACAGGCCGAGGCAGCCAGCACCCAGGCCAGAACAGGTGGGGGCCTGGGGTGGTCTGTGGCCAGGACAGCTAAGGTTGGGTCTCAGGACCAGGTGGCCAAGCCTCTGCCCCTTCTGTATCACCCCAGCTTTCCCCGGGGCTCCCCAGTGACCTACTTTCGTGAATCCTGGGAAGCTGCCCTCCCACAGCCCCCCGCATCCCATGGGGACCCTGCCTCAGCAGACCCCAAGAGCCTTTCACCGCTTGGCCCCAGCCTTGTGTTCCACCAGACTTCATGGTTCCAGATGTGGACCGTCCCCAGTGCCCCTGCTGCCGTCCCGTGGACCCCACACGCTCCTGTAGGCTCCCCCCCTCAACTGCCCAACCCGGGCCTTCCCATCCTCCCCCAGGAGGCCCTCCCAGGACTCGGGTTCCTCCTCCGCCCTCATGGCTCCTTCTGGTGTTCCTCCCTCCAGCCTCTCACATGGGCTCTCTTTCACGACGGAGGCATGAGCTCCTAGCAAACGGCGTTCATTTTCCAGGTTACCTTTGTTGGTTTCATGTTTTTTCTTAACGTGGAGTTTGTGTCAGGAATCGGAGCTTCAAAGACTCAGTAAGAGATAAGTTCACTCCAGGGCCTCAGATCATGGAAAAGGAAAATTGTTTTCCCTAAGCAACTTTCCTGGGCCCTCAGCACCGAAAGTAAAACCCTTTCAAAGAGGACCCCCCACCTCCGGCTTGGACTTAGCAGTGCTGGCCAAAGATCAGAGTCTGCCTGTCATCCACGGAGTCTAGGGAGCATCTCTGGGAAGCTTTCCCGGGTGGCATTCCAGGCACATGAGCTCTGGCCCAGCAGTTGCTCGGCTGAAATCCCGGCCAGTGTTTCTGAACTTGGACAAGACAAGGAAGTTCTGCTCCTACGTGGAGCTATGGGGCACTATGCCCACACAGCAGGCAAGTGGTCACCCCGAGGGAAACTCACATCCATAGAACCCCCAAGTGTGACCAGGGAGTGGCATCGTTGTCAGATATTCCCTGTGTCCCTTTGGCTGTGAGGAGGTGACCCATGCCACTTGCTGTGGCCCTTTGGCTGTGCGAAGGTGACCCATGCCACTTGCTGTGTCCCTTTGGCTGTGAGGAGGTGACCCATGCCACTTGCTGTGTCCCTTTGACTGTGAGGATGTGACCCATGCCACTTGCATGGCCCTTTGGCTGTGAGGAGGTGACCCATGCCACTTGCTGTGGCCCTTTGGCTGTGAGGAGGTGACCCATGCCACTTGCTGTGTCCCTTTGGCTGTGCGGACGTGACCCATGCCACTTGCTGTGTCCCTTTGACTGTGAGGATGTGACCCATGCCACTTGCTGTGTCCCTTTGGCTGTGAGGAGGTGACCCATGCCACTTGCTGCAGCCATTTGGCTGTGAGGAGGTGACCCATGCCACTTGCAGTGGCCCTTTGGCTGCGAGGAGGTGACCCATGCCACTTGCATGGCCCTTTGGCTGTGAGGAGGTGACCCATGCCACTTGCTGTGTCCCTTTGGCTGTGAGGAGGTGACCCATGCCACTTGCAGTGGCCCTTTGACTGTGAGGAGGTGACCCATGCCACTTGCTGTGGCCCTTTGGCTGTGAGGAGGTGACTCATGCCACTTGCTGTGGCCCTTTGGCTGTGAGGAGGTGACCCATGCCACTTGCTGTGTCCCTTTGACTGTGAGAATGTGACCCATGCCTCTTGCATGGCCCTTTGGCTGTGAGGAGGTGACCCATGCCACTTGCTGTGGCCCTTTGGCTGTGCGGAGGTGACCCATGCCACTTGCTGTGTCCCTTTGGCTGTGAGGAGGTGACCCATACCACTTGCTGTGTCCCTTTGGCTGTGAGGAGGTGACCCATGCCACTTGCTGCAGCCATTTGGCTGTGAGGAGGTGACCCATGCCACTTGCAGTGGCCCTTTGGCTGTGAGGAGGTGACCCATGCCACTTGCTGTGTCCCTTTGGCTGTGAGGAGGTGACCCATGCCACTTGCTGTGTCCCTTTGACTGTGAGGATGTGACCCATGCCACTTGCATGGCCCTTTGGCTGTGAGGAGGTGACCCATGCCACTTGCTGTGACCCTTTGGCTGTGCGGAGGTGACCCATGCCACTTGCTGTGTCCCTTTGGCTGTGCGGACATGACCCATGCCACTTGCTGTGTCCCTTTGACTGTGAGGATGTGACCCATGCCACTTGCTGTGTCCCTTTGACTGCGAGGAGGTGACCCATGCCACTTGCAGTGGCCCTTTGGCTGCGAGGAGGTGACCCATGCCACTTGCAGTGGCCCTTTGGCTGCGAGGAGGTGACCCATGCCACTTGCTGTGTCCCTTTGGCTGTGAGGAGGTGACCCATGCCACTTGCAGTGGCCCTTTGACTGTGAGGAGGTGACCCATGCCACTTGCTATGTTCCTTTGGCTGTGAGGAGGTGACCCATGCCACTTGCTGTGTCCCTTTGGCTGTGAGGAGGTGACCCATACCACTTGCTGTGTCCCTTTGGCTGTGAGGAGGTGACTCATGCCACTTGCTGCGGCCCTTTGGCTGTGAGGAGGTGACCCATGCCACTTGCTGTGTCCCTTTGGCTGTGAGGAGGTGACTCATGCCACTTGCTGTGTCCCTTTGGCTGTGAGGAGGTGACCCATGCCACTTGCAGTGTCCCTTTGGCTGTGAGGAGGTGACCCATGAAACTTGCTGCGGCCCTTTGGCTGTGAGGAGGTGACCCATACCACTTGCTGTGTCCCTTTGGCTGTGAGGAGGTGACCCATGCCACTTGCTGTGTCCCTTTGGCTGTGAGGAGGTGACCCATGCCACTTGCTGCGGCCCTTTGGCTGTGAGGAGGTGACCCATGCCACTTGCTGTGTCCCTTTGGCTGTGAGGAGGTGACTCATGCCACTTGTTGTGTTCCTTTGGCTGTGAGGAGGTGACCCATGCCACTTGCTGTGTCCCTTTGGCTGTGAGGAGGTGACCCATGCCACTTGCTGTGTCCCTTTGACTGTGAGGATGTGACCCATGCCACTTGCATGGCCCTTTGGCTGTGAGGAGGTGACCCATGCCACTTGCTGTGGCCCTTTGGCTGTGAGGAGGTGACCCATGCCACTTGTTGTGTTCCTTTGGCTGTGTGAAGGTGACCCATGCCACTTTACAGACAGCTTTTAGAAGATTAGAATAGCAGGACAAGGCTTCTGGGTAGACTTATGGGAAACAGTGAGAAAAGAGCATTTCTAAGTCTTTTTCCTGGATGTGGCTCCTTCCCCAGGATGGTGGCCCAGGCAGCCTGGGGTCCTGCACCACCCAGTGCTACAGAAGTGAGAGGGCTCCGCCCTTCTGCCGCTTTCCGTGTGCCCCAGGCTGCCTGGCAGCTGTCCATCTCCCTCCACCTGCCTCAACCTGGTTTCCACACTCCACCTTGAGGACATGCTGTCTCTTTCCGAGCTTGTCCTGATGCTCCTCCCACCGTTTGTGCATGCGTGTGCGTGTGTGTGTTCTCTTTCTTGCCATGGGCCCCAAGGGTGAGCAGCCCCCACGATTCTGCCCTTGGACCTGTGCTGTCTACACACTGTCTCCTGCTCCACTTCCTGCCCTCGGCCGGAACTGTCATCTGGGGTGGTGAGCCCCACTTCACCTCCGGCAGCCCCAGTCCTCTCCCAGAGGTGGGGGTCCCCAGTGCCTATCGTTTCTGAAGAAGTTCCTTTTCTTCCCAGCCAGTCCAACACCCACAATGGGCTTCCTCCTTTGGTAGCGTCCCTGTGCCCTGTGCCGGCTTACAGCTCAGCCACCTGCGACCTCCATCCAGGGCACACCATTAGAACTAACATCTTCACCTTGGAGTCAGCTCGCTGATGAGTCTGGGTGACGTTGATGAGTTCCTAGGGTATTCCGTAGAAGGTTGCCTTTCTCTGAATGAAAGGGGGCGTCCTGTTGAGTTCTGCCACAGCGTCACCATGTCCCTTGCTCTTCTTCAGGCACTGGGACACAGCATCGACTGCTCTGTCAAAGGCAGGGGAGGCTCCCCACTGGGGACAGCTGTGGCTTCAGGAGGCTGACCTGTCGGCCCTCCGACTCCTGGAGGCCCTGCTGCAGATGGGACCCCACCTACTGCTTCAGACGTATGTTTTTCTAGCCTCAGACTTCACAGATGTTGTGCCAGGTGAGTACCCTTCACTGCACAGCTCAGACTTCAACCTCCCAAGGGGACCAGAACACAGGACTCTTTAGCAGAACCCTTCCTTCTGAGATTTCCCCTGCCTGGGAGAATCAGGGCATCCTGTGCTCACCAGCCCATAGGGCACTACAGTTGGCCTTTGCTTGGGGCAATGCTGGGGGTTAGGCTGTAAGGTCAGAGCAGAAGATAGAAATTGTGCAATTAAGATGACCCCAAAAATACCCTGGGAAAATGCTTCTCAGCGACATCAATGCATCCATCTTCCCTGTGTCTTCAGTCACCAGAACAACTCCAAATGCAGCCAGAGCTGACCCCAGAGGCTTGCCGAAGCCAGGACTCAGACCCCGGAAGATGCACGTTCCCCCCCCCACGCTCCACATTCTCTCCCTGCTTTCTCCCTCCCTCTCGGTTGCTCCTTGTGCCCCTCCTGTCCTCACCCACCTCCTCCCTTCGCCTTCGTCTCTCTCTCCTTCCCTCTCACTGAGTGTGTACACTGCACATGCGTAAACTAAACGCTCAGAAGACAGGATTCTTCCAAGCACCTTCTCTGAAGGGCCTGACGCCATTCATGTTCTGGTTAGTTCTTTTGTTGAGCCTCCTTCACATGATCGAATGACCAAACAGCAAAGTACACCTGGGAAGGAACCACATTCCGAGCCCTTCAGGATCTGCTTTGTTCTAAACAGAACTTAGACCAGAGGGTTTGGACCAGGGGCTGGGAAGTTCTTCCTAAAGGACTTACAGAGGAAGAGCCCAGGCCTTGGGCAGTGGAAGTGCTTCCTGTGTCCTCATGTGTTCCTGGTACAGACTTGTGCCTTTGTGCACAGGTTACGTTACCACCATGGAGGGGCTGGACCAGCGGTACCCTCTGTAAAGCTGGGTTTTAATAAGAGGTTATATGTCCCATGAAAGAAATGAAGCCCCGCTCGTGGCTGTTGGGAGCTTGCGGGGAACGCTCTGTCTGTCTGCTTCCCTTTCAGGAGTCAGCGCCCTGCTTTCCTGGTCCTCACTATCCTGGGCCCTCGTGTCCTACACCCGTTTCCTGGGTGTCGTGAAGCCAGGCCACCATGTCATGCCATGGGCTGCCCTCCTCTGCCAGCAGCTCTGGAGAATGGGCATGCTGGGGACCCGCGTCCTGAGCCTGGCTCTGTTCTGCAAAGCGTACCGCGTTTGGGTTTTGGTGGTTGGAGGTAAGCAGAACTTGTGCTCTGGTCACCTACTGCTGCGTGACACATGCCACAGAACTGCATGTCTTACAAACAACTGTTGATGGTCATGAGCCCCAGGTCTGAGGCTGGGTGACGCTGCCGGTGGTTCCTGCTTGGGTACCTCCTGTGTTGCAGCAGGAGAGCGGGTGTCTGGATTCACCGGGGAGACTGAGGCAGGCTGGGTGCAAACACGTGGCCTCTCTCTTCCACAAAGTAGCCTGGACTCATCCCTGGCAGCTGAGAATTCCAAGAGAGGAAGTGGAACCTGCCATTCCTCTTAAAAGCTAGGCCTAGAACAAGCTCAGTATTGCTTCCGCTGGGCTCTGCTGGTCAGAGCAGCCACGGGCAGCCCAGATCCATGACCATGGAGGCGCAGGCTCCAGCTCTTAGAGAGCCCTGGAGTGGGAAGGAGGGCACGAGGCTTCCTCTGGAGAGACACCACCATAGCTTACAGATCCCAGCCTCGGAAGTCCTAGGGCTCCCTGGAGCACAGCACTCCGCAGAACACCATGCTACATTTCCAAGGACATCTTCCTTAGGAAAGCTGCCATTCCAACCGGAGGGAAGGCTGGGGTCCCATTGCCCTGACCCAGTACAAAAATATACAGGTTATACGATGCTGCTTAGAGTCTGAAAGTGCTCCATTTCCTTTGAACGCTGAATCTTGGACATTGTCTCTATCTGAAATGAGACAGCTCTTCAGAGCCCCAACCCTTCCCCAACCCTCAGTCCAGGGGCACACGATGAACAGTGATGACAGGGAGTCTGTCTGGCCCTGCGGACTCCTGAATGGGGTCTGTGTGTCTCTGCCAAGGACAGCAGTCTCCTCTGGTCATCAGTGAATACACTCTGCGAGAAGGAACAGTGTACTCTTGTTTTAAGAGAACTGGAGGCATTGAGAAATATTTGGCCCTTGGGCCCAGAACAAACATTTAATACAGTTATTGGCAAAAAAAGATCATTTTTAAAAATGCACTCCAAAAGAGAAATTATGTTTTATTCATCCATTTTAAAATTCAGCTTTAACTCTAGAAGGATATTACTCATCTTAAAATATAGGCATAAAAATCATAGCTGGACCACATGGAATTCTTCCCTTTGGGTATGGAGGGTTTTGGCTCATGTAGGAACAATTTAAAAATAGTATAGTCGATTTTCTGACTGCCTCCTTAAAAATTTTCTGGAACCAAAAAAGCACAGTACATAATATCTGATAAGTGCCACGGAAGGCAGCTACTTTTTGTTTCCGAGTTTCCAAACTAGGCCAAGTGCCCTTCAAGAGGCTCCAATGAGGTGATAGGTGCAGAGACAGAATGGCGGGCTGTGCCTGCTCCCCCGCTCTCTTCTGGGTTCCGATGTCTCTTCTCCGATGCTGGGTCAGGTGCAGCCCAAGCAGACAGGAATGTTTCCAGGCCTGGCTTCTGTATTCTTGCCCCTCCCCGACCTCTCGCTGAACCCTGACCGCCACGGCCCGCCTCTCCCCAGGTGCACACTGGCTGGTGATGACGTTCTGGCTCGTAGCCCAGCAGAGTGACATCGTGGACAGCACCTGCCACTGGAGGCTGTTCAACCTGCTGGTGGGGGCCGTGTACATTCTCTGCTACCTCAACTTCTGGGACAGCCCTTCCAGAAACAGGATGGCCAGCTTCTACTTGGCAAGTGCGATGGCGTCTGTCTTTAATCCTAGGTCTCCCAGAAATGGAGTAGCCCGTGGTGCGGGTGAACCTGCGTGCACAGGAGCATGCGTGTGCACATGGCTTTTTAAAAAGGACTAGCGTAATGGGTGGGGAAGTTCTAAAAGGAGTTAGTCTTGAATGGAGATGAGGGGCTATGAAAATAGTAAGCTGACATCCAGGTGCCACCACAGAACTCCTGTGGCACAACAGGGCGTATTTGGTGTGTTCTCTGCCATCAGCTGAGGGTCACTGCTGTCCCTCTTCACCCAAAACGGTCTTGTATGTTACCTCGGTCTTTACAGGTGTTTATCGCTGAGTTCCAGGCATGGACCTACCTAGGGTGATAATCTCAAAGGTGGCCTAATGTCTGTCTTCAGGTCGCTTCTAGTCCAGCAGAAATTTCTACCCATTTTTTTTTAAATCTATATTGGTAAGTTTGTACCTCAGTAACCAAATAATAAGCAGAATGTGGGCAAGTCAGGAAAGAAAAAACTGGAGGACCAGAGACACTTTGGGCCAGAAGGCAGAGGTCAAGTTGCATTGTGAAGAGCAGAGGAGAGAAAACAGCCCAGAGGTGCAGGGCACAGGCTTTGAAGGCTAAGGAGGTGACAGAACACCTGGGTAGCCCTGTGGGTTACTACCCAGAACTCACGACCTCTGAGTCTGTTCTCATCTGCACATTAGGAGCAGGTCACCTGCCCTTCAGTGCTCCTGTGACAAATAAGAACCATCTCCTTTTCAAGAGCCCTGTGAAGATCAAACAAAAGATATGCATAAGTAGCCTGGCACACAGTAGCCTTTGAATGGCGGCCACTGTCAGGAAGGCATGCAGGGAAAGCAGAGCATGGCCTCCTGCTCTACTCAGGGCCTGTTTGGCTAGCGACCCCAGGAGCTATGGGGCCAGGGAGAATGCCAGGACACAGATGCCACCAGGCCTCAGCGTCCACATCGGGGAAACCTAGAGTAGTCGCTGGCAGCTGATGTGGGAGAGCAGGGGAAGCACATGCTCACGTGCAACTCAGCAGGGAGAACACCATCAAGAGGCGAGACCCCATCTGAGCCAGGAACAATTATAAGGAAAATATAGATGATAATGACCTCCTGGCTTCCCCCGGGAGGCCCAACTGGGCCTCAGACCTCCAGGAGCCCTGGTGTGGTCCGGCAGCCATGATAAAGAGCTGGGGTCTTCCAAGAAACTGAACCAGCATGAAGGACCCCCTCTCCAAACCCCAATTCTCATGACCAAGTCAAAGATTTCAGACATGTCACTCAAAGTAACAGGAATGAGTTTATTAAAGGGTAGGAAGGGAAAGGGCACCCTCTCAAGGGAGAGAACAGGTCCTCTCAGAGAAGAGAAGGACAGTGCACCTCTCCTGCACTCCAGTTTTCTTGAGGATCTCAGAGAAGTTTCCAGAGAGTCCCACCAGGTCCACTTCTTGACATTTGACTGGCAGCAGGGTGACATCAGACTTTCAAGTCCCCACTGTCCTAGCAACTCTAGGTCACCTTGGCCCATGCTGACCAGTTCTAATCGAATTCTTAACCATACATTCTTTCAGATTTTGTGGTCAGGGGGAGCTATCGTTATCTCCCAGAATTTCAGGATCTGGTCACAGAACTCTCCTGGGTTCCTCCCGTCAACATTATCTTGGGCCTGCATCTCTCCTGCAGTGAACAGGTAGTTTGCTGAGCACTGTGGCATGTCCTGTCCACTGAGGCCAGGCAGAGCTGAGAGTAAATTGCTTCTTGGAAAAGAGAGCTGTGGGGGTCGGGCCTGTGGGCCCATGTAACAGAACCATTCTCGTAACCTCATGTTCCCACCATCCTCACCTGTCTGTCCCCTAACTGCTGTGAGGACCCCAGGGGCCCTATCTGCGAGGCCTTCAAGGCCATGGCTCCCAGAAGGCCTCAGCGGTGGTGCCTGTGCACTGCCACTGTCCTCCTTTTCATTTACTTCTCAGTGACTCAGCTGTCCCCGGGGCAAGGACAGTGGTGGCTCCACTCCTGGAAGCCCATGTTCCACCCCTAAGCATCTGAGGGGAAGGCCCAGGCCGGGCCCAGGCGCTGCAAGGAGGAAACAGATGGGAGCAGAGCGCCGCGGGCGGGCGAGCCCAGACTTGTCCTCTTCACAGTGGACAGACTCACAGCCTCCCATCAGCTGGCTTGAAACCCATGAGCACAGAGGAACCCCGCCCAGAGGCACAGGACCGCCAGGTCAGACACTGACCGGGATGTACCCAAGGCCAGCGCCAGGCCCTCTCCCCAAAGCCCCTTCTCACGGCGCCTGCTGACGCTGTCCTCCTGGTGACCTCTCGTCCCCGGCAAGCACTTCCATCCTGGGTGGAAATCCTGAGCCCTGCCCAGCAGAACGCTACTCTTTTTGGGTAAACCATATTTTGTTGCCAAAGAAATAATTAATTCCACTTACTTTTCTTTTCAACCCTAAGGAGCGGGACTAGTGGCTTGTAGTAGCTCTGATTTCTATGGCTTCGCTCATAGTGGAAACACGCCCCAGTCAAACGAGTGGCCTCTGGAGTCACTCTTTCATTGACTCACTCAACAATGTATGAAGTGTTTTTCCCCAAGGTCCTGTGCTGGGTCTTGTTCGCAGCCTCCTGTGGCTTCCTATTCTCCATTGGTAGTGCCGCCTCTGCACAGAGCTGCTGTGCACCCGCACTGCTCTGAGCACAGGGGGGCCTCATTTCACCCATGCCCCACAACACTTGCTGAGCTAAGACCCATTTTGCAGATGAGGAAACTGAGGCACATAAAGGGGAACTAACCTGCCAATCAGACAAGGGGCAGCATTCAAATCCATCTTGGCCAGTCCTACAGGCCACCCTGAACCAAAAACCCAGTCTGCCTGACAGAGATTCAGGATTGTTGGAGTTGGAAAGGGCTCTGGGGCCTCTGGTGTGGCACTCCTCAGCCTGGCTGGTGTTCAGAGACCCAGGGGCTTTTCACAAGTGAAGACCCAAGTGAAGGTCCCCAGACCCTCCTGAGAGATGCTGCCTCCATGGGTCTGAGTGGGGCTCAGGAATCTGTGCTTTGGAAAGAGCTGATGATTGGCCCACTTGGAAACACACACCTGTCTTCACCGTCTCCTCCAGAGGAGGAAGCCTGCCTCCAGAGCATTATTTTAAGGTAATAGCCTGGTTTAACCTCATTCAAGGGCCCAGAGTTTATTCCCACAGCACATGCACAGCTCCCTGCACATGCTGGAAATGGAATGAGACACCACGTGAGAAGGTCCCATCTCAGTGGCCCCAAATACACACGTGAACCAACACAACCACACTGTGATCAGAGAAGCAGCATGCCCGCAGCCCCAGGGAGTACAGGAAGCGGAGAGACAGCAGACCTGGGTGCCCTTGGTGAGCGGGGAGGGGTCCGGGCGTCAGGCAAAGCTGCAGAGAATGGGGAATCCAGTGCTGAGGGGCACGAAGCCAGAGGCTAGGCGAGGGCAATGAAGAGCTGCACCCGGTTACTGCAGTAGGAAGAGGTTCTGGCGTGAACTGGCTGATTTGTGCAGGGGTGACTGGGAACACTCGAGTTATTGGAGAGGCACTCGCAGGTCCTTGAGAGAGTCCTGGGTAGTAGAAGTCTACACCTCAGAGGGCAGAGAACGGATCTGCAAGCTTCCTTGTAACTGCTGTAAGCGGGTGAGGACCCTTTCTGCCCATTACCAGGTTTTGGCCAGCACAGTAACTTCTGGCAGCTTTGTGCCTTCTTGGGCGAGATTTCAAGATCCTGGGTCATCATCCCGGGATGTGGCCTTGAACTGTAAGACACTAGTGTTTGCTCAGTTCACTTCCTGTAGGGGCTCCGGGGTGGATCCATTTGTGCTAAGGGCCTGCTATTCTCACCAGGCTGCAGTTTGTTCAAAGAGAAGAGATTCTTTGTCAGTGGTTTTATGCAGCTTGTTCACTGTTGTGGTAAAAAAAGAAAGAAAGAAAGAAAAAAAAAAAAAAAAAAAAAAAAACCTTATCCAGAGGAATCTTAGAGGAGGAAAAGTTTATTCAGCATCTATAGTTTCAGAGGTCTCAGTCCATAGACGACTGACTTCATTGCTCTGGGCCCAAAGTGAGGGAGAACATCATGGTGGCAACAAGGAAGAGAGAGAGCAGAGAGAGCTCCACTCACCCGGGACAAAATACAGACCCCCAAGGCATGCCCTGGTGACCTGTCTCCTCCAGCACATCCTACCGGCCTGCAGTTACCACCCAGTTACTCTGTATCAGTGGATTAAGCCACTGGTTAGGTTACACCTCCTATGACCTAATCATCCACCTCTGAATGTTCTTGCATTGTCTCAAAACATGAGCTTTTGGGTCGTGTGTTAGAAGGTGACCTTGGAAAGGGACATCAGGGCTTAATGGTACCCAGGACCACCTGTGCGTGGGGAGTGGGGACTTGACCCTGAAGTTAAGGTGGGGTATTTCGAGGTTCACTGGGAGGAAGGACGATCTACAGGCTAGATGGGTTCCCCTGGCAACAGAATGCAGGAGAGACTGCAGAGCAAGGCTGAAGGCAGAGGGTGCCTGGCCAGAACCACAAAAATGGCAGGAAAGACAGGAAGCAGGTGGGGGTTTGAAAGAAGTTTAAGAATCTGAACCAACAAGACCAGACATCTGGTAGGAGGAGAACATAAGACTCCAGGTTTTCCTCCCAGGCTGCTGGCAACTCCTCTGGCAGTTGTTGAGACCCAGCCTACAAGCCCACAGGTGGGGTGAGGCACCTTCTCAGGATTAGTAAGCAGCTCCTGAGACTTTTTAACCCTTGCGTTATTTGAGTTTGCTAGAGTTAAAACAAAGCCAATGAGTCCCCACGGCGAGACTTTCGAAGACTTTTTGAGCGTATCAGTATTATAACTCTGTTTTCCTATGTCTTATACTCAGTAGTTAAGAATACAGATGGTCCCCGACTTTGATTCTTTGTCCTTGCAGTAGCAAAACTGCACCCATGCCACCCTTCTGTCACTTTAAATCAGTACTTGGTAAGTTATGTGAGACCGTCAACTCTTCACTGTAGACAGGCTTTGTGCAGATGATTTTGTCCACGTGTGAGTAGGGTAAGGGTCCTGAGCACACTCAGGTCAGTGAGGTTGGCTCTGCTGTGGTGTTTGGAGAAGAGGTACATTAGACTTGTTTCCAACTTGACAACATATTCAATTTGCAGTGGGTTTATTGGGAGGCAACCCCATGGCAAATCAAAGACCATCTGTATAATCTTGAATTATGTGCTGTTTATTTACATAGTCTAATAAAAATCTACTTTTATATTTAAAAATTAGAAACAAGTCGCTAAGCCAGCCTGGATGTGGGTGCAGAGAGCCTTTGGAAGAACCCACCAACCACAAGTTTCCAGCCAGGGAGACCCCCTCCCCCGCCACTGAGTGGTTGCAAAACGGATTAACCTTTAAAGATACTCCTGTTTAAAGAAAATTTCCAAACTTGTTATGAACGTCTGTGACTCTAGCTTATTGGAGCTCAGTGGCACCCTGAGCTCCTTTAATTATTGTGTTACCATAATGAACATGGTCCGTGCTGCACTAGCCGGGGGTGGAGGCACACAGACTAAGATGAGAGGCCACCCAGCCCCACCTACCAAAGGGAACCCCCACAGCCGTTCCAGTGTTTGCTAGGCTTTTGTGACTCTGACATTTTAATGAGCCACGCTAGGAGACTCTCCCTTGCAGAGAGGTTCCCCTGAGGCTGCCGACCTGGCTCTGCTTCTTGGGACCACATTAGTCTAGGAGCCCTGGGGACGGCAAGGAAGAACTGCAGATCCCAGGAAGGGGCGCCCTCCCTGGGATGCCCCTGACAGGCGTGGTGTCTCCGCCTTGGTCCCGCAGGTAATGCTGCTGGAAAACATCATCCTTTTGCTGCTGGCCACTGACTTCCTGCAGGGGACATCGTGGACCAGCCTGTGGACCGTCGCAGGGGTCTCGTCTGGGTTTCTGATAGGTAAGATCGCTGTGGCCTTCTGTCCAAGCCTCCTCCTTAACGTGGTTGTCTGGTCTTTGTCTTCGCGTTGGACCCAGGATAGGAAACTGAGCTCAGAGGTGGAGGGTGGAGACAGACAGAGCTCACTGTGCTGTGGCAGGAGGCCATCCCCCAGGGCAGGAGAAACAGCTCCGCCCTGTTGTCCTGTCTTGACTGCTGGAAACTCGCGCAAAGCTGGGCCAGCCCCTTCTCACCAAAATGCCCCTCTGCCAGCTCCCTGTGGGCTCCTGTGGGGTTAGGGCGATTTCCCTCTCCTCCCTGCCCTGGCATTGCCATGCCATCTGCAGCAGAACAGGGGCCTCCTGCTGGCCACGGCCATGGGCACCCTGGTGTCTGTAGCATCTGCACTTGGTTGGAGAGGATAGCCAGAGGATGGGAAGAAACTCCACACAACCGGGCAGTTCTAAGTGGCCGAGCTGCAGCAAACCCAGCTCCGTTGCAGGCACCGGCACCGTGACCGGGGGCTTCAGGTACCAGTCACATTTAGTGAATGGACCACAGGGATGTCCCTGCCGTGCCCACATGTTGACCTTGCCTCCCGGATTGGTGTGAGCTCCACCGGGCTTCATCCTAGCGTGGAGAACAATGCCTGCCTGCCCTGCGCCCCACAAGCCTCTCTGGGGCCTGTGGGGGACTGTCCAGGACAGCCACCGCGCACGGCACAGGCCCAGCGCACAGGATCCCCGTGGTCACTGCCAGTCTTGGCCCTGAGCTCCTGCCCACACCCATGCCCTTCCTCTGCTCACCTGCATCACAGCTCTGGGGTTGGATGGCCTGTGTGAGTAGCCATGACTGGGGGAAGGAGTGGCCTTGACACAAGGCGCTCGGAGGTGGGAGACCATTCACAGCACAGAAGGTTCCTAAATCTCGGGGCCGTGACATATACGTGAGAGCGCCCGCCCTGGGCCTTCACTCGAGTCCTGAGTCCTGGCTTGGCAGAGAGGGCGGCTGGGCCAGCCCTTCCTTCTCAGATGAACCTTTCTTTTCAGATGGTTGTAGTTTTAATCGTGCAGAGTTCCTAGACCCATCACCTGTGCCCACCCTGCAAGCTATAGCAGTCTCACAACCAGGACAGAGTGTGACAAGCCCAGACACAAAGACCCCCACAGTGCCCACTTCCTCTCCCCCCGCTACCCCCGACTCCTGGCCAGCAACCCTCGCTCCACCTCTGCACACGTTCCACCTCTTCAAGGATATCACCTAAACAGATTCCTGGATGGTCCTGTTCCCTCGGCATGCTTCTCTGGAGCCACCCAGGGTACACGCACCAAGGGCACCTGCCCTTTTATGACTGAGCCCTATTGCACGCATGTCAGGGCCACAGTCGTTTTAGTCAGCTTTATTGCCGCTGTGACCAAGTGACCCAACCAGCACAACTGTAGAGGAGGAAGAGTTTATTTGAGGGCTCACAGTTTCAGAGGTCTTAGTCTGTGGACGGCTGGCTCCATTCCTCAGGGTTCGAGGTGGAAGAGTGTGGCAGAGGGAAGCAGCTTGGAGAGAATCTCCACTCTCCAGATACAAAATACATACCCCATAGCCAGTCCCCCCACCTCTCCAACACACCCCACCACTTCAGGCACCACTCAGTTAATCCCTATCAGGGGATTAAATCGACAGTTGGGTTAAGACTCTCACAACCCAGTCATTTCTCCTCTGAACCTTCTTGCATTGTCTCACACGTGGGCTTTCGGGAGACACACTACGTCCAAACCATAATGACTGTTTGACCATCGCCCTCTGAAGGGCATCTGCATAGTCCTTTCCAGCAGCTTCGCAAGCAGGCCTTTTGTTGCTAAGCTGCTCTGTGTGGACGGATGGCCTGTCGCGAGAGCAGCAGGCCGTCAGGCAGGTAAGAACCTGCTCCTGGCACACGTCACGCAATCCTGTGTGCCAGGGGGTGGGGTCCCGTGGCAGGCGGACCAAGGGCTGCGCCAGCTGTGAGTCTAACCTCTCCTTTTCATGTTCTGGTTCAGGAGAGGCACAGCAGAGTCCTGTGAGCACAGGCAGGGCCCAGCCAGAGGGGGCTGCTCGTCGCTTTCCCACTCAAGGTGGAGCTCAGGCATCCTCAGCAGGAAGAGATACAAAAACTGAAAAGGAAAGGAATTTTGTGAGCCAGCTGTTAAACACAGGCATTATTGAGAATCAAACTGTATTATGTACACACCTATAATCAAATACACTATATCCAAGCTGATATTAGTAAACATGAAACAAAATGGAAGGGAGGGAGGGAAGGAGATTTGTAGTCCAAAGGGCTCAGGCTGGAAAGTAGACAGTTCAGCTCAGACCCAGCACCCCGCTTTCCTTCTTTCTCTCAACAAACATTTATTGAGCACCTACTGCCTGCCAGCCTGGGACTACAACCAAGAACCAGCAAATGGTATGGCCCTGGAGAGACTTTTCACTGAATTGGTGTTCTAAGGACTTCTGTGATCCAGCAGCTTACTTCGTCTTGGGTCACTTATTGCAAAAGAAGGTGACCCTAACTCCCTCCAGGCCGTGTGAGAATCTAAAGCAGTGAGCAGGGCCCACTGCAGAGGCCACGCTGAGCACGTAGGGATCCCGCCCCGTGTCCCCGGTTCCACGATGACACCAGCGGCCCTTGGCCCTGTGTCTTCATCCCTGGGAGACACACCAGCAGGTCTGGGCAGCATCCTCGGGCTCCTTCTGGTCCTGTCACACTGCCCTGTCCTGGCGCCCGCAGACGCTTCTCCCCAGCACTTCCTTCGGTCTCCTGCGGCCGATGAGGAGCCGCGGGAAGCTGGGCTGTTGTGTGGGAGGCTTACTGGAAGGCTCTGTAGGAGAGATCATCGCAGCAGTCAACGCTGCTGATCAAAAACAATGTGATGAAGATGTTTGTCACAAAGGAAGCGCAGCTGCTGCTCCTGCGAAGTCCTCCGTGGGGCTTTTCGGGAGCAGGACCAGCCTGGCCTGCAGCCTCTCTCTCCCCAGCTGGGCACGGGCACTGAGCTCTGAGCGCACCTCCACCCAGTGCTGCCTGAAATTTCTTCTAGACGTGTCACAAATTTACACACCTGTGCACATTCCCACACGCTACACATCACACACTGAACATCCTCTCACCCACCACGCACACGTACACACGGGTACGTGCCACGCACACATGTACACATTCACACCTGAGCACTCAATGGGAGCTGGGCTCGGGGAAGAAGGCCCAGCGTCAGTAGGAGTCGAGCTGTGTTGTTCCAGTGGAGGATGAGCTGCAAATTCTAGAATCTGCAAATCCCCCCAGAACGTTCATTTCTGAGGCTCCAAATAGAGCCTCATTTGGGATCCCAGTGATATTGCTCTACTCAAAATGGCCAGAACCCGGAATCCCAAAGCACAGGGGAGATGCAGGACTTCAAAGAATGCAACCTGGAACTTTTTTTCTTTTTTCAGGCAGCGTCTCGCTGGTTATTTATTACAGCCTGCTACATCCAAAATCCACAGACATCTGGCCAGGCGTCACGAGGACATGCGGTGGCACTGCGGAGAGTGACAGCCCAGAGCAGGAGGCTCCTGCATGGGCCACAGCTGCAGCCGTGGGGAGGCCCGAGAGCGCAGGCCCGCGCCACACGGGAAGCTACGTGCTGGCCAGCTTGGAAAAGCCCCCCAGCCCAGAGCAAGGCCCTCCAGAGGCAGGCCTGGGGGACCCAAGCTCCAGGGGGGAGTCCTTCCTGAGTCACCACCACTGGCTGCTGGTGAAACTTGCCCTAAAAACAGGAAATGTGTCCAAGATCAGTGCAGCCCTTGGAGAGGACAGCTCTGGCTGCTCTTGTCCCCTGGCCCAGAGGTCCAGTCAACACTGCGGTCTGCAGGGGCAGACCCTGTTTACTCAGAAAGCCCCTGCATCCTCCCCCCATGACCTTTCAACCCTAGAGAAAGGCTGCAAGTTTGAAGGGGCCCCAAAAGCAGAGATGGAGTCCTTGGAAACCTCAAGTTACGTCTCTTTTACCAGCGATCATCTGGACAGTGTGCCCACCCAGAAGCCATCAGCTACATGTGGGGCGGACAGCCTGAAGGAGGGAGTCAGGGCTGCTGGTGGGCAGCTGAGAGGAAGCGAGGGACAGGAGAGTGCAACACTGTACTTCAGTGCCGCCACGGAAGAGGCCGTGTCCTCACGCCAAGAAGGCAGCCCCATGACCCTGCAGATGGCCCACTCTAGGAGGATGCTGGGAAAGAGCAGCCCTGCCCAGCCTCCCTTGCCCCAGCCGGGCACAAAGCCCTTCCCCATCACCGTGGCCAACATCAGCCCCATCCTAGGTGCGGGCCCAGGCAGAAACTTCTGCCCCGGCACAGGCCTCCCTGGAAGAGCCCCAGGTAGCTCAGAGTGTGAGGAGTGGCAGGAGCTGGCAGAGGACCTGAGTCAACCTGCCACCGTTGGCACCCAGATGCCATTGCCAAAGATGAGCCTCAGATCTGCCGAAGAGCCCTGCCTCACGTCCACCCCCAAGTCCGAGTCCATCCAGAGGGACTGTAGCTGCCCAGACATGAAGCAGGAGGCGAGCTTTTTCATCTGAACACGGCCACGGCGGGTGGGACAGGTCAGCAAATGGGGCCAGCCACCAAGGGCCATGACAAGAGAAACCCCGCTTCCAACATCCTCGTCCTTGGACGGGACACTTCCTCCTCTGGCTTCCCACCTGCACCCTGAATAGTGGGAGACCGGGATTGGGTGCCTTCCAAAATCCCACGTGAACATCTCCTGTGGCGCCTGCATGGGAGATTCTAGCATGGTGGCCGGGGTGGAAAGGCTCCCAGGCAAAACTGCCTGCCTCCTGGGAGCTGTGTGATCCCTATTTTCTTTCTTAGAAAACCTATTTTATCCTGGGTTCTTGTTTACCTTTTCCTGACACTGAGTGCTTATTCATCTTTTTTTTTTTTTATGTATTCCAACTGCATTATTTCTTGGAAAGGCATAGCTAGAAAATGCAAACTCTGGAAGCCGATGAGAACTACAATACCTGTAATCAACAGAACTACACCTGCAAATGCCATTCTGAGATCTCCAGGTGTCTTTGGCCGAGCATAGATAGTATTTTTCATTTAAGTCCCAGGTCTCCTTCCTGTAGGCAGCCAGCAGTTCTCTGTCTGCTTTATATCCCATTTCCTTTATCTTCAAACACTGCTTCCTTCTCCATTTCAAGTGAGAAATTTCGTGACTCAAGTGCATCCAGCGAGAAGGGAACCAATGCACCCTCGTGACTCTTTCTTTCTAACTCTTCCCTGGAGGCCGTCCTTTGTGGGCAGGAATTGCCGTCATTTCTCCAAGCCTTTCTTCATAGCTGGCTAAGGAAATCCAATCATAAACCACCTAGAGAAAGGTCACAGGGAGGACTGCATGCTGCTTGCCTCCAGGTTCCGGGACAGCATCAGAGCCCCTAAGAGGAAGAGAAGGATCACTCAGACAGCCTCACTCAGGCTAAGGCCACACAGACATTTTCTGCTGTGAGCTCTCAGACCACCAGCATCCTCGTCACCAGCCACGTGAGCTGATCAGCAGAGAATTTGGGGCAACAGGTGAATATGAAGAACAGGGAGTTTGTAAAAGAGCCATTAGGTCAGAGTCATAGTCACTGTGCCTCACAGCATCCGGCTGTTCCTCCTCGCCCAGGTTCCCACCAGCCGGGTGAGAAGAACACGGCCCCTCAATTCCTAACCCCCTCCCCCTCCCATTCGTCCTCTGATGCTCAGCTCCAGCGTGCCTCTAGAGAGCCTGGCCCTGCCGGCCTCCGCACCGGCCTCTCCCTGGCTGCCTCCCTGGCCTCTGCCCTCACTGATCTCTCCCTAGGCTGGAATGTCCTCCCCTGAGTGCTGGTTACGAGTGCCATCCCCACTTGGAGCTCTGGAACTTCAAGGCCCAGCACAGTGCCTGCGACCATTCAGGAAGAATTAGCGAACTGGGGAGGGCTTTAGTCATGGACTGCGGCACTGCATCTTGGCACAGGGGACGGGTGGGTACAGGGAATTCCCTCCCCTGTTCAAACCTCCTAGACCTGGGCAGCCTGGGACGACAGCTCGGCTCTTCCTTCAGTCGCTCTTCCTCCGTTCACGTGGGGTAATAGCCGACTGGACAGGCAGCAGTGCCCGGGAAGCAAGGGTGGCCTGGCGGCTCAGGGCCTCCCGGAGGCCTCCTCCCTTCCCAGCCTCGGAGCACCCTGCCAGCAGGGGAGCGGCTGAGAAACCACAGTCACAGAAGGCCAACAAGTGGACAGAACCCTGCCTCCTGGATGCTGGTCACTGGGATCCCAAAGCTACACCAAGAAATTCAGTATGTGCCCGTGATGCTCGGGGAGTAGGCACAGCCTTGCGGAGCCGCCTCTGAGATGCTACAGGGACCTGCCGGGCTTGCTCTTCAGGAAGGACTGTCTGCCACCTTTGGGGACGTAAGGGCTGTCCGGTGGAAGACTCACTGGGTTTTCTTCCTGCAGGGCTGATGTGAACCACCAAGAAAGACGAGGGCTCCGTGCAGGATGTGCACGATAGGATCATCCGGAGGTGAGCGAGACCATCTCGGAAGACAGGGTGCATCCCGCTGGAAATGTGCGAAGCCCAGTCAACCCCGGAGCAAAGACCAAGGAAAACCTGGCCCTGTGACGCCGGCGGCTGTGTGAGCAGTGAGGAGGACTTTCAGGTCTGTTCTGGGAAGCCTCCCTCCTCCAAAAAGGAGGAGAATCCGAGAATCGGAGTGAGCCCTGGAGACCCGAAGACCAGCAGCCGGCTCCTTCCCTCGGGAGCCTTGCTGGGGCAGGCTGTGGAGTTGTCCAGATTGACCGGCCCGATGCAGGGTGTGCAGGGCTGCACTGGGATCTGCCGCTGCAGGAAGGTTCTCCGTCATCAACACATCTAGCATTTCATACCCTCCGAAGGCTCCCTGGGGCTGAACGCTCACCGCCGGGGGGCGACCTTGCTGTCCTTCACCCTCATCTCTGTGGTTGAGATCCGTGGAGCAAGACTCTGACATCTGGAGACAGTTGTGCCAAGACCAGGAGGCAAAGACCACCGGGAAAGGACCCACTGGGTGAGGCTCATCTTCCTCGCGGAAGAAGAGCACACCCCACGGGGAACGTGGGACATTTCCACAGAAGGACTGGGGAGGACTTGCAGGGGCTCGGCCTTGGGAGGGTGGACTTGGGAGGGTCTGAGGAGCAGGACTCGCTCAGGACGGGTGGGTTCTGGGACTGGGTGTTGCAGTGGGTCTCGTGTATAAGAGGGCGACTGGAGCAGCAGCAGCTGTGACTGGAAGGAGGCAACAGCCTGCTCGAAGAGGAGCGGGGCTGTGCTGTGCGTTGCACGCAGCCCCTGCTTCCCCCTCACTTTGGCCCAACTCCAGGCAGCCTTGCCTGGTGCTCGGTGAGATGCTCATTGTGTCTGACCGAAGACCACCATGGCCAGCCTGTGGCCTCAGACCACTCCTGGAGCGCGGCACGAGGCCTCTTCTGTCTCTGCCTGTGTTTACCAGGCTCCCTCTCCTGCGCTGGACCACAGCCCAAGCCACAGGTCTCCCAGAGAAACCGCAGCATCACTCTGTCTGCACCCGAGCCTGGGCGGGAGCTGACCTGAGGTGGACAGGCCGCCCTTGTCCACAGGGCAAGTCGAAGCCAGCCATAACAGTCTTAGAAGTCAGCGTCGTGAGCCTGCCGTCCAGCTCTCCAGAGGCGATGCCAAAGCCACACTCCTGTGGTTCTTCCTCAGCATCATGGAGGAAGGGGCAGGGGTGGCGCTCTGCTTTGCCTCGCAGATCCCTCGGGAGAGAGGCACCTGCCCGCAGCATGGTCATCACTCCTCCTGACCGTGGGCACTGCTGCCTCCTCCCTTCCTCACCAGGTGATCTGCCGGGAGCTGAGGCCTCTGCTGGACTTTGGCTTCTCCTTCCCTTACAGCCACCACGCTGACTGCCCACTGCCTCCTCCCAGTGCCCCACCCCACTGTTCTGCTGCTTCTTTGCCCAGACTGGCGCTGTGGGTATCCATCCCCTTAGGCTGCATGGAGGACGTTGGACGGCAGAGTTGCTCCCGGGCGCTGGGACCTGGCTGGCTGTTCCGCTGGGCTGCTATGTCAGGAGGTGGTCGTCACCGAGACCTCTGTACTGGGTTTGCTCTGAGGGTGTTTATCTTACACCTGCTGCCGCACCTGCCTGGTCTCTGCATTTTCAAGCCTTTCTGTTTTAGTCAGCTTTTGTGCTGCTGTGACTAAAAGACCCCAAAAGAACAATATTAGGGGAGGAGGAGTTTGTTTGGGGGCTCATGGGTGTGGCAGAGGGAAGCAGCTCACAGGATGATCAGGAGGCAGAGAGACGCCACTCACCAGATGCAAATATAGACCCCAAAGCCACGCCCCCGGGGCCCCGCCCCCTCAGCCATGTCCCACCCGCCTTCAGTTGCCACTCAGTTAATCCCATCAGGTGATTAGTCCATTGATTAGTTAAGACTCTCACAACCCAATCGTTTCTCCTCTGAACCTTCCTGCACTGTCTCACTCAAGCTTTTGGGGGACACCTCACATCCAAACCATAAGGACCTCACTTCCTCCCCCGTGAGGGGACACCTGGTCTCCCACAGCTGCAGGCGGTAGTCTTCACCTTGTTCCTCACCACCATTCCTACCAAGGCAGGAAAACCCAGCCCCCAGGACCTGCAGGAAATTAGCTGATTCACATAACTTTCCACCATGACCCCGCTCTCCTTGGGGAAGGCTGTTTGGTGCAGCTGTAGCCGCTGTTGAGACCCAGCAGACACCTCCTGTGCGGGACTCGGCCCGGCGGGTTTCCTGAAGGACTAGGAGCGGAACTTCTGAACAGCCATTTTGGACGCGGGTCTCAGTGGACAACTCCCCACTTTCAAAGTAGGGGCTCTGACACCTCAGAACATGACTGTCTCCCTCTCAGCGTTGTGGAGGCGAGTTTCCAAAGCCAAGGAAGACCAGGGGCACCCAGTTTGCTGCCACCCACCTGAAGGACAAGGCTCTGGCTGCCACTGGGTCCCACCTGAACTGTGTGTTGGTGAGGCCAGCAGCCGACCCACAGGGACAGTGAGAAGCAAGGAAAGCCCCGTGCCCTCTCCCCAGACGCCACCGTGGCCAGCCCCAACCAAACGCCGGAGGACCTGGAGCTTCCCATAGCTCCCAGGCCCAGCACGGGCAGCTGGGCAGAGGGTAACTGAGAATCACTGTGGGGTTGCCACATGAGATGCCCTCGGGTGCCGAGACACACTGGACCTCTGCCCCAACGGCCCCATGCTGTGGCCTCTGGTCTGCTCCACAGAGTTGTCCTTAGTCCTGGAGCACATGAAAATAAAAGTTTGCTCTCTGTCCTTTGTAGCTCTGGCCTGCTGGTTGTATCTTGCTGTGGCCTTCATGGGCATAGCCACATTACTCAGTTTAGATCTTCTAGGAAGCAGGAAAAGCAGAAGGGAAGTTGTGCACTGCTGCCCTCCTACACAACAGAAGCAAGCCTGGAGGGAGGATCTGTCTGAAGACCTTTCTGGCTCTCCAACACAGGAATGGCCCCTCAAGACTTCCTCTCCTCCTTTAAAGGTGGATCCCTCAGCTTTGATGCATCACAAATAGCTCAGAACCTCAGTGACACATGCTGCTCAGGCCAGGTCTGTGAGTCATCTAAGGGGCTCTTCCCCCGGCTCCTGGGGCAGTGACCAGGTCCTCCTTTCTTCTAGAGGGGAAGGTTGCAGATTGCCTGAGGAAGGGCAGCAGGAACACAGGCACAGGACTCACCAACCCAGCTTCCCTGCCGGGACCACACTCCTCCCACAGAGGTGGGCAGAACAGGACCACCCACAGGGTGGCATCTTCCCTTCACTGGCACCCTGTTTCTCCATCATATGATCCCAGAAATCACAGTCATCTGAGCCACAGCAGCAGAAAGAATTAATGCACAGTTACCACGGGCCCTGAACTTATGAATCCAGAAATGGATTCTAGTCATATGCTGAAGGTTATTTCTAAATCCAGAAGGAGGTTTAACACTCATGTCCCAGAAGATCTGCTTTTATATATCAACAAGAGTTCTGATCTACATTTTCTCTTGCTGCTCCACAGAGTGGGAAAGAGGCCCTCAACCCCACTCAGGCCCCAACTCCTGAGAGTTCATGATTCTCACAGAACCTCGAAAGGCAAACAGGACGTCTGAGAGATCTGTGGAGGGAAATAAGCTAGAAAGCAGGGCCCTTGAGGAATGGCTCTCCTCCACTGCCTCTTTCATCATAGAGAAGAGAGGTTCAGTCCTGCTGGGGGAGATGTGGGGCGTGGACCCTCCCCACAGCCCCAAGATGACTCCTCAGCTCTTGCCTCCAGAGGGCGGCAGACCCGCTACCCCACCAGGTGAAGACAGAGGCGTTCACCTGTTTTCCATAGCATATTCTGCTACCACGCACAGGAGGCCTGGCCTAGGGTCGCTCCTGAGTCCTTTCCTGGATCCCATCTCCAGCTAAATGTTGACAACGTTAGGGTTTTTAAGCACCCCCAAAGGATTTTCCTTTGAAACTCAATCTGGTTTCTCAAAGAAAGAGACTATTAATTTTCCGTCTTGAATTTGATTCTATCTCTATATATTATACATATACTCTATTTCTATATATTAAAATATATTTCTATAGTAAAATGTAACATATTTCTATATATACATATTTCTCTTTAGGATGACTGGCTGTGCTGGCCTCCCCAGGCCCAGGGGTTTCCTGGGATGTGAGGTGTGTAGAGTTGCAGGCCAACCGGAAGGGCAGTCACCCTAACAGGAGTTAGCGCTGCTCAATTTTCTTCTCTCATGCAGCCCCCAAATCAGAGAAGAAAGAAAACATTCCCTGGTTTAATGTGGAGACGATGCAGTTCACCAGGGTCAGCCTTTGCACTGAGCAACCCCTGTCCTCACCATGGGTCTCTCCAGAATCAATGTGACTCATGGCCCCTTGTGATCCACAGCTACCGGAGCCAATGTAATCACCCACTTAGCCTGCAGCATTGCCTTCTCTGAAGTAAAAGCTATAATCCGGATTTTAAGTTAACATCTCACAGGAGGAAATCTCCCATGGAAAAATACCATGGAAAAGTCCACACTGATACGTTCATTATGGCAAGGCTATAATTACAGCATCGCCGTCAGGGTTTCCATTATACGTGGGGTCTAAATCTTGGTGGAGCACAATTCTTTCCAGCTGGAGTAACACGGACAGGTTTTCAGCTCATTGGGGATTTTTCCGAATTGTTTACACATTGGCAAGGCTGAGGATAGGGAAAGGAAAGAGGGGGAAGATGAGGCTGGGAACAGAATAAACAGTGGGGATTTCTGTTCCTCGTGTGTCCTGTCAACTGAAACTGGAAGAACACACAGGAACATCCCACCGAGGCTGATTAAGGATATCATCCAACTCCACTCTAAGAGTTGAGGTTTTAAAATGACACTTTGTCTTCTTTTGTTTTTGTTTTTTCAAATGTAGCATTAGATAAAAGAACCAAGATGAACCCTTCTTTCCCTCCTACATGAAGCTTGACCCACCACTGAAGACATGAGCTTGGGGCCGTCTGTGCCTCAGAGGAGAGCAGTACGGGGAAGAACGCAGTGGGAAATGGGTCTCTTTCTAGCAAAATCTGAGATTGCAGAGAATGACTTCATCTTCCTGAGCGTCTGGCCCCTTTCCTGCTGGCCTGGCTTGATAGTAGATTTCTTAAGCACGTCCTCAAGGCCCAGGTGTGAACTGTCTTACCAAGTGGCAGGGTCCTTCTGTTCTTTCCCAGGTCCTCAAGCTGATCCCCCGCCGTCCTCCGGACACAGTGGAGGAGAGGCTCCCACTGGTCCACCGAGGCCAGGGAAGAAGGGGTGCCTCCCCCCACTCCGTCTCGCCCAGTGCACTGCACATCTGCGGGCTCTCCAGCTTCCTTTCTCTGAAGGTTTTACAGTCCTTGCTCCAGCACCAAAGATCTCTTGAGGACACTCGCCCTCATCTGTTGACCTTGTCCAGCATGGGGGTGGGGGGGACCCTCCTGCATGGAGTCTTTGGGGATGGGGACACAGACCTTTCTCAAGACTCACAGGGGGGCCAACAAAATGACCAACACAGCTCCTCAAACAGCAGGAGTGCCAAAGGTGTTGGTCCCTGCCTTCCCCTCACGGGGCCTGGGGACAGTGCTGAGGGGATCTGCTCCAGCGGTCGTGCGTTCTCAGTCACAGACACTGCAGTGAAGGATGAGGCCTTACTTGGATACTCAGACCCAACTTTCCATTCTCAGACATGTTAAGAATTTGGAGGTCATTCCGCATCTTTTTCTGCAGCAGTCAGGAAGTAGCCTGATTAGTCTGAGGGAAAGAGGTGAGCAAAGGTCCAAGATGAATGCAAGGGCATGAAAACACCCAGGGTTGCTAGCCGCTGCTTCTCAGTAACTGTCAACTGTCCTGGGTTTGGGTGAAGCGCCAGATGCCTTCCTGGTCAGCACAGACTGGCACTGGAAGCGGCAAACAGCCCACTCTTTGTGGCGGTGGAGTCACGCTGACATTTTAAAGTATGAAGCTGCCACAGATCTTGTTGACACTCATAATGAAGACACTGCGATGAGCTGTTGAAATAGCGCAGCGAGTTCCAGCTCGTTTTGCTCCTGGCAGCCCGGGGGCCGAGCCGCGCACGTGGCTCTGCGGAGCCGCGCCGCTAGGGGGCGCTCCAGGCCCTCGCCGGCGCTCGCGGCCGGGTTCTGGGCTTAGCTGGGGCTCCGCCGCTTGGCCTTTGAAGTGCAAGTGTCGGGGGTCCAGCCGCTGCTTTCAGTCGCACACCGAAGCGCAGGCGAGCCACGGAGCTTGTGGAAAGCTGAGCACACGCTGGACGTTTTGCATTCCCAGCAAGCTGCCGACCTGCCCCAGTTGGAGTTCCTTTAAGGTTCTATGAAGATAATGAGGTATTCAAATGCAGCTATCCACTTTCTAATAAAGGAATAGGCGGGAGTTCCGTTTGCAACAGTGAGCGCCCTTACATTTGAAGTTAGTATTGATGAAACATCAAGTGAAGTTGCCCTTCCAGGAAGCTGGGCTTGCTCGCTGTGGGGCTGGACAGGCACAGCTCCTCCCGCACTCTTTACAGCAGGGTCCAACGAGCCGGGAATTACGAAGGCTCCTGTGGGCCTGGACCTATTGTTGTTGTCATTTAAGAGACAGGAAATAATCTGCTTCTCCTCAGAGAATTCCACAGTGGCCTCCCACAAGAAGGGCCCTCAGCCTCCCTGGAGAGGCAGAGGAGAGCTCTTCATTCCACGAGGTGAGAAGTGGCTCTTCTCAGAGAGTGGGATAATGTTTGGTCCTAAAAAGGAAAGGAGCCACAGGCCATGAAAGACCTGGAGGAACCGAAAAGCGGTCACTCGGAAGAAGCCCATCTGTATGCTGCACAGTTCCAGCAATTCGACATTCTGGAAACGCCGAAACACAGTGAACTCAGGCCGGCTGGCTGCGGGGCCAGCAGGAGGACACCTGAGCAGATGGAGGCAGAGGGCTGCTAGGCAGCGGAGCCACTCTGCATGTCATGGTACGCACCTGTCCAGACCCACAGTGGCACCAAGAGTGGCCCCCAGGGGGCCCTGTGACTCTGGGGACAATGACACATATGCGTGGGCACACAAATTGTCACAGCCACAGTGCTCTTGTGGGGATGTAGGAATGACTGTGAGGACATTGGGCAGGCCTCTCCCCTTCTGCTCAGCTCGATTTTGCTGTGAAACTAAAATTTCTCTAAAAACCAAAATCTACCATTTTTTGAATCATGCTTCGACAGTCCTGAGCCAAAACCCCGTCTCATCTGTCGGGGTGTTTGAGCAGTAGGAGTGCCATCACCTGGGCCAGGGGCCAGGACGCAAGGCCCCCACCCCGGGCCTGCAGTGAGAGTCGCTGACGCTGAATGCCACACAGTTGGCCCGTCTCAGGTGCACGCCGTGGTGGCTCCGAACCTGTAGGATTGCGTGAAGAGGGTCCTGGCTGAGCTGGGCACGATCAGGAGAGGACCTGGCTTTCTCTCAAGTCGTCTATGGTTAGGACGCCGGCCTAGGCGTGAGGGGACTTGGTTTGCTTTCCTGCTGTGTCACTGACTAAGTGTGTGACTTCAGCAAGAGACCTACCTTTGTGTGGGAGGGAGATAATGACAGCCCAGCAGTGACGGAGCGCTACGCGCAGGTCTGAAGGAGCTGAGGCCCGGAACACTCTCTACCGAGCATCTGACCCCCACTGAACACACCAAGTGAGTGGGCATTTCTCTGGGTGGACGGTCCCCGGGCGAGGCAGGCAAGCCCTGAGTCACGACCGGCACAGCTACACAGACTCGCGGCTGGTCTCAAGACGTCTGAAGTCCCTCAAGAGCACCTGCAACGCCCGCTGGACAGCCTTTCCACCCTCTCCTCCCGGGACAGGGACAATACCCCCCTGCACCCTCACAGGGCTCCCCGTCAATCACTATGGCAAGAACGTTCCCACTCTACCAGGCAAACGCACAGCTCCACGGGTCCCTCTGGGTCTCAGGTAAACTAAAGGAGCATAGCACTTTCTCTAGTTTGAAAAAAAATGGTTCAGTTCCCCCTGGTTTGGAGAGCTCCTGACGTGCTTCTTCTTGTTTTCCTTCATACTTGGGGACAGCGGGAATGATGCATGGCCTCGCCACAATCACAGGGCACTCTCCAGCGGACTAAGATATATTTACTGAGAAATTTTTAATAAATAAACCACAGCCTTGAACCCATGTGCCCTTATAAACCAGCTGGTTCTCATGGGGAGAGTTCCGGAGTTTTTATGGAGCAATACTATGTTCTCATGAGAATTTTATTAGAAATCAGAGACTTGAAATGCATCAAGCAGGAAATTTATGAGGTTACATGGGAAACATCCTTTCATTTTGTCATTCTGGGTTAATTTACTTCTTCATATTATGTTGATTTACTTTGTAAAATTTAGTCATGAACATTATTCTGAATTTCTCAGCAAATTTCAGCCAGCTAATTGATTTCCTGAACTTTTCACTTTCCATTTTTACTCTTAAAGTCAGATAGATCATTATTGATCGTCTATAAAAGAAAGTCCCCGGCTCTATGGGAAACACAAATGACGACTCAGAAATGAGGCCAGCAGGTCTTGCCGGACCCAACGAATAAACAAGAAGCTTAGTGGGAACCACGTTTATAGCCGCACACCATTCTTTACCTCTCTAACTTTTCCACTTAACCGTTTCTTTAACTGTGTTTTTGAAATTGTGTTTTGTGAAGTACCCAGTTAAAATTTCACTCACACCCCCTCAAAAAAAAAAAAAACCCCGTTGTTTATCATCATGTAACCCGACTTGGAAAACGGCCCAAACCCAGAATAGATGTTTGCGCGGCCGAGGTGCGGGCGGAGGAAGCTCCCTGACACAGTTCCACTCTGGGCCGGGTCCAGCGTTTCATTAGTCGCCTGTGTTAATGGTGTGAGAACGTCACCAGGCCAGAGTGGCCTTGGCTAGAGTGGAGAGAGTGGGGGAGACCCAGGATCCGGCCTCCCGTTAACTAGCTGACCCCTTGCCACTCTCTGAGCTCCATTCCAGGGTACCAGCCCCAAATTAGGTATTTTTCCTTACTCTCTCAATGTAGTCCTTCAGTCGAAACTGTACTTTTCCAGCAGGACCCTTGCTTTGGGGGGCTGTTTCTGGGGCCCAGTTGGTAGGTTTTGGTTTTCTAGCCACCGCTCCCAAAGCTCCTGGGCATCTCTTTTAGAGATAAAATAATGCAACGAGACATAGTCACCGGTGGGCCGCACACTTCCTGGTCCCGGAGCTTGAAACCAGCTGCCCTGCTCTGGCTCCACTGTTCTTTGCACTGATGGAATTCAGTCATCCTGTCAAAATGCAAGCTGACGATCCTTGTCACCAGTAACTCCTCTTCCCCACATGCCAGGCCCTGGGCTGCTGTGTCTGCAGCAGCACAATCACCACTCAAAACAGGCCCTGCTGTTCTCCCATATCACAGATGAGAAGCGCGAGGCTCAGAGGGGCCTGAGCAGGGGTCGATCGTACCAGAATGCGCAGCCTCTTCCCTGCTGGGCCCAGACACAGACAGCTGACAGAAGCTCTGCCCTTGGGCCACCTGCTCCTTGACTTCAGTTTCTTACCAACAAGAACTCAGATCCCAGCGACTGCCCAGTAGAGCACTGGTGTGCGTTGGAAGGAAGATGCCGGGATGACACGTACCCACAGGAAAGGGGCTCCCTGTCACCCAGCATCTGGGACATGCCAAGTGAAACCACTAGGAGGTGCTGCATTGGCCAAGCACGGAACTCTGACAGCACAAACACCCGAGGATGCAGAGTGAGGATGCAGAGCTAGGGGGCACTCACTCTGCGCTGGAGAGAACGCAAGATGGCGCGCTCTGGGAAGAGATCTGGCAGGTTCTTACAGTGCCCAGCACACTCTCACCTCACAATCCCTCTCTCATGCTCTTTGTAATTTACCCAAAGGAACTGAAAACTTACGTCTGCCCAAAACATGCCTGTTTATAGGAGTTTGACGTGTGACTGCCAAAACTGGGAAGCAACCAAGTTGTCTTCTAGTTGATGAATGGATGCACAAACTGTGGTACATCCAGACAACAGGGTATGACTTAGTGCTAAAAAGAAATGAGCTATCAAAGCATGGAAAGATGCAGATGGGGCTGGGGATGTTGCTCTGCAGTAGAGTGCTTGCCCAGCATGCACAAGGATTCCCAGCAGAAAGAAAGGAAGGGAGGGAGGGAGGGAGGGAGAGAGAGATACGGGGGTCGGGGGGGGGATACGGGGTGGGGAGAGAAGGAAGGAAGGAAGGAAGGAAAGAAAGAAAGAAAGAAAGAAAGAAAGAAAGAAAGAAAGAAAGAAAGAAAGAAAGAAAGGAGGAAGGAGAGAGACATGGAGGAAGTCTGACAGCAGATTATTACTAAATGAAAGAAGGCAATCTGAAGAGGCTGCCTGCTGAGTGGCGGCAGCTACATGGCATTCTGGAAAAGGCCAAGCCACGGAGGCTGAAAACACCAGTGGCAGCCAGGGCTTGGGGGAGGGGTGAGCAGGCGGAGCACAGGGTTTCAGGACCGTAGGTATGCATCACAGTGTATTCGTCCAACACCAAGAATGAGCCCTGGCGAAGCCGTGGATTCGGGGTGACTGACGTGTCAATGCAGCTCCATGGACTGTGATAAGGATACGTTCTGGGGCAAGGGGTGTTGATAGTGGGGAGGTCCAGGGAGCGGGAGCAGAGAATACATAGGAAATTTCTGTATTTTCTGATCAATTTTGCTATGAACCTAAAACTACTATAAAAATTTTAAAAAGTCTTCAAAAAGTAGAACAGTAACAACAAAAGAGATGACCTGGATTTAGGAGACCTTCATCCAGCTGCTCTGGAGCAGAGAACTTTGTAACAGGATTTCACCCACCATAACAAGCATCATACAAATCCAAACCCATCCTGTGGTCAGCACACCCGCCTGCCCTCCACCCTCAGGACAGAGTGTCGGTAACAAGATGGGGGACGATGAGGGGGCTTCCTGGTGGAGGAGGCCTGTGCAGGATGTGAATGTGGCTCTGGCAGGACAAGGAGTTGGTGGCAGGGTCCTGAGACCCAGGTCTTTGCCCTGGAATTCTGCCTGCAGATTCTTTCCCCAGTTGGCCTCTTGTTCCTGAGAACTGTTAACAAATTGGTTTTCTTCCACCTCTGTGGTTTGGGGGCCGGCCAAGGAAAATACCCACTGCATACAAACCAGCCTCCTAGAACATGCCTGGAAACGCAGAGCAAACTCTGCAGCCAGCCCCCACAGAAGCCTCGCCCAGCCTCCTCTGGATGCCTGGAGCCCCAGGGGCAGCTGTTGCTGCAGCCCACCTTGCCAGTGGGGGCAGCCTCTGTAGCACTTGGAGACAGCCGTCAAGTCCGTCAGGGCCTCCAGCCCGAGCCTAGACGTGGCCAGCCACACAGTCTTCCAGGCTTGGGAAAAACCTCGGTCCCCTGGGAAGAGCTCCGGAGGGGCACCATCCACATCAGAGGCAGGAAGGTGTGGGCGGCCCGGAACACGGTGCCACAGGGCAAGCACAAGTCCAGGAGGCTCTGGCTCCGCTCAGGGTTCTGCTGGCATCCGAAACCCAGAGGGGCGAATGGCTTTGGTCCTGTGAGAGGGAGGAAACTCACCCATCCAACACGAGGTTCCCAACAGGCGCCTCCAGACTCGCCGCCCGGAGTTCCCAGGGTCTCTGTCGCAACCCAACTGGGAAGGTGACTTCTAAACCCAATGGCGCTAACTTACTTTCCACCATGTGATGAGCTAAAATTTGTGTCCCCAAAATGCATCTGTTGAAATTGTAACTCCCAGTGTGCTGGGAGGCTTGGGTCAGGAAGGTGGAGCCCTCAAGAATGGAGATAATGTCCTCATGAAGGAGGTCGCAGAGAGCTGCCTCGCCTTCTACCATGTGAAGACACCAGAAAAAGATGCCACCCAAGAACCAAGAAGTGGGGCCTCAGCAGACACTGACTGCAAGTGCCTCGGACTCGACAGCCAGCCTCCAGAACCGTGAGACATGAACTTCTGTTGTTTATAAGCCACCTGGTCTATTGCCCTTTGTCATAGTACCACCAACAGATTAAGACACACTCTCCTGCTTTTCCCCATTTCCCCCCTGGGCCCGCATGTGTTGAATGCCACCCAGGATGCATCCTTTTATTTTCATGGAGACGGAGTTCTGGAGACGGAGTTCTGAAACATTTCTAGAGCCAGAAGCAAGGGGGTACAAGGGAATGAGCAATTGTCCACTCTCTTTGAGGAAATTGAGACCCAGGCTGAGCTGCCTTCGTCCTTGGATGACCAGGATGTTACAGACTGCATGAATCCCTCCTGTCTCTGCCCTACTTTGAAAAGATCAAGCCAACTGTGAATATGTGGGTCAAGTCATCGGGCCTGGAATTCTGAGCCTGATGGAAACAGAAAACAGCTTCATCTCTGAGTAAGATCAGAAAAGTTGGCTTGGGTCCAGCTAGATGACTGAGTTCTCCGTACTGAAAATTAACCTATCATTGAAAAGACGTCTCTGCTCCAAAAAGACCAAGTGTCTGAGCACTTGGCCCAGGGGCTAAAGAGTCTGCTGAAACGTGGGCTCCTGGGAACCAGGCCCGTCTGCTGTGGCCCCCTGGACCCCTTCTCAGTCCGTTAGTGCTGTGGCACAGAAGGCCACGGCCTGGGGAACGGACAGAGCAGACATTTATTTGGCATGGTTCTGGAGGCTGGAAAATTCAAGGTCAAGGTGCTGGTTCAGTGTGGGAGGAGGACGGCGTCCTCTGGCGGGAGGAGTGCTGTGTCCACACGTGGCAGGAGGTAAGGACGTGCGGACCCAAACGCTGAGGAGGCCTCTTCACAAAGGCCTCGCCCTCGGGGAGGGGCTGGTCACCTCTTCCAGGCCCCCCTTCCGTCACTGCCCCGCTGGCAACACCTGGATTTTCGAGGAGACACCTTCGAGATGATGGCCCAGGACGCAGAACAATGCCTAGACTCTGGTGACATTAAATTCATTGAACAAAGCCTTCCGTGTGCCCAGAACACAGGTGCCCACTGTTGGGCAGAACATCCAACCCTGGCTTATTTCAGAATAAAGGTTTGCCCATCTTGTGTGACTCATTAAATTCTGTATCGAAAATGAAATCGGAATGGTGGAAGGACAACACCATACGGTCCCCTTTCACCCCGTACAGAGAGGAAAACTTGCCAGTGGGACCATCCCGCTGCAGACCCTCTAAGGCAACAAGACCCCAGTGATTTCTCTTCAGCACAGTGAGCCCAGTGAGGGGCCTCCTGGAGGAGGGATCCAGTCCAGGAAAGGGAAGCCAACTGAAGGTCCCAGGATGGCTACCCCAGGCCCAGGGCTGGACGGCCCACCCCATGGCCGGAAGACAGGACACAGGTTGCTGATAGGACCAGAGCCTCTCCCTCCTGTGTAGACCAAGTAGGCCAAGCTGTGACCATTCACGTGAGACGTGAAGGCAACTCTAAACCCCTACAGGAGTAAAATAACCGTTTTCTAGGTGCAGGAGGAAACCCGCCCACTAGCTTCCCTGTGAATCTGCCCTCTTTGCTCCAAGCGGGGCTCCTGTGCCTTGGTGGAACCTTGGCCCTCGCTCCCTAGCCCCTGAGGCGTCTCCCTCAGCATTCACCCAGACGCTGGCCCCTGTGCTTCAGAGGAAACTCCCGCTGCGCTGGAAGACGGGCCGTCTGAGCGGAACTCCCTTGAGGTCCCGTGGTTGCCCTTCCCGCGGGCACGCATTGTCACTCGCCTTTTGCCTCCTGTCCCTTCCTTAAGACCTGCCCCCTGCCCTGGTCTCCATGCCTCCCGCCTCCTCCTTGTCCTCCCATGAGGAGTCCCCTCCCCTTTCCAGATGCCTCCCCTGAGATCCCACGTCCTCCATCCACAAAGGCGTAATGCTTCCTGCGCCAGCCACCCCTCCAGCCACCTCGTCACCCACTCCAGCTCACCCCTGCCCTGGCCTCCATCACCCCTGCCCTGGCCTCCACCCTCCAGGCTCTTCCACCACTCAGCGCCTCCAGTTGACCTGGGGACTCGTTGATCTGGAAGAGCCTCAGAGGCCTCTCATCCAGCCCTCTCCTCAAGACCAATGAAGGTGACACACGACCTGAGTAAGGTCCCCAGAATCACGGTGGGCTAAGGACAGGCACCCTGATCTCCTGAACCACTCAGAGGTCTCCTGGCCTCACGCACCCCCCACCCCAGGACCCCAACAGGGGAGCACCTCTGAAGATACCCCCAGAGGCCACCCCAGCCTCACTGCACGCTAGAGCACAGCTAGCGTCCTCCCCAAGTCTCACTCGGCTCTCCTGCTGGGCTTGATGCCCCTGCCCACCCCCAGGATGAGGCCCCTGCCCACTAGGACCCCACCACGGGAGCCCTGTCTCCCTGGGCCAACGCACCCAGCCCACAGCTCCCGCTCTCCTGGAACTCAAGGCACAAACCTCCGCTGCTCATTTCCTGCTACTCTCGATATTCCAAGCCAAGCTGGAGCGGCGGGCCTTCCTACCTCGTGCTTCCGTGATGGTCACAAAAGCAGTGCATCCGAGAGGCCCACCCTGCCTCCATAGTGAGGAACATCGTCAGGGCAAAGCACATCTGAAACCACCTGAAGTCCGATCGTTACTGTGTGGCACATGAGCCTTTTGTGATTTCCTTTAAACAGTCTCGCGTCCTCTTTCCGGGGGCGGATTCAGTAATCCTCTTCAAATTCCTTAGCATCCTTCTAAAGTCCTGCGTTAAGGACCTGTTAGGTTTGGTCCTGTAGAAGACACATGGGACATAGCAGCATCTGCTTGACAGCGCAGGCCAAGGTCCTAGTGCCTGTCTGGTTGGTGGCACTTTGCTTGTTAAAGAAAACTCTCTCCGTGGGAGCTGTTTCCCACTGTGAGGACTCGGGTCTGTCCACAGGGGCTGTGTCGGGGAAAGCCTTCTCTTTCTTTCCTTTACCACAGGTTTCCGTGTCAGTCCTTAGGCAGAAAAGAAAGGCAGTTTAGGGCAGGTTTCCTGCATCCCAACAGATGGCATAACCTCTGAGCAACAGCATGCGATGGCGTTGGTAAGACACCATCTTGGTGATACTTGGCGATGCTCAAGGTCCTTCCTCATCATGCTTTCACATTTCACAAGAAGACACTATTTCCATTGGAAAAGTAGCTTGATACCCCTGAGTGCAGGAGGGAAAATATCAACCTCCAGGAGTAACAGAGCAAAGAAAAGGAAACCCACTGGGTGGGCACCATGCTGGCCTCTGCTCACTTACCTGCCCCAGTCAGGTTCCTCTGGCTCAGTGTGTTCACCAGGCAACCAGCCTGAGGCCAACACGTGGGAGCCGTTCTCTGCGTTTGGCATATTAGTCTCCACGAACGTCACTTTTCAAAGTCACAAAACCAAGTTGAACCATGACAGTAGCAAACTCCTCACTCAGCGGCAGCTCCTGCCCTCTGGGTTGCTGTGCCCTCCGGGGCAGAGCCTGCACTTTGCTGAGAGCCGTGTGCTCAGCACTTGGGGCAGGACAGGTGCTCTGATTCCAGGCACCACTAGCCCCCAGGCCCCTGCGTACAGGTCAGGGAAAGGCTCCTGTCCGGTGGATTTTAGCCCTTCTCCCCTCTGCAAGACGCCTGCTGCAAAGCTCAGCCCACACATGTGGCGGCCCTGACTCTCATGACTGCACCCCACTCACAAGAAAGCTAGATGTCCATCTGTCCCTGCCTGGACTCCTACAGTCAGTTCTCGGGCAGCTGGTGGCACCCTCTGCAGTCAGTGGTCACCCGCGGGGCTCAACTTTCCACCATGTCCCCAATTTCAAAGGCCTCCACAGGGCCTGGGATCTTGTCAGAGATTCACACAAACAGGACTTTGAATTTCTCTCAAAACCTACCCAGAATACCCTCCTGGTGGAGGTGTGGAATGGAGTCGTGTGAGCAGGGACCGTGGCAGACGGCAGGAGGAAGGAGCCGCTGAGGACTCTGAGTCAGGCGGCAGCCGGGGGAGGGGATGATCTCTCTGACCCCCGTCGCCAGCAGCAGCATCTCATGGGGGTGTGAAGGCCGCTGCACTCGGGGCTTCCCAAGCCCTCCTCGGCCACCCGCAGCGTGCATCCTTTCTGACCGCGGATGGAGCCGAGGTGCAGCTGTGTGGCCACTGCTCTGCGAGGCCTTCTGGAAGTTCTGGTGGTTCCTCGACCTGGAGAATGGAAAGCTGGAGGAGCGAAGGCACCACGTGGCCTGCTTCATGCCTGGGGACTGCGTAAGGAGAGCCCTCCAAGGCCAGCACGGGGCAGCTGGGGCGGGGAGCCGAGAGGAGAGTTCACTCCTTCCCCTGGGGGAGGACAAGAGGCCATCAGAACAGTCAAGGCTTGATGGGTGTTTGTGGGGAAGGAAGGCTAAATTATCCAGGTGGCTGTAACTGTCTAGACTCAAATCCTGGCTGTCCACCTCATAAAATCCTAATCGTGGCCATCGCTGATTGAGCCGGGCACCGTGCTGAGACAGGACGTGCCCTGTGTAAAGGGAATCCTCAAGTTGGTCATGTTATCTTTGTTTTAAAGATAACAAGACTGCCCCTTAGAGAACTGAGGGATTCCCCCAAGCTGGCTGCTGACAGGACCAGAATGGAGCCCAGATTTGTCGGGTGTCAGTTCCTATTTCCTGCTGGACCCCCAGCCTCTCCCCAGGGTCCCTGTACTCACTCCCTATGTCCCAGATACTTCTCCCAGCACCTGCCAGCACCTGGCAGGTCCCCACGGCCATTCTCCTCTCCCAGGTCTCCTGCCTGTTCCCATCAGGCTTTGCCGAGTCTTTGAAACTCACTTAGGAATCACTGCAGCCCAGGCTGAACAGAGACTCCATGCAGGCAGGCCCAGGCATGCCCACGCTCCTCCACGGTCCAGAAAGATGCAAGAGAGGCAGAGTCCTAAATCCCATCCACACCACCCCTCTCCGCATCGGGTGGCTTCATTGTGGGACCCCGTGGGTGTGGGAGGTGGCACTGGAATGTCCCAGTAGTGTCTCCAGAGGGAGGTCTGCCTGGAGGGAGGACGCTGGAGTTCACTGGCACCCAGTGGTGTATAAGACCAGGTCATCGCGAAGGAGTTTGGGGAGAAAAGAAAAAAACCGTACATGAACCAGAGGGAGCAGCTGGCAGCAGGAAGCCAGGTGTGAGTGGGTCCCTGAAGTCCCGAGAAGTGTTTGCAGGGTCCCATCACCCACGTCAAACACCGAGGGTGAGGCATGGCCCAGGAGAACTGAGCAGCCCACGGATCCAGCACGCAGGGTCTGCCCACCTCAGGGACGGCAGTTTGGGCAGACTGGTTAGGATCCACCAATGTTGAGCAGGCTCAAGAAGGAACCAGAGCAGAGTGACGGGGTCCCCAACAGGAGACCCCTCTAAGGCGTTTTGTGTCCAAGAAGGGAGCTGGGGAGCAGCAGCTGGAGGGAAGGAGCTGAGAGGAGCACAGGAAGGAAAGCAGAGGGTGCGTCCAGGGGTGGGCTGGGGCGGGAGGGAGGGGGACAGGAGGTCGGAAGAGGGAGAGACTGCTGGGGGTCGAGAGGCCTTGGAGCCCACCTGCACAAGCCTCGGTCAGCCAAGAGCATGGCCCAGTCGTCCACAGACACAGAAGAGGAACCCGGGACAGTGAGCAGGAGGTTGTGGAAGTTCACCTTGGACTGTGGTCGGTCAGTCTAAGGTGTCACTTGACTGGGTAGAGGATGCCCCGATAGCTAGTGACACAGGCCGCCTGGGTGTATCTGGAGGGTGTCTGGGGAGCAGACTGAGCCAAGACCTGTCCTCACCAATGAGGCTCCCACACCCCCAGGGCAGGAAGAGAGCACAGAGGAAGGCGAGAACTCTCTGCCCGGGCTGGGACAGCCTCCAGCCTGCCCTGCGTCGTCAGGCCTGCCGTGTGGCTCCAGCAACACAGCAGCTTCCCAGGGTTTCTGGCTTCCCAGGTTTGCAGGCGGCAGGTCACAAGACTGATCAGCCTCCATGATCACACAGGCAAATTCCCGAAATAAACCTGATATACGTGCCTGTGCATGTGTGGAGTTGTGTGGATGTGTGAGTGGTGTCTGTGTGTGCTTCTGAGTGTGTGTCTGAGGACGTACAAGTAAGCCTTAGTGTCGTGTCCATGTCTGTGTCCGTGTGTGTTTGGGTATGGTCGAGTGTGTTAGCGAGCATGTGAAGATGTTCAGGTGAGGTGCATGTGAACATGACTGGCTGGTGTGTGCTAAGAGCGTGTGTGCGTGAGGGAAAGTGCGTGTGTTTCAGTGTGAGTGACGGTGGACTGGAGGGGCTGGGGGCTGGGGTCCAGGCTACACCAGCAATTCCTGGAGCCCGAGGGCAGGGCCTCACTCAGCACGTGCGCACATACACACACACACACACACACACACACACCCAAGGCAAAGGCACAAACAGCAGGAAGGCAGCTGTGGGCCTGGCACGGGACGTCAAGTGGGAGTAAGGGGAGGTAATTAAGGAAGGGGGCGAAGGCATGGGAGGCCATTAAGGAAGGGAAGTGGAAAAGGCTTCCTGTGCGTGGGCGTCGTGCTCTGCAGCAGACCAGGGCCACTGGCGGCCTCCCAGGGAGTCCCTGCGGGCCTGTGGGGGTGGCCACTGGTGAGCCCGTGGCCCCTCGCCAGGGCCGGGGCTGGGAGATGGCCTGGGGGGGTCACAGCCGCCTTCACCTGCACCTGCTGTGCCCCGGCCACAGCTCAGCCCCCCCGAGCAGCAGGCAGCAAGCGGGAGAGGCTCCCCAGGCCTGCCCAGAGGCCTCTGCCAGGGCAGAGTGAGTGTGCATGTGAGTGTGTGGAGTTGTGTGGATGTGTGAGTGGTCAGCCAGAGCAGGCGGCCTCTGCCTCTGGCTGGGTTGAAAGCCAGGGTCAGTTCCTGAGACTTCCCTGGGTAAAGTGGCCCGGGGTGCTGGCATGGGGACTCCTCACCCGTCCGAAGGCTGCAAGGCTGAGGTCCGCTGGTCCCCTCTGACCTGTGAACGAAGTGGTGAAGAGCTGGTTCATCAGCGCCCACCGCTGCTCCCCACCCCCGGCCACCTCCCAAGGGACGGAGGGAGCACGTGCTCCGGAGCTGCGCCCTGGCGCTCCTTGACTGGCCTCTTTTGAGTTCCGTGAGCTACAGTAATTTTTAGGGCAACAGTGTTCTTTCTAAATGGCCACTTTGGACTAACGGCTGGCTGCCCGGGAGGAGCCGTGGAAAGGACACAGTGCCCTAGAGCATCCGGGCCTGGAGGTGAGCATCAGCCAAGACTCACAGGAGCCCGAGTGTCCCACAAGCCAGGCAGATGCCCATCATGGGGGTGGGTCCACACAGGGGGTCGGTCTGCCCAATGCAGTGTCATTGCTTTGAAAGGAACAGAAAGGCTGGCATGCGCTACGTGGATGGAGCCTACGCTGTGTGAAATAAGCCGGTCACAGCGGTCACATGCCGTGTGACTCCCCTGTGTGAGGTGCACGGGGCAGTCAAGATCACAGCGGCAGAAATGGAAAGGCTGTTGCCCAGGACTGGGGAGCAGGAGAAGTGGGTGGGGAAGACAGGAAGTTCTGCTGAGGTCGTTCTGCTGAGTAGGGACGCCATTCTCAACACCACAGAACTGAACATTTAATCTTGGTTAAAATGGGTAGTTTTATGCTGTGTCTATATGTTACTGCAGTTTTTAAAAAGTAAAAAAGAAAGATACATTGTTACCAGTCTTTGAGGAAAGCTCCTAACAGTCCCAGAGCAGAAGCCAGGAAGCAGGCTCAGTACCGTGCCCACAGCAAAGGCCAGGTGCCCATGGCTCGACAGATGGTGGGTGCCTAGCTCCAGGCTGCAAGATCCTGTGTGGTCCCCATCCCAATCCCTTCCTCCTGAAAGCCACAGTTTCCTCCCTGCCCCAGGCAACACAGCAAAGAGAAGACTGGAAACTTTAAGAGCATGAACGAGATGTCTGCTTGCACTTATCACAATAAAAGCCCTGGCCCTCGAGACCTACTCTGTCAGTTACTTCATATGTATTCTTAGTGTTCAAAACAAGCCTGTAAAGTAGGTATTCTTGGCTCTCATGTCTAGAGAATGTTCTGGAAGAACTGTAGTGCCTATGTTGGAGCTCCAACCTTGTAATATGGCCTCATTTGGACAGTCTCTGCAGAGGTCAAGTTTGATGATGTAATCCGTGTGGACCCTCATGCAGTAAGCCTGCTGTCTTGTAGAGGGCAACGTGGACACCAAGACAGGCACACATGGGGGAAGATGATGACCAGCGACCCGGGGAAAAGATGACCATCTATCAGCCACAGAGAGGCGCGGATCCAGGCCTTCGCTCTCAGCCCTCAGGAGAAACCACCCCTGCCCACCTCTCTACTGCAGACTCACCTCTACTGCAGACTGAGAGGAGTCGGTTCTGCTGTGCCAGCCACCCAGTCTGAAACGCGGTCATGGTGGCCCTAGCAAACGGACACAGCAGAGTTGAGCCTGGAGGGGTGAAGGAATTGGCTGGGGGCCATGAGCCAGCGGGCTGCAGGGCAGTGCTTCACACCTGGGTCCACTGGGGGGTTGACTGATGCTCAGCAGCTATTTCCTGGGCAGGGGCTGGGGGCCCTGATAGGTAGCTGTTGCCAATTATTGTGTGTAGACACTCATACCATGGCCCCCAGTGTGGCGTCACTGACCCAGGAACTCGGAAGAAATGTACAGAGTTGACACCCAGCTCCCAGGCGGACACGAGCCAGCACCAGAGCAATGCTGCCCGAGGTGGGCCCAGCGAGGGCTCACGGGTCCTTTCTACCCGTAAGCTGCAGACAATGGTTGTACAGATACGGCTGTGGAAGGCCCGGGAGAGAACTAGACCTGGCGACGTTGTGACCTCGTACAAGGTCCGCCCTCTCCACTTCACTGGTGTTATTTATTTGAAACAATAAGGTAGAGGGGACAGGGAACAGAAGCCATTAATAAAACAATTGAGTGAGATGACCTATGCCACTTGTTTTGGGGGTCAATAAGTGAGCCACTTAATAGCTTCTGCTGTTAAAAGCCAGTATCCTTCGCACACTAGGTCGTATCATGAGGAAACAGTGACTCTTTTGGGTCATCTTGAAATGCTGTCACCAAAAGTCGTGCCCATGGTGCTCAGGGGACTTCAGCATCCACGGCAGCTTTACTCGGTCTTCCAAGGCTGGGCAGGGAACGCTCCTGGGAAATGTGGAGGTGTCTCTGGACACTCCCATCTTCCCTCCTCTACCACGGCCTGCTGTCTCCATCTCCATCAGCTTCCCCCAGGAAAGTTTCCCGCCAACCTCCGTAGGTGCCATGGTTCCCATACCTGTGAAACCACCTTTCCTTAAAGCCCCACCTCCTTCCGAGCAGGTCTACAGGGAAGCCGTGCCTTGGTGCTCCCACTGCAGGCGTGAGTGTTCTGGGGGCAGCACGCCGAGTCTTGACCCACAGTTGACTGACATTTGTGTGGGGGAGTCAGTGAAAGTCTCCACTTCTCTGCACAGGAGTTTTCAAGGTGGTGAGTGAAAACCATCCTTACTGAAGTTGGCCACGCCCAGTGTGGGTAAATGGACGGCCACAGGACAGACCGCTCTTTCTTGTGGGTGCTTAGCAAGGGCCTCACTGGACGTGGAGGTGTGTGCAGGAGAGAGCTGATGTGGTGGTAACACCATACTGGATCCAACAGACAAGTCTCGAAGAAACGGTGGGCAAGTGGGTGCTTGCCAAGGGAAGTCAAGGTCCCAAGGAAGCAAGTCCTCATGTGTGGCTTGGGAAGAACAATGCACTGTTCTGGGTGCTGTGCAGGATCCTGCCTCCGGAAGCTCTGTGTGACCCAAGAGCACAGGAGCTTCACCAGGCTGGGGCGGCGTGTCAGCTCGGCCCTGTCTAGTCAACGATGTATGTGACTGCTGTGTATCTCAGGGGCCAGGGAGCCTGTGCAGGAACGTCCCCCACCTGCAGGCACTGTGTCCATCCTAAATGTGGACACTGGCTAGGCAGGGCGTGGACAAATGACAGCGGCATTTGCCAGGGTGCTCACACCCTTGCCAACGGCCCTCCTAGCATGGGACACCCTCACCCAGATGTGCCTGGGAGAGGGAGAGCCCACACCGGCTCCCCCATCTTCTATCCTTCTACTTGATCCCTCAGAAAGTATACAGGTAAGACCAGGGAAGGCCCAGTCCCCTCGGTTGCCTCCAGATTGAAGAGGTGTTGATCCATCCCCGTGGCTTTTGTTCTATGATGTGGGATGACTTCAGGGCCTGAACTGGGGGTGCTTGTGATCCTCAGGACATTTCTGTGGATTTTCCTGCATGGTGCATGTTAAGTGAATTATGATCTACTATGAAGATTCTATTTTTATAGAAAAGGCTATACTTAAGCAATAAAATATTTTTATCTGCAATTCATAGGAAAAAAATTCAATACAAAAGGTAGAGCTTTACCAGGCTATTGCCTGTCTTAATGTAATTTCTTCTGTATCGAATGCTTTTAAAACTTTTTAAAAGTTTTATGTTTATTGATACTCATAATAACTGGAATTTGACCAATAACGTTTTCCCAGAGATGGGCACTTAGGGACCTTAACAGATGGATATACAGATATATATAAAAAATCAGAGTTAACATGTAGGTCAAATTTTTTTTTCTCTCTCCTCTTGAAAGGAGGGCAGAGAAAACACTGAACAGATATACATTTATATAAATCAATGATTATTTGTAACAAAAGAATCCATAATTCATTAGCAAACATTATTTAAAAGCACCCTATGCATTTTAAAAATGAATGGCTAATATTTAGAAAGAAAACAACGATTTTCTAACTTACCTGTTTTGATTCATCTAGAAAACTGCACGTGTGAATCCTGTTACTGTACAGATTTTGGTCTGCAGGGGCAGCTTTCATGTTTATCTATTTTCATAAACTTTACCTGAAAATCCATTTAATTGCATTAACTGTTTTTCTTTGGTCCAACAAATTTGCTACACATAAGGATGGTTAATTGGACCTAAGAGGACCTCAACTTCTTCGCTTAATTCTATTTTCAAATTAGGATTCTTTATTAAATCAATTCAGTCGTACCAAAATCCGTACTCATTTCCTAGTTCTGCCAGAACAAAGTAGTACAAGTGGGCCGACGTGGCTCCTCCTGGCTTCTGGCTGAGCCAGCCCAAGCACTGTGCCCACGGGGCACCTGCGGCCTTCACATCAGCTAGCCCTGGGCCTGCGTTCATCCTATGCAGACGGCACCACTTAGGAGCTGGGCTTTTCAAACACAAATGCTTATGCCAGCCGGAGCCTCTAACATCCTTCACTGACCAGGTGATAGGGGTCACTGTTTGCATCTAGCCATCCTCCTGCCTCAGATTTGACCCAGAATCCCTCTCAAAGGTGACACTTCCGGACCATTCTGGGACTGAGAATCCGGCGGGTGTTTCAGAAGTCCCACTTGCCAAGGTGCTCACACCTGGCCTCAGACCCAGCAGCAGTCACACCGGTCGGTCACACACTGCCTGGCCAAGCAGACGCCAAAGGAACAGGACGCCATCAGGCCGGCCCGCCCTGACAGGCACAGTGCAGGCTTCCCGGGCATCCAGATCTGGGCTCTCCCTCCTCAACACTCTGCCTCCTTCCTATTCAAGACGTGGAACCTGACATTTTAATTGGTTCCTTCTGTACCTAATTATTGCCTTCTAGAGTTACTGGAACGAGAAGGTGTTGATCTGACCTTAGGGGGTCTTTATTTGGGATCTCACAGTTCTGAGACCAAGAATGTGGCCATACCCATGTGGGACTGGGCCGAGGGTCCCCACAACCCTGGAACAGCCTAACTCAGAGTACCTGCCTCTCAGGAACTGCCCGCACTTCTTGCCTCCCCAGTGGGAGGAGTCAACAAAGTTGCTACCTCCCAACACCAAGGGCTCAGTCAGGCAGAAGTACACCAGGTCCGGTCCAGCTCACTGGGCTTCCTCCATTGCTGTCTGGCTGTGTGGCCTTCGTGTCCAGCTTGGTAGGTATATCCATGTTTCTCCAGTGCACATGATGCAATCCAGGACACTCTCAGGAGAAGGACTTACTGAACTCCCTATTCTCAAAAAGAAATAGACATCGAAAGTTTCAGAGAACTTACTGGAAATCTCTATAAATAGACTAGCTCGTACCCATACAAACAATGTGGCCAGGCACCAACTCCCCTTATGGAATAATTAGGATGCGTTTGACATGTATTTACAAGTTGCTCTAAAGGTTGGTTTTGGTTCTTATGGTTTCCACAATTCCTTTGTAATCTCAATGTCACCAACGTGCCAACCTTTTCCCTTCCAGATACTAAGATGAAGTACGGTGCATTCTTCCTCCTATCAAGCGACTGAGAAAGAAGACTTTCCCAAGATCACAGTTGGTAAACAAGCAGGAAACCCAGGTTCTCTGGTCTGAATCTGGTGCTCCCAGAGGTCCTTTCCACCCCTCCCTGGTCCATGCGGCCACCGTGGCATTGGCTATGTCACAACACCACCAGCAAGACCACTGAGCCTGCTGCATACACACCGGGCCTTCCAGGTGGAGTCAAGCAGCTGGTGTGGGAGCTCTAGCTGATACCAGATTGGCTTTTGTGGTTTTATTAGGGTAAATTCCTTGATGGAACTTTGAGGAAATGAACCAGGAAATGTGCCTGATGGTCACGAGATGCGAAGGATCCCACTGCTGTGATTTCCCCACTCGCTGGGGTTTTTCCATGTGGGAGGAAAACTGACCCCTAAGCCCAGGTTTCAGGTTGGTCAGAGGCCAGTGGGAACTGTCCTCTGAGCACTGCAGACATCACAGATGGAACATCTGCCTGAATGGTTCCGTCCAGTCCCGGAAGGGCAATCCCTGACAATCACACAGCACCCATCCGCCCCGCCCCGTCCCAGGAGGGGCCTTATCATTTAATGACTCCCCACAGTTGTAAATTGTAAATTTCCCTTTCATTCATTTGCTTGTTACATTTAGGAAGAAGTTCTTGAAAATAATTTTTAATGAAAACCTAGTTAAAGATTAAGAATAAACTAGTTCTTGCTATTTCCCATTCATGGAAAAACCTGTTATTTAAATCAACAGATTTCCTTGGGCTTCTTTGAATGAGGGATGTTGTCTTCAGATGCTGTGGTGGGAAGAAACACACTTTCACATGATCTGAAGTTTGTGCACTGCGGTTTTGAAATCCCCAGATGCCATAGGACTCAGAGATCAGTGTCTCTGTGGTCACTCTGCACTGCTCTTGGAACCTGTCTTCAAGCTTTGTGCCTGTGGCGAACACCTTTCCTCTGGTACCCAAATGGAGAACAGAAATATCTAGTTTTGCATGGAGTGCAAATGGATCCCTGCACCTCCTGTCAGCTGAATTGAAGCCCATTATGGCTGGGACACCCTTGAGAGAGAGGGATGTCCTGGGCCACCTAAAAGGTGGTCACATCTCATTTGGAAGAGAGGCCTTCCCGGTGTGTGAGACCACAGCCAGCGTGACTCTGGCCGAGTGCGGTCGGCCACACACAATACCCCAAACTCCCCCGCGCACCAGCCATCTGTCCCCCTCCCATAGCGCCTCCTCCCTACACCCAACCCCACCTGTCAGGGCCTCCAGGCAGGGGGATAAAGCAGTAGGCCAGGGCCTCAGTCTCAGGAGGATGGAGCAGGTAGGTGTCCTCACCTGACCATCAGCGGCCAAGGGGGACCAGCCCTCCGGCCATCCTCCACCTGCAGAGGCCTTGGTGAGTTGCTTCCGCAGGACGAGGCTAATGGAAAAGTCAGGTTCTGTGCCCCCCTCCCCCCGTAGTCAGCAGGGGAGAAAGGAACTGGGGCGGGGGACACGGGAATGGCACAAATTCCCCTGAGTCAAGCCAGGAACACGACCCACAGGTTCTCTTTAAAAGCAGGGCCCAGGATAGAACGAGGACTTCAGCTCTATCCTGACCGGCGATGGCTGCAGTGCCCTTTCCCCAGAGGGCGGCCAAACCTAAGGACGATCCTGAAATCCCAGTGCTGAGCGCCCACGGGGTCTGTTGTTCTTGCGGCTTGTGTTGCTCTTTTGATGTTTGTGTTTAAATTCGTTCCTTGGGCTGGGGTGCAGCTGGGTGGCCAGCTCTTACCTAGCATGTGTGAAACCCAGGGCTCAATGTCCAGCACCAAAACCAAAACCTCATTAACAACTGGAACCAATACCTACTCAAAAACCAGAACCAGCAGCTTCTCACTGGCCACGAGGTGGTGCCAAATCCCTGGACTGTGAAGGGGTCTGCGTGCCCCCTGAGCTGGAGGCATCCTGGGGGGCAGAAACCAAAAGGGAGTCAAGCCCAGAAGAGAATTTCAAAAGGAACAAGGGGGAGGGGACAGGTGTAAACGGACTAAATCTGGAAGCCAGTCTAGGGGTGTCACTGCCTCTCCAAACAGCACCCCCAGAGAAAGCCGCCCTCCACCTGAGCCCCTGGAGGGCCCCAGGGCCGCCACCCCCTGCCACTCCCTCTCTCAGGCTTGGTCCAGGAGCCCAAGTCCGAAGCCGGCCGGCCGGTTTCTGTTTTTCCACCAGGGTGGCTTTTCGGGCTGCTCCTTCCCCTGCAGGAAGCTGGGGCTGTTTACGGCCTCTGCATCCACACAGAGCCTTTTCCCACCGGACAGGCCTGGAGACAGCAGCCCCGCTTGGCTGGGGCGCAGTGTTTATGAGGCTGGTTGTAAATCCCTCAGTACCGCAGGCGGGCGCAGGCAGACGGGGCCCTCGTTTAACCTCGTTCCACCTCGTTCCACCGTCCTGTGGAAGCTGACTTTCCGGGCATGTTGCTGTGACTTTTGACTTGGGGCATCCCAGGCCGACAGGCTGGCCTGGGGCTGTTGCAGGAGCTGGCCAGGAGCAGGCCTGTGACTGACATCCTCAGGATGCTGGTGGTCCCAGAACAAACAGGAAGACCTGGAATAAGAATAAAGACACAGCAAGCCCTGCTTCCCCCAAAATCAGGTGTCTCAACTCTGAGGAGCTATGATCCTTTCATGAAATGAAGGATACGTTTGCTCACCCCTTAAAACAGGCTGAGGCCTCACCCAGGCTTTCACCTGCCTCTGAAGGAAAACGAACTGAACCGATAATACCCAAGTTCAGGGGACAATGGCAGGGGCAGTGGGATGTGAGTGACCTTCACCCAGCATGAAGGTCAAGGCCAACATTCCTGTAAGGAAAGACAGTTTAGCACAAGAAAAACAAAACATTTATTTAATTGAAGATTTGCATAACACAGGAGACTTCCGAAATGGAGCCCCATAGCCCCAGGGAGAATGATCTGTTTTGATGAAGTGCGTGCCTGGACCAGAGTCCCACCGAGGGCCCCCAGGCCTGTCTGCCTGAGTCTCCGGGCCGTCAGCCTTCCTTCCACATGACCTCCCACCTATGGCAGGGCCCGCTGCACGGGGCTTTGAGGGGGAAGGGAAAGAGTGACCTTTCTAGCTTCCTGACTCGCCTTTCTAGTTTCTTGTTTTCCTGACTCGCCCTGGGAAGAGAGTGGAACAGAAGACAGGAAATGGGAGATCAGAAAGTTCTCCTTGCTGGGCCTTCCAGTCTCCCTCAGCTGAAAGCACTCAGCCTGGAGCCCCAGGCCGCTCCAACCCTCACACGGTCCCAGGCACCCAGCCACTGTGAACTCAACCTGTGCCAGGGGAGCCCTGCTGTGAGCCACCTCCGACCAGCTGCTGCGCACGGTGGAGAGCACCTGCCTCCAGGGCAAGGCGCACCGCCAGCACCCGTCACCTGGCGCGCTCACAAAGCGCCACTGACCAGGCGACGGCAACAACTGAGGTCTGCTGCTCAGAGCACTGGAGGTTGGGTGTCCAGCGCCAAGATGGGTGGACTCCACAGGTGGCTCCATGCCTGCATGCAGGGCAGAACACAGAGAGCTCTGGAGTCCCTTCTTCTTCCGAGAAGGGCCCTGATCCCACTGATACCGCCTTTTACCCGGTGACGAGTCCTGCTTCCTCAGGTGTTGAAGTATAACGCCGGAGAAGCACGCCGAGGCAAATGTAGAGTGGAAAATGCAGCTTTATTAAAGAAAAGGAAAAGCAGACTTCTCCGGGTGGAAGAAGGGGACCCAAAGGCGGAATCCGTGGGATGAGCAAATCTCGTTCTTTTTATGGGTTTCATTCTCCCATTCTTTCCCCTTATCTCTTCCCTTCCTGCCTGCGGGATTAGGCCTGGTTTTGAAATGTAAAAAGCGAACGGATGGGGCAGAGGGAGGGTCAAGGTGTCTCAGACAGGCAAGGGCCCAGGGGGCATTGATTAGCACCTTCTTGCCTGCAGTCTCTGGCAAGGGCAGGTGAATTTGGTTATCAATGGGTTCTGCAGGTCCTTGACATTCCATTCTCCCATTGTAGTCTCCAACTTCCAGAGGCAGATGGCTTGATGGCCTCTATTTTCTTGATCTGACCCGATTTCCTATATCTACACTAACTGCCTGTCCCCAATTCTGGCTTCACCACCATGAGAGCCCCGCCTTTGTGACCTCACCTAGCCTTAATTTCCTCCAGAAGCATCGCCTTCTTGGACCAGCGCACTGCGGCGAGGCCTTCCACACCTAAGAGTGAGGGACACCACACACAGTCCTCAGACCCCTGTCACTGGGGATTTAAGGAAGGGCTGCTCAACCAGCTTCAGGGGCAAAGAAACCTTCAGGGGAGACTACTGGAGAGGCGGGTTCTGAGACATGAGTAGGAGCTCCCAGGGGAAGTGCGTCGAGGAGCTGCCTGCGTCTCCATCTTAATTGTTCAGACAAGGGCATCGAGTAAATCAATCATTCAAGGAAGCACTTAACTCAGCCCTTCTCAGCAGCCCTCTGAGGATGTGCCCGTCTTTTAGCTGTAATAGATTTTAGGATATCTCTAGACAGACAGACGAACACTGAACTGCATTTAGAATGTCAGGGGAGAGCGGCATATAGATTCTGGCAGTGTTAGGGTGCAAGAGATTTAAAAGTGTCCAGGCTGCCTCAGTTCAAGTCTGCCTGGCACAGGCTCAGTGTGTACTTGGCCATGAGGAAAGGGTTCCTGAGTGGGCCTAAACCTAGGCCTGAAGGGGGACAGGGGGCAGCAACACTCGGGCGGGCACTCCCCAGGGCCCCCGCCGGGCTCAGAGGCAGAAGCAGGCAGCAGGGAAAGCCCACACTCCTGATAGAACACCTCATACCCGGTGCTCTGTGTTCTCTGAGCCCAGGGATGGTCTCCTACAGATCTCTGCACTGCTTGCTCAGGCTGCCACGACAGACGAGCAAAAACCAGGGCCCAGACAGCAGAAATCTGGAGGCCAGAGTCTTGAGACCAAGGTGTCAGCAGGGCTGCCTCCTCCCGAGCCTCTCTCCTTGGCTCCTGGATGCCCATTTACTTGGGTCCTTGCATGGACATCTCTGTGCAGGTCTGTGTCCAGAGTCCCTCCTCTCACAGGGACCAGTCATCTGGATTGGACCACCCTTAGGACCTTATTTCCCCTAGTGCCCTCAGTAAAGCCTCATCTCCAAGTGCGGTCACATTTGGAGGCACTGAAGATCAGGCATTGGGGGAGGGACGGAGGGTAGGGCTCAGGGGTAGGGCTCTTGCTCAGCCTGCTGTGGGTTCAGTTCCCAGCACCAGAAAAATTCAAAAATAAAAATAAAAAATAAATAAACCTGGGGAGAGGCAGGTCATCCCTTATCCTCCACGATTCCAAAACCGAGCATGAGCGCCTGGACAATGGGTTTGGCGGGTGTGTCTCAGCTCTCCCAGCTTCAGGCCTGGAGAAAAGGGCAGCCTTGTCAAGGACATTTTGAGGACCAGAGGATCAGGGAAAGCCTGGGGGCCAGGGCCGGACGAAGGCTGGGGCCGGGTTCCAGTGTGAGGGGCGACCTGAGCCCCTGGGCTTCTGCAAGCTGCTCCTCTTGGGAAAGGCCTGGCCAGGGTCCACTTGACACCCACTGCCTGCCCCGGGAGGGAATCAGGCTGCCCTGCTGTGTCCCCAGTCCTGAAGGTGCCTTGCAGAGAAGGCGGAGCCAGGCTTCCTTGAGGCCTGAGGCCTGAGCCTGCCCCAGCGGGTTCCCCCAGCAGACAGAAAGGTCAGCCTGCGGTCGGCTCCTGGTCCTTTCTGGACTCTGGGGTGGGAAGTGGCGAGGATCTCTGCTTGTCCCTGTCACCTTCCTGAGGAAGATGCTTGGTAAAGAAGGAGGATGAGGCCCGGGCTGGCATGGAGAGGAGCTGTGCTTTGCACGGTGATGCCTGGGGCCTGCGCAGCCTCGCTGTGACAGGAGGGCCCCCCTGCTTCCCACCCCCAGCAGGCAGGCCGTGTCCAGGTCACACATCTGATGGCTTCGGGTCAGGGCAGCGGGTATCGCTTTTACAGCTGAAGGAGGCCTTGAGGATTTCCCCAAACTACCTGCTTGCCCGTGGTGAGGGACAGTGGCCCAGGGCAGTGGGGGCCTTGCCGAGAGGAGCACAGACCGGAGCCAGCCCACAGCCCACGGTGGCCTCTCGAGGCCTGGCCTACGAGCAGCCCGTGGGCTGGGCACAGCAGGGAGACCTGCACCTGGCGCGGCCCCTTCTTCCGTGACTTGGATGGATTGTCCAATCTGTGAGTTCCCGTCCCTCAGCTGTCAACTAGGACAGACTTCTACCACAGCGGGTCTCCTAAGGAAGGACAGGGCGATGCCCACCAAGCCCATGCCTGGGCAGCTGAACGCCGGGCACACACCCATCCAAGTCACTTCCTTCTGCTTTCTGCCCCGTCTCCAGGCAGCCTTCCCACACCCTGCCCCTGCCCGGTGCCCACCGCACACTGGCACCTCCGCCTCCCAGGCCTCGAGCCCTTGGGTCACCTGCCGCTGCTGCCAGAGGAGGAAGGCCCGCGTCCACCCCTGAGCCCAGCCGTGGCTCTCCTGCTTGGGCTCTGTCCCCGCACGGCTGCACCTGCAGGAGACTCGGTTTTCTGTCTGTAAAGTGGGAACCTCGGTGCCTCTTTACACAGTCAGGAGGTGGCATGGCCACGTCAGCTCTGCCACTGGGTGCCAGTCCACTCACGGCGACACTGGGGGCTGTTCCAGGCTAGCTGGACGCCCCTCTTCCCCACACAGCCCGCTTCTCCCCAGGCACCAGAGCTGTAACACACGGTGTGACTCTGGACAGGTCTCTAGTCATTTCCTGGGCTGGTCACACAGCTGGCCTGTGCGCTGAACTGGTGCTCACACCGAGTCGGGGCAGAGCCCGTGCCAGGGCGTGGGTCGCTGGCTCTGGGAAGGCAGCAGGATGCTGCTGGTCCTGGCACCCAGGCCTCAGCAGCCCGCAGGACACCCTCAGAAGTGCCCTTTCCCTGTCGTTCAGGAAGATGCCCAGTGAGTGCCGATTCCCCGTCCCCCCGGACTGAGGCAGGCCGGGGGCTGGGTGCGGGGAATTCAGCACCACCACACGCCCACCGTGCTTTCTCCCGTGGCACGTGAACACCCAGAGCAGCCTTGAGGGGAAAAAGGAACTGCAGGAGGCAGTTGGGCTGGCGGGTGGATTCTGTGGCCCGTCCTGTGGGGCGGGCATGGTGGCCCTCCTGGAGAGTCCCTGCCGGCTCTCCAAGCAGGGCAGGCGGCCACGCGCACACGCTCCCTCCAGGTGGGGGAGGAGAGCCCTGTGGCTGGAGAGGTGCCCTCGGCCGCCCCCATTTTGCTTCTCTGAACCTCAGGCTTCTCCCCACTGGTGCGGAGCCCCTGGCTGTGAGCAGCAGGAGGCTTGGGTGGGCACGGGTAGTGCAGAGTGCCCCCTCCGGTGGGGCGGAGCGTCTCTCCAAGCCTCGGATGACAGGTGGGGCAGAGGCCTGTGCCAGTCCCAACCCCGTGGTCAGAAGTCTCCTTAGGGAAGCAGTTTTCTTTCTGTCCTTGAGCGGCCACCAGGGGGTGGCAAACCATCGCTGGTCCAGGGGCTAAAACATGGGCTTCCAGCTCATTCTGCTTTCAGATTCCGTAGGGACCCCCGCTTCCCTCCAGGGCCTGCTCCCCAGCCACGTAGTGTGTTGCGACAGCCCTGTTAACAGGCTTTCGCCTCTTGTGTGTTTATGCCTCTGGAGTAACCCTAGCAGCTTCCTTCACCTGCAAGCCTCTCGGCTGCCCTTGGAATTGAGCCCCGAGAGCTGGCTCTGCACTGGATGTGACCTCAAGAACACTGGGCAACAGGGCACCAGGCGGAAACACGGGCTCTGGGGTCAGATGGGCATTCAGGCCTCAGCCCACTCCTGACCCGCCGGGTGAGCTGCCTCTCCAGACTCACTTCCTAACAGCAGCAGCCCTGAGGCCTGCAGAGGACAGGGCTAGTTGCCCAGGCGACGGACGATCCCTGCTCCAGACCCCAAGCCGCCTCCGGCCTCCAGGCCTCAGGAGGAAACCTGAGGAGGGTCTAGGTTAGACCTGCTTTCTCCCCAAACCTGTTTTTCTTTAATGTCCCCACAGCAGCCGTGGCTTTCCTAGAAGCCACTCACTCACCTCTGGTGCTGGAGTCATGGATCCCTGAGGCACCTCATGGGAGAAAGGAAGTGCACCCCCACCTTCCCGCCTCCTCGCCACAGGCGCCTCTGGGGCAGGGAATTTGCTGCTGATTTCATGACTCTTCACCTGTTCCACCAACGTCCAATCATCTGGCTGGTCATTTGCCTGGAATGTCAAGCAGCTCAGTTCCACCCCAGTCTCTGCAGAGCAGCTCCCCACCTTCGAATGAGAACATGGGCTCCTGCACTTGCCTGAGGGCCCTGTGCCCCAGGTTCCCAGGTCCTCAGACCCTCAGCAGGGCAGAGCTGCCTTCAGGTCAGGACACTGGTGACAGAAGGCACACACGGCTTTCCCCACCACACAGCAGGACTGGGTGTCCATCCACTGGTCGTCCACTCCTTTCAACACTCCACCCAGTCCTCACCCCGGGGAGGCCACTGAGACAGGGAGCCCGGCCTCCATTCAGCAGAGGCACAGGGGCAGTGGCAGGTGCCTCTCAGTTTCGCTTTTGGATGGTGAGATTTCAAAAACAGTAATAAACAATCATCACCAGATGTTTGGGGACTCTAGACTACTTCAGAGTCACGGTGAAAACTAGACTCTAGGTAAAGGACCTGGTGTGCTGTCTCAGCCAGCAAACACTCAATAAATGACAGTGATTCTAAGTAGTATTACTGGAGCACTTACTTGAATTCGGGTAAGGCCGAGTGGCTGAGAATTTCAGTAACTATTGACCAAAGGTCATGTAAGGCCCAGAACTACCCTAGTCCATCAGAGTCGGGTGCGGCCGGCACGAACATGCCTATCAACACTGCAGGTTCCTCCTTTCTTCTGTGGTGCTGGGATTGCCACACTGAGCCAGCACTCCACCACTGAGCTGCGTCCCAGTTCAAATAATTTATTTATAAGAATGAATTTGTTAAGTGAGATGGTAATTGGGCATGAACAGATACTGAGGATCACATGGGATGTACCACATGGGATGTACCACTTACCAAATCAGCAGTCTTTGAATTAAGTGAAGCTTCAAGAGGCTGGTCAAGACCTTGCTGGGCCTTTGGGAGAGGGGAAGGTGGCCAGCAGCACTGCATGGAGGGCCTTTTCAGGAAGGGTGCCCTGGCAACTGTGCTCATCAAAAGTGGAGAGAGGTGATTCAGCAATGCCAGGCAGACCCTGGACTGTAGGACACACACCATGCGCACCTCATATCTATGGAACTGGATGTACAGCTAGTGCATGTGTAAATAAGACTCCTTATAATAAAGTCTGTATTTGATTATGGCAGTTCACCTGGGAGACGCCCGTCATCCTTCTGTCTGCGCCCACCAGCTCACCAGTGAGACCTCAGTGCCATCTTCTGCTGACTCGGATTGGTTCTTCCTTTGCAATGTCCTTCCAGCCCTGTTCCCGATTTTACCTCTTCACTGAGCCATTTAGGAATGTATTTTCTGTGTATTACCTAAAGGGCCAAAATTATTGGCTAGATTACCAGAGTGTTTTTAACAATAACTGGGGGAATCCATTTTCCTAGCTCCTTGTAACTTTCAGCTGCACCAAGGCTGGGAACGCCATTCTCTCACCATTGGCACCCAGCACCCTGCTGGCAACAGTGGTTCTGAGGCCAGGGAAATCTATCCCAGGGATTTCCTTTGGGAATAATGAAAGGAGCAGACAGAAGTAACAGAATTTTAGTCCCTATTACAGACACATGCAAGATCAGGTTCAATAGTCACTATTTGGAATGAGTGTCATGTGACATTAGCTGGCTACATTCACTGAGATAAAGTCCAGAAGAGGGTTTTCCAATTCCTTGAAGATTTTACTGATTCCACTCACACCTGGAAAAGAGATCAAGGGAAAGTGGCAACATATTTAACTAGCAATTGTAGCATAGTACGGAATCACCTTTGACTATTTCTAAATGAAATCACTTGACATTTTTTAAATTTGGAAAATACAACCCCCACCCATTAATACCCACTGAATACCCAATGCGGAAGGAACACATTTCCGTGTTCTCCTGTTCATGTCAGAGTTTGTTTCTTGTTGTGCATTACCTTGAACACCAATTCCTGGATGACCATTCCACTGTGATTTTTATGTCACTTATTAAATGTTTCTTGATTGTGCCATTTACTTTAAAAATAATTAATTGACTGTGGACTACAGAAAATCTTTACATCATATTTAATCTGACATAACCGATTAAGCTAAATGTGAAATACAAATAATTTGTATCTATTATCTCTGTAGATTTGAGTATCCATTTGTTAACATTTGTATGTATTAAACACTCTTTAAGCGCTTACTATGTGCTGGGAATTGCCAGTTTGGGGAATTAAAAATTGGGACAAAAGTCCCTGTCCTTTAAGTCATCTTGTATACTGTGTCTGTCCAACAGTAATACAAAGCCAAGCACGTAGCCAATATTAAATTCTCTACTCATTACTTTTAAAAAGTAAAACAGGTGAAAGTAATTTTAGTATATGTTATTGAACACAATATTCCCCCCCAAAATTATCATTGAATATAAAAATTATCATTGAATATTACTGAATATAAAGATTTAATAGAGGGCTGGGATCATAACTCAGTGGTAGAGCACTTGCCTACCATGTGTAAGGCACGGGATTTGATTCTTGGCACCACATAAAAATAAATAACAGTATGGTGTCCAGCTACAACTAAAAAATTTTAAAAAAAGATCCATAGAGTATTTTATATTGATCTTATCCTTATTTTTCAGAATCTGGTATACACTTTACACAGGAGCACATCTCCCGTCTCCAGGGTTCTACAGCCCTGGAAACGGGCTGTGGAGGTGGGTGGCTCACATCCTGAGAGCAGCAGGGAGCTCCACGTGGCACAGCTCAGCCCAGTGGCAAGGCCTGTGGAGGGGTGAAGAAGGAGCAGTGACGGAGACAGGAGGAAACCACCTGGTCGACTAGCTGGGGCAACAGGTGGCAAGGCGGCAGAAGACGCCCCGGGCACGAGGACCAGGCCGGGAGACCACCTGGGAACCTGTGCTTCTCTGAGGCTCAGGGGTCCACAGACGATTGGTCTGAATCACATGTGGGACCGGCCGAAACTCCAGATGCTCTGACCCCAGACCAGGGCTTAATATTAGTAAGGTTAAAATTCACTTTTACTACAGACTTGCAATTGAACAGATGAAATATTCCGGTAGGCATTTCTGTCTTCGCAAATGTGGGTCTGGTATACATTTAGGACTTACTTTGGCAAACTTCTATTTCTAATTAATAGTCAATCTAGTTAAACCATTTGATTGACACAAACCTACTCAGAAAATGTAAGTATAAACCGTGTAATATTATACGTATAAAGGAAAACTGGTACTACTCCAAATTTTTTAAAAAATCACACAGAATTGAAACATGTGAAATAAACCATTAGTATGTAAAACAACTAGCCAGACTGCCCATCTGCTCACCAGCACTGCTAATTTTAAGCACTTGACATGTTTCGCTGAGATCACCTAACAATTATAGAACTGCTGAGCAATTAGTGTCGACCACACATCTTATTAATAACATAGATGAATTTTTACAAACTATTATACTGCTTTGCAATTTTTGGCATTTCAATTTAGTTTTTAAAAGCTTGGCTCAGTAGTTCATAAAAAATATTATAGTTTTATAAATTCAGAAAGCAAGTTCAATCACTAAGTCTATCTTCTGTAATAGAAAACAGTTGGTGAATATTTGGGTCACAAAATGTTAAAACAGCAAAGACATTAGAGAGAGTGAAAGATTTTACTTTATTTTTTACTTTCATCCAAACACACCCTTTGCTGAAAAACATAAAAGCATGCACAATGATGGCATTCTTAAAAAGGAAAAAAATAAGTAAAGTAAGCTGTAAATCATCAATAATACAATGAAAGCTTAAATGACATGTGAAAAGATTTATAGGTAGGCATACGGTTTTTAATTTTAGAAACAGTTAATTCAAGTCAATATCAATACATGTTAAGTTTCTGACTTTTTAAACATTTTGATACAAAAATGTTTCCAACTCCCGTGTTTTAGTGATCTTTTGTGAGAAGAGAGTTAAGTACAGTCCTAAGAAACACCATATTCAAGTGACCTTATGAAGGTCACTTTGCCTTGTTAAAATCAGTTATAATCCACATAATTCTAATGGTATTGTCTCTTAAAATTTAAATATGGAGCATATCCATGATATTCCAAGTTCCACAACTTAAATTCATTTTGATCTAATCAGAAATCAGCTCTAAAATTAAGACTGTTTAAAAAAAAGGATTTAACAAAGACATGGGATTAATTTAAATTTCACTTTACACGTAAGAGAAAAAGGCAATTCAGCAGGAGGACCTTCTCACAAGTATGACCCAGGCCTCCATTTGCAGTGAGGCTGACTGTCTTCTGTGGGAATATGGGCATATGGACGTTTTATTCACAGACGTACCAACGAACAGAAACCGATTCGCACCACGCTACTCTTCAAAGGTATTGTATGAGATGGCGTATTCTCTGGTTTGGGAAAAGTAACGGAAGACAGTCAGACAAAACTTCCCTTGATTTTTTTTTTCCATTTTGCTTTTCATAATTCAACTGGTGTGTGTCATCTGGGTCACTAAATAATTTTGCAACAAACATTAACCAACAGAAAGCAGAACTGTTATCTTAAAAGACCAGTAGGCAGTCGTATTTAAATCACAACATAAAAACAGAGCAGATCACACTTTAAAAAGGTCTTCTTCCATGGGCTATGTCTTTCCATGACTGAAAACTGTGATTTGGTTCCTGGAAGGTAGCTCTTATTCTCACTCTGTAGCTCCATTAAAACCATCGGAAAAGACCCAAATCCACGCAGTCCTGATGAATGATGTGATGAAGAGAGTTCTTGACACTGAACAAGGGCGAGATGCCTCTGCAGGAGTCCAGGAAGCTCACTCAGGAGGCCTGGAGAGTTCACCTCCTAGCCAGGCCCACGGCTGGCTGCCCGTCGCTGCTGGTCTACTGTGCAAGCTGTGGATGGAGCAGCACCTCTGAAGGGGTCCCAGAGAAACGAAGAGGGCACAGTGCAAACTACCAAGATAGCATAGAAATGGTGTCTGAATCGAACAGTTTGCTAAATCAAGGAGAAAGAGGCAAAAGGCACATGCTAGCAAATGGAGTCGTAATGTTTGTGGGCTCCAATCATCTCAAATATCTGTGGACTCCGGATCCAAACAAGGCTCACAGTAATTACTGATATAAAAAATAACAGGAAACAATGTTTTCAAGCACTTATGGCACAGATGTTGGGAAGTACTAATAGTGTAGCTTAAATCTTCAAAAGCTGGGCAATTTCAAGTTCTGTTGTAATTAATCAGTCGCAATTTTAACTTAAACTTCATTCTGATATTTGATACATTATTCTCTTATGCAGAGTATAGGGTATGCAAATTAAGTGATTTCAATAAATATTAGAAACATTAGTTATTTTTCAATATAAAGTAAAATCAGCTAATACCACAATACAATAAAAACACTCACTGAACAGAATTTCTCTCCCCATGAACATTTCTTGCCCTTTTCCTTGAATGTCTTCATACTTAAATTCAATTTCTTTCATGGGTTTGCAGAAAGTAAGAAAAAGCCAAGTATTGCATAGCTGTAAGATACTAAACAGTGATAAGAGTTTGGAGCTATCAGGTCGTAAAAAAACTGGAAATAACAAATATAGTGAAATATGCTGCAAATTAATGTTAAAAAATACAGCCATCTGAATTACAAAACAATGTCAAATTATACGATCCTATTAATCTTCGGAAGCTGACATTAGCTCACAGGAGGCTAAGGAGCACATAAGCTCCACTGGGCTTTTACTAGAGCTGAAAACCATGTATGTTTGCCCAAGATCATCTGCATATCGGCTTTAGCCACAAATTCTATCTTATCCAATGTTCAATCAACAAGGCTTTATTTACACTTGTTACTAAACTCAGGAAAAGCTGATGCACTGTGTGGCCAGCAGTGAGAGGAGAGGCGGGCAGCAGGCTCTGCCCATAGGCTCACGCTCTGATGCTGACCCACAGGCAGCCCAGCAGGGTCCCACAGAGCCACGTGTTCACATACAGCTTCCTCCCCACCTCCGTCATCAGCAAGCCAGCGGTCATTCCACTCAGGATCAGCAGTGACGGCAACGTCTTCTTGAGACTTAGTTTGGAATGAATACATTTCCCAGGAAATTTGTTTCTTCTTTCTGGATCCGGTGAATCAAAGAATTCTATGAGCAACCTATAGCCAGAATGAAAACCACGACAATTGACAGTGTCAGTTTAAAGACACTTCAAGGATCTAGGGGGTTCCCAGTACATGTGGAGAAAGTCGAGCTCCTTGGAAAATAAGGGAAGAATGAGATTTCTAGCCTCCTATGCTTTATATATCAATTTATATGCTACGTATGATTGCATTTCATGTATGACTTCGGAACATCTGATAAGGATGTTTTTGTTTTTATACCAACTCACAGGGAACGGCTCACTGCAGCTTCTCTCCCTCTTCCTTGCAGCTCCTATCATACCGCACAACCAAGAAAAGACCAGCAGTGCCTATGATACACATGGAGAGTCCGAACAAAGCCCTAGTTCCCAAAGAACTATAAACACAGGTAAAAGAAGGAAAACAACAGCATTTTCCCATCTTACTTAAAACATGTAAGGTTCTAATAGCAGAACACAATACAATAATCTCAAACACAAAAATTCAGGAAGGAAAAATGCTTCTATTGCCTTATAAATTTCATCCCTAGAGGTAACCACTGTTTTAAAATGTCCAGACTCATCTTAAATACATATAAATATCTATACCACAAAATAAATGGGATATTAAACATTGTTTGGTCTTTTATTCTAAAAATAGATTTTCATATCAACATACATAGATGTTATTTATTAAAGTTCTCCCATAACCAAAATGGCCCTGAATCACTAGTTCAATAAATTCTGTCATGTATAACTATGCATCAATGAAATACAGAAAATGCTTTTTAATGTGGTCTTAGTAACTGGTACATCCTGTAACTAATGAACCCATCCCCCCCCCAAAAAAAATACATATATATATATAAAAAATGTTTAAAATATATCTTTAAAAAATAGGTTATGCTCCAGAAACCATAAAACTTTAACTTATAGCAAAACGAACAGTAAATATCCTAAAGTATTCATTTGGAAAAAATACTTTCTTGTAACAAAATACAATTTCTAAATATCACATCTGAATTAAAGAATCACCTATCACTCTTGAAAAGGAAACCCTCAACTTCCATTGAACTCACAGACGGAGAGGCTGCCTGCCGCAGCGAGGCTCCCTCTAGTTTGAGGCATGGCCACTGGCTGCGCAGCGTGGCCTTAGCTGGGAGTCACCTGAGCGGATCCAAATATGCCTGCAGTTTACTAACAGGTAATTCTGAGCAAGGTTAAATGCTGTGCTATCAGTGTGGACAAAAACGTGGTCAAGGCCAGAAACTGTTCAGGCTCCAACATACTAACAACACGGAGACATCCTCGCCATCAAAATGTCCACTGCCCTTTCCTCTTCCAACAAACACACCTGCACCATGCCCAAGAACACAAGAGGCACAACCCTCTCTTCGCACAGCCCTGTTTGTGCGCCACAGGACAGCGGCTGCTCCTTACACAGGAACACCACCTTATCTGACCTGGGAAAGCAGACTTGGCATCTTATACTCTTCTGTTTCCTTGAATTTTCTATCTTAGCACATAGTTCAGGAAGCACCATAGATAGGCCCACCATAACAGGTTTTTATAAAGCAAAAATTGAAACATGAACAGATATGCATGGAATAAGATTTGACTTGAGTTTATAAAAAGTATTCTTAAGATAATAAAACTCTTTAAATTGGTTTCAAATTATTTACTGTTGTGAAATTTAAGTTTCTTAAGTGCAGGAACTGTTGTTACTCACTTATCTTTTATCTCAAAACGTTCATGAAGCCATCTTCTCATATATTCTTGTTCTTCTGGGACATCTTTTTTGTCTATACGATCAAAGTGAATATGAATCGCTGGACATTCTTTGCAGAGAAATTCTAACAAAGGACAAAAATATTTCACTTTTTGCTATTTTAGAACTCATGGTTATATAAAGTAATTCACAATGAAAATAAGATAAGGCAAAAAAAGGGCTTAAGAAAAACAGATTATAAACTGGCAGTTTGAAGTTTCAAGATGCAGTGAAGAGATGTTATTTCCAAGTCTACTATAATATATATAAGTCATCATTAAATCAATAGCACCATATGTTCTTTTCATACAACAACTTTTAATTCTCTCAGCATCCTAGGAATAGGAAGGTGGACCCTAACTAGAAGTCCACCCCATCCCTCTGAAGGGATGCCAAGATGCTGATCACCATCAACTCACCTCCATACCAACCCCTCTCCAGGACAGCAACTGTTCCACATGGTCACTGCCATTCCCCTCCAGACTGGAGGCTTCTAGGGCAGAGGAGTTCATCTGGTTCCCTACTAAACCTAGACCTCCCACCCCGGTGAAGAGCTGGGCAGGAAGTGCACCTAAGAGTCCTCTCTTCTGGGTGCCAGCAGACACAGCTTCTTGTCACTGACTACTCCACAGCCCCAGTGGAACAGGAGCAGCAGCTGCTTCTCCTCTGTGTCTTGGCCACTGGTTTCTAATTGCTGGTAATCCTTGATTTCCTGATCCTTGCCACATGTTAACAGACTACCCTTGGTTTGGGAACCAAGTTATTACTATGAAATAGCTACAAGCCTTAAATGACAGTTATTTTGAAGGCCTACTAAAATGGAAAAAGAGATGATCTCTTTTTGTCTGGGCTGCACAAGGGGTGAGCTGAGTGTGTGCTGCAAGAAAGCCCTCCAGGCCCAGGGGCTCCCCTGCAGGTGGCTCTCTGTGGGAGACTCGCACACACTGATGTTCCTTAAAGAACAAGGACGTAATTCATTTAAGACTATGTTCCCTGGGCAGGTGTGCAAGCAGGAGGCCGAGACCTTTCTTCTCAACTTGAAAATGTGTAAACACATGTGCTAAGAAATGGTGAATCAGCCTTGCCCAGTCTGAGGAAGACTTCAGGCTTATCTGTAAAGAAGCCTTCACTCTCCTGAGTCTGCACACCTCCCTTTCTGCTGGGAACTCTCTGCAGTGGCTCTTTATTTCTGTGTCAAGCCCTAGCAACATGCAGCACTTAGGTCATCAAAAATACCTAAGGAGGGGCGAGCAGGTTTTGATGGCAAGGGAGATGCAAACCATGTAATCTCTCCAGTGCGCAGGTATACATGTGGAATACTGGCTCAAAGTGAGAACACTAAATCTACAATGTACATGCATTGTAAATTTGAAAGACATTTTCAAAACAACTGTAACAGAAGTTGTACTACATTATGTCCCAAAAGCAAAGCATGAATGTGCGGTGAGCAGGGCGCAATGGCACAGACCTGTAATCCCAGCGGCTCAGGAGGCTGAGGCAGGAGGACTGCGAGTTCAAAGCCAGCCTCAGCAACTTAGCAAGACCTGGTCTCAAAATAAGTTATTTTAAAATGGGCTGGGGATGTGGCTCAGTGGTTAAACACCCCTGGTTCAATCCCCAGTACCAAAAAAAGTATGAACTTGCCTGTTAGACTTTAATCTTACCCACTGATCATGTAATCATACCTTGGGATTGATGTCAATGTGACAGATTTTTAAAAAAATGTAGTTAATTTGCATTTGTCTTATTATGAATAAAGTCGAACATTTTCTCTGTGATGTTCTTATCTATTTCTTTTGAGTCATTGGTCATCTTCTCAACTTGTAGGATGGCGAGTGGTGCCCGTGCTGGGTCCACACCACCAGGGCCTCAGGCTGGGGGAGTGACCTCGGTCCTCACTGACTTCTCAAGCTCTACTCACGATCCTTTATCAGTGTTTTGCTGCAACGAACAACGCTATTCTGCGAAATTCCTAAGCACGTCAAATTCCAAGGAATACCTTAAAGGCAGGCTTAAATGCAACACGGGCTCGTGGTGTGTTTGTTTTGGACATTTGCCTTCAGGAGAGCCCACTGGTGCAAACTCTCTGACAAGCTGACCCAACTTTAAACAGCTGTCGTGGTGAAAGGCACATTCACCAAGAGAGCATTCGTTCTCTCTCTAGTCTAGCTCAAATGGATGCTCTGAAAAGGGACAGCAGCTCCACGCTTCCTTGTTTATACATTTCCCATGTTCAAATTTCTCTAAAGTCAAAAGTATCTGGTTATATTTACCCAAACTATTCTGCCCACTCAAAATTCTTTTTCTTATATATGACACAGATAATAGATCTAAGTCCTTAAAAAGCAGCATGTTTGAAAAAGAAATGTCACAAATTCTTCTTATCAATGATAGTAAATTTCATAAGTATCCTCTGAAAAACACAATTAAAGATTAGCACTGACCATCAACGCATACCTTGAATTACTCAGGACCACTCTACCCCCACCTTTCCTTTACAGAGCTGTCCATTTTTGTATATGAGCTTCAGGTGGCAAGAGGCTGGTTAAAGACTTCCAAAAGAATAACATGGCAGCCAAGAAGTACCAAACTTAGTAGGCAAGTGAGATTTCAACTGGGGTGGATTAAGAGCATCTTGAAAAAGACACCAAGTCCACAGAATGAAAGAAAGCACACTTGCCTATTTTAGAAGAATGGTGATACACTCAATAGACAGAACTTGCGAGTGTTGTATGAGTACTGATTTTCTAGCATATGAAAACCTAGCATATGAAAACATGAACTTACCTGTCATGGACGGTGATTCTTCTCGCTGTCCTTTATTGTCTTTCCATTCGTAAACCACTGTAACGTCATAAATCGCATCTAAGTAGTTCTTCATAGAATCAAAAGCAACGTAAGTTGCCTTTATTCTTGGTGTCAGCACATGCTTTAATACTGGAAGGCCTAAAAAACAAGTCAATTCAGTGTGCCACGAATTAGGAATGCAGTAAAGTTTTCCATTTCCACAAATAGACACGACAGGCAGGCACTAATGCCATAACCTCACACCTGGGCTTTGTCTGAGGAAGCACTCCTCTCACGAGCTACCTTCTGCTCAAGTGCACACTCTTTTAATACAAACCAAACACCTACGGGCGCAAGATACCACATGGGAAGCTTCCAGAAAGCAGGTCCTCAGAAACCCTGGGCTTTCGTGTGCCCTGCCAAGTGCGGACACTGGGATCCTCACTTCAGGCAGCTGCATAAGGAGGCAGCAACTTGCCCACGATTACTCAAGATGTTTGAGCAGCACATCTCATAATTAATGACCCCGAGTCCACAACTGTGCCTTGGCACTATCTCAAACCTCAAGTCATTATTGCAAAAGCAATTTTATAGTAACCAATGCAGATACCAATCAGAATTTCAGTGGAGGAAACAGAAAAAACAAGGTATTTTAAACTAACTGCTTCAACTTGAGCCCAACAAATTGGTATCTGATTCTGCTTCCAAGAAACTATATAAAGGCCCTGAGCCCTAAAAGAGAAAAACAGAAGCTGTTCCGTCAGCTCTTTCTGGTGACGGTGTCTGTTCTTGGACCGACTCTGGAATTTCCTCATTTTCTACTCAGCACTGAAGATGACCTACCCATCTGATCAAGTTTCTACCTCAGGGCCTCTTGTGGTGATTGAGTATAGCTGAAAATTTGTGATTAGTATTGTACTGTGGAAACATTATAAACAAACACATTTCGACAGAATACCTTCAGTGATGAAGGTGGGAAATTTTGTGTTTGCATACACAAATGTATGGATTTAATATATATCATCTCACTTATTCCCACAAATCAAGAATCTGAGGCTCAGAGAGGTAAAACAACTTTCTCAAAGTGAAAGAGCTAGCAAGACCTTATTACATCTAGTTCAGTACTTTTCTACTCGAGTACTAACTGTTCTAAAACCATAATCATGTAGGTTAGATATTAATGAAGCAACAAAACTTACATACCTACAGCACATGGAAGAATGTCTTCAATGAGATATAAAATATTCTCAGAATATAAAAATTTAAAAAAATTTTTAAATCACTTCTTTTCTATTGGTGAAAGCTTTAAGAGAAAAGACACTGGAAAGAGACCAAGATGGACGTAAAGAATGTGGGAGAAAGTCACGTGAGCAAAGGAGAAGAGGGGAGTCTGGAGCGTCTGAGGAGCTTGGCACCGAGGCAGGTGGAAAACACACCGCAGGCATCTTTCTAGAACTCAGAGTGACAGCTGAGTTACTCCTACTAGGCTCTCTGAGAATTCCAGGATTTGAGGCTGAAAGACAAGACCTAAGCTTATAAAAAGAGTTTAAGTTTCAGAAGTATTTTAAGGTACCGGGTCATAGGCAGTGGGGTTCTGAATTAGGAATGAAGCAGTGCAGACTGAAGAGACAATGTAGTCAGTGGTTCATATACTACATCAAGCAAATAATTGAATGTGGTCATAAAGGAACAAGAATAAAAACCACTGGGTTTTTGCCCTAGAATGTGTGGCTAAGGTCATGCTACCAATGAGCACCAGGCAGAGATAAAGAGGGGGCAGGTAGAGAACATGAGTTCAAACTGAGCAAGCTATGTGACAAGGCGCGCTCAAGGTAGTTGGGAAGATGGTCTGTAAGTGGCAAGTATCAGCCGGAGACAGACATGTGGGAATCATCTGACTAGATGTGATGATTTAAGAAATGGCAGTGGCTATAGTTGAGAAGTGACAGAAGAGGAAAAGGCAAGAAGTACAGACTTAGGGAACATGCATGTTCTTTTCAGTAAAAGATAAAATGCTAACAGAATAGGAGAAGCCAGTTTTTTTGTTTGTTTTGTTTTTTTAAGTGAGAAAAGAAAAAAGCAAAGCAAAGCAAAGCAAGGCAGGTCAATATAATGTGTTAGGGTTGGATGTGACGTGTCCCCAGAAGCTCACATGAGAGACAGTGCAAGGAGGTTCAGAGGAGAAGTGACTGGGTTGTGAGAGTCTTAACCCAATCGGTGAATTAATCCCTGAGGGGATTAACTGAAGTAATGGGATGTGGCTGGAGAAGCTGGGAATGGGGGCGTGGCTTTGGGGTATATATTCTGTATCTGGAGAGGGGAGTCTTTCTCCTTTCTGATGATATGAGCTGCTTCTTCTGCCACCCTCTTCCGCCATGATGTTCAGCCTCACCTCTGCCCTGAGGAATGGAGTCGGCCTTCTATGGACTAAGACCTCTGAAACCCTGAGCCCTTAAATAAACTGTTCCCCTCTACAATTGTGTTGGTCAGATCATTTAGTCACAGCAGCAAAGAAAAGTTGACTAAAACAAAATGCAAAAGCCAAGGGAAGAAAATGCTCCAAAGAGGAGGTTGGCTACTCTTCTGACAGAGGATTAATATACAGAATATATAAAGAACTCAAGAAACTTAACACCAACCCCCCCCAAAATAATCTAATTAATTAATGGATAAAAGAAATAAAAAAAGTCAACATCTCCAGCAATCAGGGAAAACGCAAATCAAAACTATACTGAGATTTCATCTCACTCCAGTCAGAACAGCATTATCAAGAACACAGCAATAAATGCTGGAGACGATGTGAAGAAAAAGGGACACTTAGGCTGTGGTATTGTAGAAACAGAAACCAGCGTGGAGTTTCCTCACAGACTAGGAATGAAACCACATATGACCCAGTTGTTACACTCATTATTTATTCTAAAAAATTACCATCATCATATTATAGTGATACATACAATACTCATGTTTACAGCAGCACAGTTCACAACAGCTGTCATGGGACCAGTCTGACGCTTGTCAATAGGTGAATGAATAAAGAAATGTGGTATCACACACACACATGCTAGAGTTTTACTCAACCTCAAATAATGAAATTAAGTAGTTTGCAGGAAAACAGGTGCAACTGGAGGAAAATCATGTTAGATGAAATAAGACAGACTCAGAAAGTCAAGGGTCCTATATTTTCTCTCCTATGTGGAAGCTAGAGAGAGAAAAGGAAGAAAAGGTGATCTCATGAAAACAGAAGGGACCAGAAGAATAGAGACTGGGAGCAGAGAAGGTAGCGAAGGGGCGGTACTGGGGAATGAAACTGGCCAAACTATTAAAGTCCATGTAAAAATACACCACAATGAACCCTTTTGTTGTGTGTGTGGTGTTTTTATTTTTTTTGGTTGGGTTTTTTTTTTCTAATTTTGATTCATTGTACACAAATGGGGTACAATTTTCATCTCTCTGGCTGTACAAGAAGTAGAGTCACACCATTTGTGTGATCACACATGTACACAGGGTAATGACATTTGTACCATTCTATGATCTTTCCTTTCCCCTGCCCCCTCCCCAGTCTGGTTGATTTTTGATGGTGCTAGGGACTGAACCTACGGATGCTCTACCACCTGGCTACATCCTCACCCCTTTTTATTATTTATTTTGACACAGAGTCTCACAAAATAGGCCAAACTGACCTTGAACTTGCAATCTTCCTGCCTCAGTCTCCCAATTAGCTGGGTTAACAGGTATGCACCACTGTGCCAGGCTATTATATATAATTATAATGCACCAATAAAAAATTTAAAACTATACCAAATAAAAACTTTGTAAGAACATTAGAAATTAAAGGAGAGGTGTAGTTACCTTTACTAAAAATATATATACTGGAGTATTTATTTCCACAACAGTTAGAATTGTTTTCGGATTATAAAATGGGGTCATTCATACATAATGTCAAGTTACATGGAAATTAACAAAGAGGAGCACATATCACATGAGGTGACATACTGTGGAAATCACCATCACGTTAAAATGGGGTGAACTCCTGAGAATAGATGGAAAGGCGGCCCAGTCCCTCTGAAGGTGGCACTGGGGGCAGCAGGGTCCTGGATGTGCAGAGGTGGGGAACGGACCACCGTGGTCTTCCCGAGCCGCACTGCGCCAGGGTTAAGAGTTGGGCAGAGAGCAGAAGCAGCTGTGAAGCGACGTGGGCAGGCAGAGGAGGTGGACTCGAGAGCACGGACGCGTTGCAGCTGCCACACCCAGGAAGAAAACTCCTCTCCAAAGGGAGGAAGCCAGAGAAAGACAGTCCAAATCAAGATTCAGAAAGACACAGTGCACTCTTGCCAAAGGAACCTTCTGAATGCAAAGCCACCTAGAATGTGGAGGGCAAGTCTGTGGAAAACCAAAGAGGTGGTCAAAAGGAGGAATTTGGGGGGACTGCCAGTCCCAGGGTCCTGGCTCAGCTGAAATCAGGACCAGTCACAGAAGGCAGTCATTAGCGATTTACCACGCTGTCAGCTGCAAAAGGGAGAAAGCACAGGGTTACTGACAGCTGAGACACAGCTGGAAGGGTCCACCCCACACTGGGGACTGCAGAGGGTCACACAGACAACTGGATGAGGGGCAAACAGGAGCCACAGGCCTTGAGAGAGGGCAGAATTACACCATAAAGAAAATGAACCAGGGTCAGAGAGAAGAGGGAAGAGGAAGAAGAGTTGGCCAATCATCTGCAGGACCATGGGTCCCAGGAGGATGAGTGTGGAGCACTAGGTCAACCAGGACCCTGTGCAGAAAAGCAGGTGTGCTCCTGGGGCCTCCCAGCAGGCCAGAGCAGCTGCCAGTGAGGTCCAGAAACACCGACAACTCAACGGCCAAGGGTAAATCCCTTGTTTCAAGCCATCAAGTTCATGGTAAAGTTAAAGCAACAGGAACAACCCACTCATATATCCATCAGGATGAGACAAAGTCCTTTCCATCGGATACTGGGCAGTAACTTTCTTTTTTAACATTTGTCAAACTGGTCTTTGAAAGCTGGCATCAGAGTGCTTGTTTAATTTACATTTCTTTAACACTTGCTCAGATGTCTGAATCACTCATATCTCTTGAATTTCTTATCAACACCATTTTCCATTTTTCTACTTTGCATTCTTCATAATTAGCAAGAGCTCTTTTCATACTAAATTGATGTCATGTATTAAATGTATTATTAGCTTGCTATTTGCCACCTAAGTTTGTTTATGTGATATATCAGACATAAAACTTATTTTTATTCAGTCTAGAAAAAATATTTACCCTAGCTTATTCCTTTGTTTTAAGGGTTTTTTTTGGGGGGGTGGGGGTCGTTTTGTTTCGTTTTTAGTACCAAAAACTGAACCCAGAGGCCCTTAACCACTGAGGCACACCCCAGTCCTTTTCACTTTTTATTTTAAGACAGGGTCTCACCAAGTTGCTCAGGGCCTCGCGAAGTTGCTGAGGCTGGCTTTGAACTCGCAATCTTTCTGCCTCAGCCTCCTGAGTCACTGGGATTACAGAAATGCACCACCACACTCAGTTTGTTTTATGTTTCGAAAGAACTCTCAAAAGTACACAATTGCCAGAATTATTCATAGGATGAAAGCTAAGTTCCTTAAGTGTGGAGGAATTTTGAAACCACAAATGCAATAACGTGAAAATTCTTGGTGCAATCATTCCTTGGCATCCATGGGGTGCCGTTCTGGAACTTCCTGCAGATACCAAATTCTGTGGATGCTCAAGTCCTCATATCTGAGGGCTAGTACCTGCACAGAACCTACACATCCTCCACACACTGTAAAGACCCTAGACTACTTACAGTGCCTGACACACAGCAAATGCTACATTCATAGTTATTATAGTTACTGTTCAGGGAATAATGAAAGGTCTGTACATGCTCAGTACAGACACAATTTTGTTTTTTGCAAGTATTTATGATCTGCAACTGGCTGAATCCACAGATGTGAAACCCACAGGGTTAAGAGTTGGGGCAGAGAGCAGATATGGAGGTTAACTGTATTTGGTTTGCTATCACAGAGACTTCACTACATTTCTGTTTCCTATTACTAGAGCTCGATAAGTCTAAGTATGCCCATCTTTACTACCAAAGTGGTAGAAAACACAATAGGGTTTTAATTTCTTACAAAGCACTTGAAAGCATCAAGTATCAAGGAAACTCAGCTGAAATGGACCACTTCACAAAGCAGTACCTGATGTCTAAAAGAGCCTGGTAGAGAGTTCTCCTCACCACCCTGCTCTGCGCTCCTAGCGTAGGTGTGTAACTGCCGTCAGTGTTTGCTTGTTCTTCACGAAACTCAGGCATAAAATTAAGGTTTATGAATAAATATTAGATCCACGTGTTCTAATTGTAATGTAAGAGTCTGACTCAAATCTCCTCTATTTTTTTTGTTTTTTGTTCATTTGTTTTGGTGATATGGGGGATTTAACCAGGCATGCTCTACCACCAGTCCATATTTTTACTTTTATTTTTAGACGGGGTCTTGCTAAGTTGTTGAGGCTGATCTTGAACCTGAAATTCTCCCAGTCTCAGTCTCCTGAGTTGCCGGGATTCCAGGCATGCACGACAGTGCCCCAATTACTACCCTGTGAAACACAAGACTACTGCTTAGACCAGAGATTCTAGAACTTAAGAAGTGTGTGGGCCTGGCCCTATGGTTGCCCACTGAGTAGAACTGTGGGGCTCTTGAGAATATGAATTTCAAACATGTTCTTAGGCAGCTCTTGCTGAGGGTCCAGACACCACTTTGAGAATCACTGAGAATTCTGAATAGGACTTGAGAGCATCAAAAATTCACAAAAGGGCAGAAGAAAGCAGTATGAAAAGGCAAGAGGACTATTACTAACACCACTTGTTCTGTTAAAAATGTATCAGATGGCATAGGAACGGCCTCAAAGATGTAAGTCGAACTCTCCCAGTTGCTGAACATCTGCTGCGCGCACAGGATGCCCAAGGAGACCGCTCTTCCTCCGTGGAGAGCAGGAGTGACCAGTGCCGCCCCTGCTGCAGCCTCTCCTCAGACAAGAACACCACACACAGCTACCAGCTGGGGTGCTGCTGGAGAAGCAGGACGCAGAGGAGTCGCAGCTGAAGAACCCGCCCAGGCGCAGGTCAGGATCCATGGGGGGCAGACAGTCAAATGATCCAGGGTTTCTCAAAATCACTACGCATACAATTTGAAAGCAAAAGCTTTCTCACTCCCTTTCTTTGTTCCTACTGTTTTTTCAATAAATGACTAGCACAGAAGAATAAAAAATTCAAGTCATACAAAGCTTGAGTACAGCCTTCTACCATGGTTTCCCCCCACTTTCACATTCTGGACCATTCATAATCTTTGATTCAATACTAACTGACGCTCATGAAACATTCACTCAACTGTCTTTCCTATTCTTGTCCCTCCTCCCTTCCCTTCAATCCCTTCTGTCTAATCTACTGAACTCCTATTCTTCCCTCCCCCACCCTTACTGTGTGTACACATAGAATATACGACCTTTGGTTTTGGGGGATTGGTTTACTTAGCATAACAGTCTCAAGATCCATTCATTTACTGGCAAATGCCATAAAGTCATTCTTTTTTATGGCTAAGTAGTATTTCATTGTGTGTGTGTATGTGTGTTTATATATATATATATATAATTTTATTTATCCATTCATCTGTTGAAGGGCACTTAGATTGGTTCCACAGCTTAGCTATTGTGAATCGAGCTGCTATAAAAATTGATGTGGCTGTGTCACTGTAATATGCTGATTTTAAGTCCTTTGGGTATATATCGAAGAGTGGGATAACTGGGTCAAATGGTGGCTCCATTCCAAGTTTTTTGAGGAATTCCCATACTGCTTTCTGGAGAGATTGTACCATTTGCAGTCCCATCAGCAATGTATGAGTGCACACTTTTCCCACATTCTTGCCACCATTTACTGTTACTTGTATTCTTGATTGTTGCCATTCTGACTGGAGTGAGATGAAAACTCAGTATAGTTTTAAACTGTATTCTCTAACGACTAGAGATATTGAACATTTTTTCATATATTTGTCGACCAGTTGTATTCACTTCGGTGAAGTGTCTGTTCAGTTCCTTTGCCCATTTATTGATTGAGGGTTTTTGGGGGGTATGAAGTTCTTTGAATTCTTTATATATCCTGGAGATTAATGCTCCATCTGAGGTACAGGTGGCAAAGATATTTTTCCATTCTGTAGGCTCTCTTTTCACAATCTTCAACATTGTAAAAGCTATATACATTAAACCCAAGGCCAATATCATTCTAAATGGAGAAAAACTGAAAGCATTCCCTCTGAAAACTGGAACAAGGCAGGGATGCCCTCGTTCACCTCTTCTACTCAACATTCTTCCTAAAACTCTAGCCAGAGCAATTAGGCTGAAGAAAGAAATTAAAGGGATACAGATAGGAAAAGAAGAGCTCAAATTATCCCTATGGGCCAATGACATGATCTTATATTTAGAAGACCTAAAAAATTCCACCAGAAAACTTCTAGCACTCATAAATGAATTCATCAAAGTAGCAGGATGTAACATTAACACCCACAAATCAATTGTGTTCCTATACATCAATGATGAATCAGCTGAAAGAGAAATTAGGAAAACTACCCCACTCACAGTAGCCTCAAAAGCAAAACAAAACAAAAACTTAGGAATCAATCTAACGAAAGAGGTGAAAGACCTCTCCAATAAAAACTACAGAACACTAAAGAAAAAAGTTGAAAAAGACCTTAGAAGATGGAAAGATCTCCCAAGTTCTTGGATAGGCAGAATTAATATTATCAAAAGTGCTATACAGATTTAGTGCAATTACTATTAAAATTCCAATGACATTCTTCATAGAAATAGAAAAAGCAATCATGAAATTCATTTGGAAAAATGAGAGACCCAGAATAGCCAAAGAAATCTTTAGGAGAAAAGTGAAGCTGATGCATCACAATACCAGACCTTAAACTGTACTACTGAGCTATAGAAACAAAACAGCATGGTATGGCACCAAAAAAGACATGAAGACCAAAGGAACAGAAATGAAGACACACAGACAAGCCCACATAATTACAATTATCTCATGATAGACAAAGGTGCCATAAACATACTTTGGAGAAAAGATAGCCTCTTCAACAAGTGGTGCTGGGGAAAGTGGAAATCCATACGTAGCAGAATGAAATTGTTAGTCCTTCTGTTTTATCCCTCAGGCTCAGCTACTGGTGTTTGCTATCACCAACAGATTCACCTGTACTGGTCCCTTCCAGCCATTTCTAAAGTTACCAGTGATGACTTACTAAATACAGATTACATTCCAGGCTTTGTATAAATATTGTGACTCTCACAAAACCCATATGATCATTGCTGCTTTACGAGGAAGGAGATTGAAAGAAAGAAACTTGTCCAAGGTTATGAAACTAATAATGAGCTTAGGAAAGTCCAAAGCTACTGCTGATGTCCATCCAGGCACAAATACGGCCAAAGAGTGAAACTTGATAAATACCAAGAAGAAAAGTTGAACAATTTAACAAAGGGGCCCAGTGTCTCCCAGCTGATACAGACGCTCCATGCATGACATGAGACATGCTAGCAAAGTCACACTGGACTCTCCACGTACTTTCTGGAGTGAAATAGGACCACAGTTGACCATGTGGACAGAGATGAGCCAATCTTGCTGAGCCCTGCCCAAGGCACAGATTATGAGCAAATAAACAGTTGTTACTGTCTGAAGTTACTAAGCTTTTGGATGGTTTCTCACCTAACATCAGCTATCTGAAAAAAGAAGAGTTAAGATTTTAAAGTATGGCAGTAATTATGGGCATGGAGAGAAACAAGGTTTTCTGCTCTATCAGATGTTTGCTTGAAGAAAGGGAAGAGTCTAGGATGACTCTGGTTTGGACTGAATGAATCACTAAGATAGGAAACATGAGTGCGTGTGTGAAAGGACAACCTACCTTCAACACACTGACTCCGAGATGTCGCTCTGGACCAGTAGGTGAAGCTCTCTAGGGGGCAACTGTACGTACAGGACTAGAATTAGGCAGAGAGACAGAAAAAGGAGAGAGCTTTCTGTGAGTCATCAGTAATTAAACAAAGGATGGCTAAGGCCATGAATTTGGACAAAGACCACTTGAAAAACACAGAAAGTGAAATGAATGAAAGGTCAAAGTCAGACCTTGGAAATAGTGTGTGAAACCGAAAAGAACGAAGAAGAGTGGGCTAGAAAGGAGACTCACGAGGAATCGCTGGAAAATTAGCAGGAGAACAAAGGCTAGCCCTACAGAAGTTTAGGGAATTTGAACAAGAAAGCACCATGAATGTCATATCACCTCACCAGGAGTTGAGAGGAGAGTGAGAAGGTGACAGCGAACACAGAGGCCTGGGCTTTTAATGATAGAGGAAGAGGATGCCAGGAGGGAAATGGGAGTTAAGGGAGGTTTTTATTTTCCTTTTTCAATATGAAAAGGCAGAGACATTGGTATTGCAAGAGAGCAATTGAAATGACAGCCCACGGTGTCCAAACCGGATAGAGAAGGTGGTAAAAGTCCAAAGCCTTCACAGAACCCTCCTGTCCCTGAACCACCCCTTAATACAGGGAGTGTAAACCAGGAGTAAAACACAAAATGTACTGTTACTAAAGACTTCACACACACATGCATATTTATATATAGTGAATGAATAAAAGTATTTTCTCTTAGGAAAAGAGGTTTCTCCTTAACTTGTTTGCATATTATATTTGTCTGAGATTAAATTCAAGTGCTGTGGATTTAGTTAAAATCTAAAGTTTTTTTTTTTTTTTGTATCCCACAAACCTGTGCTATCATAGATCTGCCCCTAGCAACATTATTTAAATGCAAATTAAAATTAAATAAAATTTAGAGTGGTAATGAAACTAAAATCAAATAAAACTGGGAATTCCTTTCCTCTGATGCACTGGTCACATTCTGAATACTCAGAAACCAGATGTGGGTGGGAGCAAACACTGGATAGAGAGGTGTCACTGCTGTTGCAGAGAGCTCTATCCCAGCACTGTCACAGCCCCTGGGACGATGTCACGAATCCACACATGCTCAGTCACGCCTTGTGGTCACACAGGAGAGCTCCTACTAACACGATCTCCAAAGACACCTCTGAGAACACAGCAGGACTACTGCGGTCTGCTGAATCCAACTTGGTTAAACCAGTTGGTTTACTGAGGTACTACTTATCTGATTTTCTAAAATGTAGACTTTAATCCTTTATATCCCATCATCCTATGTGCAGGACACCCACAAAAACTTAATTGGGCACTTTTACAGGTGTCCTACAATGGTATACATTTTTTGTAGGTGTCCTATACACAGGATAATGGACATGGTGAGTTAAGAACATTCCATTGCTGGGGAACATTATACCTTCTAAGTACTGTGAACCAACTTTGAAATACTCTCCAAGAGGAATATTATATTCTAATTTAATTATATACAAATTTGAGGCTACCTGAGAGGTACGTCTATATATTTTAGAGATGAGAAACTGGTGTTTGGTCACATTAGGCAACATGTACTCACACAGTTGATAAAAGAGTGTGGCTTCTGCCTCTGATCTGTAAACCTACAAGAGAGAAGTTATTTCCATAACCCATAACCCACTCAAGTAGGAAAAAAATCACACTTACATATCCACGTACTTAGATTTTAACTAAATCCACAGCACTTGAATATACTCTTAGACATATGCAATAACATGCCAATGAATTTAAGAGAAACCTCATTTCCTCACAGATAATACATTAATGCATTCAACTGTAAGACATATTTCTCCAGGAAGAAAAACTATAAGGATCATTCTCTTTAAAAATTATTTTTCCAACAGTCAACTTTTTACTTACCTTGTTGAGCAGCAAATGCCTGGCTAGCTGAAAGGAGCTCTGTCTGTCCGGGATTATACCTGGTTCCCTCTGGAAAAATTACAAGATACATCTGTGGGGCATAAAGGAAATTTAGTTTGCTTTTTTTGTGTGAGCTTTGTGTTGTTACTGTTAACTTACCAATGCTAACCCAATTACTGTAGGACTGTCTTTGCAAACATTCACTTAAGTCTGAACACAACACGGACTGTATTTAAAATGCAATATTCATGGCAGACCAGTCACTAAGAACCTAAAAACATTTCTAATAATATGGTAGTATTCACTAATTAAAAATTTGGCCATGCAATGCTGACTTGTAATGAAATAACCCTTCCCCTCTAAGAATCTATAACATAACACTGATTTTATTTTTGTATTAATTTTTATTAACATAGTAATTAATTGCACATTTATACTGGTATTCAGTGTATTTCTATACATGCAGAGAGTGTGCACTGACCATGCCCCAACCGTCCTTCTTCCACCCTTTCCCCTTACACTCCAACCTGACATTTTAAAAGGGTCCAAATTTTAGAAATCAATGTTAAGTATCAAGACTAAGTGTACAGCTCATTTGTGGAAAATCATATATATGAAATGAAATCCCCACAATATAAAAGGTAGTGTCTGCATTTCAAAAGCTTTGTATAATATTACTATTTTATATAACTCCTCTAATGCATTTATAAGCAGCTTCATGTTTGTTACATAAGTTGAATATAATACCTATAAATAAATGAGAGTATTGAGTTATTTACTAAGTAATCAATTAGTCTAAGCTTTCATAATTACCTGCTTGAGAAGGTAAAACAAAACATTAAAATCATACAATAACAAACCCTTAGCTTGAGAAGATAGTTGCAAAACTACACTGATATTTTTAATAAACAGTCAAAAGTTCATCTTTTCAAATAAACATTTGGGGTAGGCCCTTGGTACTGAACTGAGGGGTGCTCTACCTCTGAGCTACATCCCCACTCCTTTTTATTCATAATGGAGTGAAATTAGAAATCAATAATAAGATAAAAAACAGAAAAAACCCTAACACCTGGAGACTAAATACACTTTTGAATGATGAATGAATGGCAGAAGAAATTAAGGGAGAAATAAAAAAAATTCTCACAAACAAATGAGAATAATGATATATCAAAACCTCTCTGATTGTATGAAAGCAATTCTAAGAGGAAAATCTATAGTACTGAATTCATGCATTAAAAATTAGAAAGATACCAAATAAAAAATCTAACACTACATCTCAAGATCCTAGAAAAAGAACAAATCAACACCAAAGTCAATACAAAATAGAAAATAATCAAAACCAGAGCCAAAAATCAATGAAATAGAGAATTTTAAAAAATATGAAGGATCAATGAAACAAAGAGTTGGTTTTTTGAAAGGATAAACAAAACTGATAAACCCTAGCCAAATTAACTAAAACAAGGAGAAAGAAGACGCAAATAAATAAAATCAGATATGAAAAAGGAAGTAAACCACAGACACCACTGAATCCACAGGATCATCAGAAACTATTTTGAAAATTTACACTCTAATAAGCAATAAAAACTTGACGATACTGACAATTTCCAAGAGATATAAAGCTCCCTTACCCAAAATGAACCCTGAGGATACAGAAAACCTAAACAGATCAAGAACAAGAAATGAAATTGAAGGAGATCTCAAAAGCCTTCCAAAAAGAAAAGTCTAGGACTGGATGGATTCTCAGCTGAGTTCTACCAGACCTTTAAATACTAATCCTCCTCAAATTATTCCATGTAATAGAAAAGGAGGGTATTGCCAAACTCATTCTATGAAGCCAGTATTACCCTGATATCAAAACCAGGCAAAGACACATCAAGGAAAGAAAACTTCAGATGAATATCCTTGATGAACATAGATGCAAAAAGTCTTAATAAAATATTGGCAAACTATATACAAAAAGACATTAAAAACTGGGCGTAGTCACACATGCCTGCAATCCCAGCGGTTCAGGAGGCTGAGATACAAGGATCACAGGTTTGAAACCAGCCTCAGCAACCTGGTGAGGCTATGAGCAACCTAGTGAGATTCTGTCCCTAAATAAATAAATAAATAAATAAATAAATAAATAAATAAATAAGGCTGGATATGTGGCTCAGTTGTTAAGTGCCTCTGGTTTCAATCTCTGCTTCCAAAAAAACCTCACATTAAAAATATTGCACCATGATCAAGTAGGTTTTGTCCTAGGGATGCAAGGTTGGTTCAAATAAGGAAATCAATAAATATAATTAGCCTTAAGGATGAGAATAACATAATTATCTCAACAGATACAGAAAAAGGATTTGGCAAAATACAACACCCATTCATGTTTAAAACAATAGGCAATAAGTAGGGATAGAAGGAGCTGACCTCAACATTGTAAAGGCTATACATGACAAACCCAAAGCCAACACCGTACTGAATGGAGAAAAACTGAAAGCATTTCCTCTGAAAACAGAAACAAGGATGTTCACTCTCATCATTCCTACTCAACATAGTCCTTGAAACTCTAGTCAGAGCAATCAAGCAGGAGAAGGGCTACAAATAGGAAAAGAAGAACTCATGACATAATCCTATATTGAGAAGACCCAAAAAACTCCACCAGAGCCTTCTAGAATTGAAAAACACATTTGGTAAAGTAGCAGGATACAAAGTTAACATACACAAATCCACTGCTTCCCTATACTCCAAAGATAAACCTGCTGAAAAAGAAATTAGAAAACTATTCCATTTACAATAACCTCAAAAAATTTAGAAATAAATCTCAAGAAGGATGTCAAGAACCTCTACAATAAACATTATAGAACACTGAAGAAAGAAGTTGAATAAGACCTTGGAAGATGGAAAGACCTTCCATGTTCTTGGACAGGCAGAACATTATTAAAAAGGCCATACTACCAAAAGCATTCTACAGACTCAATGAAATTACCATCAAAATACCAATGACATTCTTCACAGAATTAGAAAAGGCAGTTCTAAAATTCATTTGGAAAAATAAGAGACCCAGAACAGCTAGAGAAATCCTGAGCACAATGGATGCATCACAATACCAGACCTCAAAATATACGACAGAGCTATATTAACAAAACAGCATGGTACTGGCACCAGAACAGAAATGGAGAGCTAGGGAATAGAATAGAAGACACAGAGATAAGCCCACATAAATATAATTATCTGATACTAGACAAAGGTGTCAAAAACATTCACTGGAGAAAAGACAGCCTTGTCAACAAATGGTGTTGGGAAAAATGAAAATCCCTATATAGAAGAATGAAACTTGACCCCTATCTCTCACTCTGCACAAAAGTCAACTCAAAGTGGATTAAAGACTAGGAATCAGAACACAAACTCTGCAACTTCTGGAAGAAAATGTAGGTCCAATGGTCCTTAACAAGACTCCTCAAGTGCAAGAAGTAAAACCAAAAATCAGTAAGTGGGATGGCATCAAATTAAAAAGTCTCTGCACCACAAAGGAAGCGAGCGTGAAGAGAAAGTCTGCGGGGTAGGAGGAGACCTTCGCCACCTGCTCCCCTCAAAGGGCATTGAGGACTCAACACACTTGACACGACAAAGTCAAATGACCCAATTAATACATGGGCAAAAGAACTAAACACTTCTCAAAAGAAGAAATACACTGGCCAAAAATGTTCGACATCTTTAGCAATCAGAGAAATGCAAATCAAAACCACAGTGAAATTTCATCTCATTCCAGTCAGAATGGCAATTATCAAGAATACAAATAATAAATATTGACAAGGATGTGGGGAAAACATACATTCATACATTGTTGGTGGGGCTGTAAATCACACAGGAAAGCTGTATGGAGACTTGTCAAAGAAATAGGAACGGACTCACCATATGACCCAGTTAACCCACTCCTTAGTATAGACCCAAAAGATTTAAAACCTACATACTAGCACCAAAGAGAAGAAAAAGAAGGCTCAAATCTTCATCATGTTGGCTTAAGACCAGACTTCCTTAACTAGACTCCCAAAGTATAAAAAATAAAAACAGGAACCAATAAATGGAATAGATTCAAACTAAAAAACTTTTTCTCAGCAAAGGAAACAATCAATAATCTGAAGGGAGAGCCTACAGAGTGGGAAAAAACCTTTACCATATGCACTTCAGATGGAGCACTAATCTCCAGAATTTATAAAGAACTCAAAAAACTTTACACCGAGAATACAAATAACCCAATGAACAAATGGGCTAAGGAACTGGGCAGACACTTAACAAGATTCACAAGCACTCACAGATACATGAAAAAAATGTTTGACATCTCTAGTAATAAGAAAAATGCTAATCAAAACAACCCTAAGGTTTCATCTCACCCCAATTAGAATGACTATTATCAAGAACACAAGCAACAATAGGTGTTGGCGAGGATGTGGGGAAAAAGTTACACTCATATATGGCTGGTGGGATTGCAAATTGGTGCAACCACTCTGGAAAGCAGTGTGGAGATTCCTCAGAAAACTTGGAATGGAACCACCATTTGACCCAGCTATCCCACTCCTTGGCCTATACCCAAAGGACTTAAAATCAGCATACTACAGTGATGCTGCCGCATCAATGTTTACAGCAGCTCATTCATAATAGCTAGATTGTGGAACCAACCCAGATGCCCTTTGATAGATGAATGAATAAAGAAAATGTGGTATATATATACAATGAAATATTATTCAGCCATAAAATTAGGACATTTGCAGGTAAATGAATGGAGTTGGGAGAATATCATGCTAAGTAAGATAAGCCAATCCCCAAAAAACCAATGTTTTCTCTGATAAGTGATGATGATACATAATGGGGGGTGCAGTTAAGGAAAGAAGCAATCAAATTATGTGGAGGTTTTCTGAAGTCTGATAGGCTAAATTTTTGTTGAAAGAACCAGTGATTCTGTTCTCCTCTGTGATGACCTTCCATTTTTTAAAAAATCTATTTTCAAGATAAGATACACCATGTGAAACATGGAATACTTTATCCTCTAATGGAAAATTAACAACTATTTACATTAAAAACCTAGTCAAAAAGAAAATGGCTATATAATTAGAGTTTTAAATCGTAACTAACCACTGAACCGGACTTCCTCCATGCATTGGACAACTTAATTATCAGAGGAATGTTATGAAAATATCAAGCACTAAGTGGAGGATTCTTTTTTTTTTGGAGGACTCTTATTAAGCTTCCTTCCCCTCTGCGTTTTAAAAATTCTATCTAGTTTACTAAACAGTTTTCAAAGCACATTCATATAGCAATAATATCGCAGAACTTTAAAAACAATTGATTAGCTATATATTTTATAATTACAACCTTTCCTTTATCTCTGCCTTCTGTTCTCCAAACTAATCTAATCTAGCAACGTTAAAAAAACTTTTCAAGTTCTTTACAATTATAATCAGAAACACTCACGTCATTCAAAAGTCCATCATGTGTTTTCAGAGAAGCAAGTACCACATGTGGCAGGGCAGAGAGCGACCTCTTCCCTCGGTGAGCTCGCTGCTCACGTGGCAGGGCACAGTGGCCTCTTCCCTCGGTGAGCTCGCTGCTCACGTGGCAGGGCACAGAGTGGCCTCTTCCCTCGGTGAGCTCACTGCTCACGTGGCAGGGCACAGAGCAGCCTCTTCCCTCGGTGAGCTCGCTGCTCACGTGGCAGGGCACAGAGTGGCCTCTTCCCTCAGTGAGCTCGCTGCTCACGTGGCAGGGCACAGTGACCTCTTCCCTCGGTGAGCTCGCTGCTCACGTGGCAGGGCACAGTGGCCTCTTCCCTCGGTGAGCTCGCTGCTCATGTGGCAGGACACAGGGTGGTCTCTTCCCTCGGTGAGCTCGCTGCTTACGTGGCAGGGCACAGTGGCCTCTTCCCTCGGTGAGCTCGCTGCTCACGTGGCAGGGCACAGAGCAGCCTCTTCCCTCGGTGAGCTCGCTGCTCACGTGGCAGGGCACAGCTCACTGCTCACGTGGCAGGGCACAGAATGGCCTCTTCCCTCGGTGAGCTCACTGCTCACGTGGCAGGGCACAGAGCCGCCTCTTCCTTCGGTGAGCTCGCTGCTCACGTGGCAGGGCACAGTGGCCTCCTCCCTCGGTGAGCTCGCTGCTCACGTGGCAGGGCACAGTGACCTCCTCCCTCGGTGAGCTCGCTGCTCATGTGGCAGGGCACAGAGTGACCTCTTCCCTCGGTGAGCTCATTACTCACTGAGCTCTGGAAGGGCTACACGTATGACCAAAAACACTCATTAAGTCACACAGACACACACGTGAGTGTGGTGGGTAGGACAATGCCTTCCCTCCTGGGAGGACCATATCCTAAGTCCTGGAACCTGCCAACGTATTGTGTGACATGGCAAGAGGGTTATGAGGATTACTCGTGGACTTAAGACAAGATTATCTTCAACTAACCAGAAGGCCTACTATAATCATAGAGTCTTCGAAATAAGGATGAGGGAGGGAGGCTTAAGAGTCGGAACTAGAGAAACTGCCCATGAGGACAGACCAGGCCAGCCCCTGCTGGCTCTGGAGATGGACGGAAGTCACAAGGTAAAGAGCGCAGGCTGCTTTCAGAAGCTGGGAAGGCAGGAGCATGGGCTCTCCCTGGAGCCGCTAGAAAGGACCATGGTCCCACCAGCACTTTAATTTCAGTCCAGAAAGACTCATTTTGGGCTGACTTTCAGAAAGGTTAAGAAAATAAATCTGTGTTATTTTAAGCCAATAAGTATGTGGTAATTTGTTACAGTAGGAATAGGAAACTAGGACAATTAGTGTAGTTTGCGAACATGCTATTTAATACTAGCTAACAAATTAATAGTTACTAACAGATTTAATGAACATGGAAACTAAAGTTTAGTAGTGACTTATGTAAAATAATAAAGCTTAAACAGCAGATCTAAGATTTAAAGCCAAATCTGATGCCAAAGGAAAACTCTCATCTAATAGGCTGCTGCCCACTCCAGAAAGAAACGTGGAAGAGAAAGCTTTAAGTCTCCGTATTTGTGGTATGAATTTTACTAGTTTGAATTCTAACTACATGACTTTTATAAATTATGTAGTTATTTTTATCATAAATCTTTCACTTCCACCCAGAACCAATAAGTACCTGGTGAAAGAACTATCCCAGCAACAATTATGGAAATTATTTCTTAATAATTTGTAATACAGATGCATTTTTTTCAAACGAAATTTTGCAACCTCTCAAATAATACCAATATTGAGTACAAACTGATGTAGTCACAGATTCCTCTGAGAAATACTAAGTCATATGAAAGATAACTTGATAAATACCATGTTAGTTACTTAACTTTCACAAACAAGAGTATAATATCTGCTTTCATCTACATTCTAAGAAGTCGGACCTCAGTCACACAGTGATCTGACACGAGCCTGCCAGTCATTAACATTGTGCTAGGAAGACACAAAGTGAGATTCTTGCCCTTGAAAAATGGTTCTTTTGGTAACCCACAATGAAGAACTGAACTATCTGAATCAACCTTCCTATAAAAACAATTTGAAAAACTAGGTATAACATCATTCTCAAAGTATCAAAAAGCTGACAAAGCCAGGCCTAGAGGTACACGCCTATAATCCCAGCAACTTGAGAGGCTGAGGCAGGAGGAAGTTCAAGGCCAGTTTCAGCAATTTATCAAGACTCTGTCTTAGAATCAGAAATTAAAAGGACTGGGGATATAGCACAGCGGTAAAATGCCTCTGGATTCAATCTCCAGTGCCAACAAGAAAAATGAAAAGGCTAACGAGATAATAGTGAGACCAAAATCGAGCAAACATGGTAAAGCAGAAGTAAACACAGAACAGAACTTTTGTCTCAAAAGATTAAATTCAAAAGGCAAGAGGAGCGAAAATCAAAGATCAGAGCCTTCTGTTAGAAAGCTGCCGACAGGCCCGGAGCGAAGGTGACACCACGCCTGTGGTGGCCTCCCTGGAGCAGAGAGAGGTGAGCAGCCCTGGCTGAGGAGCCCAGCGGGCCTCCAGCTCAGTACTGCAGAATGTGGCTCTGAACAGGCCCAAATTAGAGGAGCCTTATGGTGTCCAGCTTGTTTTAGGCACAAATATCCCCTGGAAGAAGACAGTTTCATACTAGGCTTCAACTGATTTCTACAAATAATTTTCCAAATGTAATTAGCAGAAAACAAAGATAACGAGTGCATGAGGAAAGCAAGTACCAAGAGCAAGAACTACTGGAAAACAAGACTCAATGGACTCTAGATGCTAACTGACCAAATAAATCTTTTAAATTCTGCTTCCACTATTTAAAGAAATAAAAAGACAACTACTCTAAGATTTCATCTCACTCCAGTCAGAATGTCCTTATCAAAAATACAAGCAACAATAAACGCTGGTGAGGATGTGGGGAAAAAGGTACTCATACATTCCTGGTGAGACTGCAAATTGGTGCAGCCACTCTGGAAAGCAGTATGGAGATTCCTCAGAAAACTTGGAATGGAACCACCATTTGACCCAGCTATCCCACTCCTTGCTTTATACTCAAAGGACTTAAAATCAACATACCACAGTGACGCAGTCACATCAATTTTTATAGCAGCTCGATTCACCATAGCTAAAATATGGAACCAACCTAGATGCCCTTCAACAGATGATGGATAAAGAAAATGTGGTAGATATACATATGATGGAATATTACTCAGCTTTAAAGAAGAATGAAATTACAGCATTTGTTGGTAAATGGATGGAATTAGAGAATATCATGCTAAGTGAAATAAGCCAATCCCCAAAAAACCAAAGGCCCCAATATTTTCTCTGATGTGCAGATGCTAATTCACAATAAGGTGGGGGGACAGGGAAGAATAGAATTACGTTATAATTAGGTAGAGGGGAGTGAAGGGAGAAGAAGGGGCATGGGGGTAGGAAGGACAGTAGAGCAAAACACACATCATTACCTCATGTACATGTATGACTGTATGACTGCATGACCGATGTGATCCTACAATATGTATAATCAGAAAAATGAGAGGTTATACTCCATTTATGTATAATCAATCAAAATGTATAAATGCATTCTACTGTCAAGTACAAATAATTAGAATTAAAAAAAAAAAAGGCCCGAAGAATAAAACAGAAATAATAAATCTGAAAAAAGAAAAAACACATAGTACTTCATACAATGAAAAATGCAATGATTTTAAAAGACAGGAGTTAAATAGACTTGTGGCATGCGGGATTACGTCTCAACTGAAAAAGAGCTGCAGTAAATACACGTGAAATCTGAATACAGACTGCGCACCAAGAACTGGTGCGGCACCAGTGCTTCTCTCTCAGGTCTGACAAGCGCATCAGGGTTAAGCAGGAGATCATCACCAGATGCCTCCGTGAGAGCTGGGGGAAAGTGCACTGCGAAGTTCTGTAAGCCTGGAATTATTCCAACTTTTACAACTGATTAACAAGCTACAGGAGGAGTCTTCCAACTAGTGTGCACAACACTGAAGCAGTATTGCTCCCAACCCTACACCAGCACCAACCACAACACTGGCCAACGTGTAAATCCACAACTCCAGAGAGCTGAAGGCTGCAAATACCTGAGGAAAGGGCTCAAGGGGGAGAAGAGATGCAAGTACTTGCTTACCTAGGAAAAAGCCAGCGCAGGCCCCTAGAAAGAATTTAATTAAAATTGTTACCAATTTGCAAAGGCCAAATGTGAACCAGTAAAATAGAAGAACCCCTGATGGCTACAGGCACAAGGAGAATTCACCACAACTGGAAGGAGGGAAGGAAGTGAGGAGGAAGAGAGAAAAGACAAAGGAAGGAAATGACAAAGGGGAAAAATGCTGGAGTCAGGAGGCGAATGGACATAGCCCTGGAGTGGAGGACTGGCCCTGGAAGGCCTCCCAGCCTCACGCAGGCCCTTCCCTCTGTGTTTCCCATGCAACAGCAGCCTTAAATTGCTGGAAGAAGAGCAAGAAAATTCTGCTATACTTTAGAAGTGGTTGAAAACAAAGGAGAACAAAGAAATAAGTCTCAACAGAGGGAGGGCAGGACGGCCTCCAGATTCATGTGACAGGGGAGAGGCAGGGTCAGGGGAGCTGCCCCCGAGGCCTTCCCCAAGACAATCAGAACAAAAATACTCCTCCCTTCCCTCCACTGGATCAGCAGAGCTCAGCAATGTGTGCCACAGCACTGTAGGGAGAGGGTGCCTGAGGAAAAGTCGAGCGCGGAGGGGAAACTCCCCAGTAAGATACCCTCCATCCTGAGCACCAAGGAATGAGAGCCACTGCAATCTGAAGCCCCCCAGAAACATGACCAAAGCAAAACTCAAGCCCAATACAACTGCTGGATGGATGGACTTCACCCCCAACACAGGCAAAAAGAAAGGTGCAACCATTTCCAAGTGCTGGTATGATTTGCCTCAGTGTCTACAGACCCAAGATACTAACTTTCAAAATCTTAGGAGGTGTGAAAATGGCCAGATGAAAGCAGGGTCTGGACACAGGGCCACCAGAAGTACTGGTCTCAGACAGGCAGACACTGGAATTACAGTCAGAGGACTTAACAGCAACAAAAAGAGGCAATCAAGGTTCTGGAGAAGGTGGACCAATTTCTCAAGTGTTGACATTCAGCACAAAGGGAAACCATGAGACAGAGTCAAAGGGAAATGCTAGGAATGGAGAGCCAGGTGACAGATGAAGAACGGTTTTAACTGGCTCGAGTACAGACCGAACACCGTCAGAAGGACCAGGGAACCCGAAGGCACATCAGCAGAAGTCAAACGAACTGACACAGAAATAAAAACAAGAATCGGGGAGGGCAGCAGTAGGACAAGGTAAAGCATCCAAGAGCTGTGGGACAGATCAAAGGACCCAACACACTAGTAACGGGAGAAGAGACGAGAGCAGGACAGGAATGATGTTCAAAGAAATACAGGCTGAGCATTCCTAATCCGAAAATCATAAATCCAAAATGCTCCCAAATTCAAAATTTTTGAATACTGATATTACTCAAAAAGTTTCAGATTTTAGAGCATTTGAGATTTTGATTAGAGATGTTCAACTGGGAAAGTCTATGCAAATATTCCAAAACCTAAAAAATCTGAAAAACTTCTGGTTCTAAGTATTTCTGAATCAGGCATACTCACCCTGCAACAAACAAATTTTCCAAAATTAATGACAGACACCAAACCATAGAGCTGAGAGGAGAGGAGATAAGAGGAATGGACATTTTAACATGTAAATCCATGTCTTTAAATTTACAATTTTTAAAAGTGCACATACATATTTCCAATTCAGTCTGTCTGTTGGGGATCTACAGGGACCCTTCCCCCATGTCAAAATTCACCACGCTGAGTGAAACTGAAGCCCCTTCTCAAACGCCTGTCCTGTCCTCCGGAGTGCGCTGAGCAGAATGAAGGGCCACTCTTCACCTCGTTTCATTCCATCCCCATCTGCCCAAACTGCACGCAACCTCCTCCTGCACAAACGCCCAGGGAACGTTCATGGGAAAATGCTCACCCTGGCACCACACGGGCTGACTGGGCAGAATCCCTTCAGCAGGAGCTCGGGGAGGTGGCATGCAAGAAGAGAGGTGAGAGGGGACAAGACAAAGAAAAGAACTCTGCCCAGGAGCAAAGTTTCAGAGCACTTGGAACGCACTGAGAGGCAGATCCTAAGAAGTCATGCCGATCACGCTGCTTGTCCAGGAGAGTCATGGGAAAAGTCATTTGGCAGCAATTAGCATTCTTCAAATATAAGGTCGAGATTCTTGCTTTTTTTTAAGAGCAAAGTTTTGGAAAATAATATTCACATTGAATGCAAATATTCATACTCCTGGTTTTTCAAACAATTCAGTGTATACATGAAATCCAAATTTATACCCACAAGAAACAGTGGCTGCTTCTAGTACCAAATCTGATATACAGAAGACAGGAGTTCAGTGAGCTCTGAGGAGCTCAAGCGTAGGTTACCAGCATACCGCCATTTTCTATTTATAGATTCCAAAAGACATGGAGTGTTCTTTTTGTTCCTCTTTAAGGTCAACACTGACAGCCACCAGGAAAGGACCTAATTGTCGGCAGCAATCTTTCTGACGGCTAAAAAGAATCACTGACCTATACTTAAGAGTTTTTGTTGCCTCAACGAAACTCTGAATTATTTATTATATATATAGTTGTACACTTTCAAACCGATTCTTAAATGTTAATTTAATTCTTGGATTAATAGTTGAGAGCCGATAAGGAAAAAACCGGCATCCTTACTGGAGTTCCTGCGTTCACATAACTCTGCAGCTTTTTCCTCATATCTTTTTCATTAAATTTGGCACTTCGCTTCACATAGATTCCTCCATGCTGGCCCATGAAAAAAATGGGGAGAAAAAAAGTATTTACTTTTAAAATAACCAACTGCCACAGTCATCAAAGAGGCAACTTTACTCCTGAAGAGTAAAGACTAAATCACATTTCACAGCTTAAGGTATACTTAATACATTCAAATATTAGCACCTAAATAACTTAGACGAAAATTCTGTTCTGACATTATTCCAATAAAATTGCATGCTATCCTATGAAAATACATGAACATTCAGTTTGTCAGTAGTTAACAATGCTTTCTTTCTTAAAAATATATCCTTTAAACAACAACAATAAAATTGATCAATCAGATGGATCTTAACTCCCAATTTTCCACATACTCATTACAGAATCCCAAAAAAGTATCCTCAAAATGTCAACACTAACAACCTTTAGGGATTTGAAAACCCAGCTCAGTTACAGATATTTAAATGGCACTGGTAAGGACTAAATTTTGTTTCCCCAAAACCCATGTGTTTTTTTTTTTTTTTTTTTTGGGTGCTGGGGATCGAACCCAGGGCTTTGTGCTTACAAGGCAAGCACTCTACTGACTGAGCTATCTCCCCAGCCCTCAAAACCCATGTGTTAAAGCACTAACTTCCATGGTGACTATATACGGAGACAGCGTCTTGAAGGAGGTAATTATGATAAGTAAATTAAGGTCATCAGGGTGGGCCCCTGAGCCAACGTGACTGGCAACCTTCTAAGAAAAACAAACACCAGGGATGCAAGTGCACATAAAACGACCAGTGAGACACAGGCAGAGGACTTCAGTCTGCCAGCCAGGGAGAAAGACCTGGGCAGAATCCAGTCTCTCTCACTCATGGATCCTGTACTTCAAGGCCTTAGAAAATAAATGTCCTCATGCTAAAAACTTTACACATTAGCTCATTATTTTGCTTAATCTCTGAGAGATCACTACTTTTTTTTTTTAGTACCAGGGATTGAACTCAGGGGCACTTGACCACTGAGTCATACCTCCAGCCCTATTCTATATTTTATTTAGAGATAGGTCTTACTGAGTTGCTCAGTGCCTCACTTTTGCTGAGGCTGGCTTTGAACTCTCGATCCTCTTGCCTCAGCCTCCCGAGCCACTGGGATTACAGGTGTGCACCACCACACCAGGCACACTAATTGCTTTTATCATTGGTTTCTTAAGGTAATGACTACTGAATTCTGTGTCTTTTAGTTTCCTATCTGATTTTTGTACTTTATAGCACTTTTGCAATTTCTTTTAACTACGTAATCAGTCATGTATATACATACATGACATCAAAAATAAAAATTCTTCAATTTAAAATAAACTATTAAGTGCATCCTAAAACCCATACATTTGGGCTGGGGATGCAGTTCAGTGGTACAGCGACTGCTCAGCATGCATGAAGACCTGCATTCAATCCCCCACACCACAGAACAAAACAAAAAACACATTTATATTAAGTGCACTTAAACCTTAAAATATTTTTTTAAACTGACACATATGTAAAGGAAAAAGCAGAGGAAAGAAGGTTACCTGAGAAAAGTAAAACCCATACAACGGGAGCCACTTCAGCCCATCCTTGAGCACATAGCGCACATGTCCAAGAGCATTTTGCCTGATGGCCAGGACATCAGCAACAATCCAGTCAACTGCAAAGACAGAATCCATCAGTGCCTCCGGCATCCAAGTCAATTCCAGCATCCCTCTACACAGACCACAGAAACAGCCTCTTCACAGCACTGTATTAGGAATATGCTGTGAAAATAATTAGAATGCTTAAAATTACTTTAAATAAATCCCAGATACTTAAAAAATTTAAATTGGAGGGGGGTTTGGACTTCCCCCCAATTCTTGAAACGTTTTTTATTTCAAGGATGAAACACAAAATCACAAAATACCCAGTAGTTCAACAGCAGTATTTTACAAAAAATAAGCTGAGCTTTTTAAATTAAGGCTAGAAGACATATTTTTCTTTTTTCATGAAAAGGGGAAAATTATAAGCAGAAAATGCTAAAGAAACTATCAAGGGTGACTAAATATTCTGAACATAATGTTCAACAAAAGGCCAGGGCACTTTATTAATGAGTTTTTGGACACAGTACTAGGTTACACTGATACTCAGAATGTCTCAAGTGCCTTACAACTAGGCTAGGTAGATATGTGCTCCTTAAGTAACCAAGGGATGAGGTCCCCAATAGCCATAATTACACGGCTATGTTATTACCAAAGGGCTGCAACCAAGAACAAAGCCTGAGCGAGCTGACAGCAGCAGCAAAGAAAGCCTTCCCTGAAGCCGTGAGCTGGGCTTCCGACAGAACGCTGAGCGGCAGGAGCGGGGCTTGCCAAAGCAAAGAAACAGGAACCAGCAAACTGGGTGAGGAGATGGTAAACGGAGGAGATTAGAGGACAGGAAATGAAGACAAATCAAGGTGTCTTGAGAACCAGAGAAATCAGGACTTCAAAGCCCATGGTTGCAAATTGCCTCTTTTGGTAAGAATGGAAGCGTAAAAGTGAAACGTGAAGAAAACTTCTAGTGTTAGCAGATGAATTCAAGGGTGTGAGAGTTAAAAAATATATTTGTTAAGAACCTGTGGAAAAAATATAGTTCTAGCATCACAAGCATATCCGGGGCCATGGAAATGAGAACAGATGGAGTAAAGTAAAAGAAAAAAATGTTTTAAAGCCTAGGAAATAAATCTGGAATTTAAAGAAATCAGAATAAAGTTTTAACAAAAGGGGATAGTTTTCCACAGGTTACAAGATGACTAACTCTGTCACATGAAATCCTTTAGACAACGCACATACTACCTCCATTATCCCAAAGATAGTCATTTAAACACTAAAAATTAACCTTCTAGAAAAATCTTATCAATTACTATAAATTTCTCTTTTTAATTAGGGATTATCACTCACAGGTTACCTTGCTCTTGTCTTTAAGACTTACAATTTTATGTATAAATTATGTTATAGATCCTTATGTACTGATGCCTGCAAAGATTTCTGCCTATGTTACACAGTAAAAGGCAGCTGTGTCTATTGGTCTGAGACATCTACACTAACTAGGCTACCAACTATGGTTTTTTTCTAAGGTACACAACTTTCTATAGAAGGCTTCACTTTAGTCCCTTCTAACTTAGATCAAATAAATCGTCACTGAGACAGAGTTCTTTGAAATCATATCTAAAAAACACATAACCAATTCTGTTAAAATTGTGCCTAATTTCCAAGTAGATTCAATACTAAGAACTAATTTGATATGGCTCTGTATGGTTACCAGGCTGAAGTACATCATGGTACATATTTAGAGGGTATGAAGTTAAAAACCAGATTTGGCATCTTTTCCTGAAACAATAATTTTTTCAAGTTTGGGAAAGAATAAATATATCTTTTGAAACAAGCATGGTTATGCTGTGCACTTGGATGCAACTTCCAAGAGCTGTCATAAGAAGGTACAAGATTTCCAAAATATGTCATGATCCTAATAAACTGCCCTGAGCTATGCCCTTAAACTTGAAAATTTTTGTGGAAAAGTTTAAGAACCAACTTAAGCAATCAAAAGACACAAGCTTTGTGGCATCAATATTTGCTACTGAACTGTCTTGCTGCTTATTCTTGGCTAGGTTTCAGATAGGTGACACTAGATTACAACTGACAGAATAACATATCCCCTTTGTGGTAACTGCTCATATTTTGTGTTCTGGCATAATCAGTTTAATCTGGCTAAGTCAGAATTCTTCAACAGTGAACTAAACAAAGCAGGGTCGGGCTTCCTGATCTTGAGGAGAGGTGTGGAGGGCCTGAGGAGGGGCAGAGACCTTTCATCTTCCTCAGCTCTGTCATTCTGTAACATTAGTTCCTAACTCACAAAGGTCTGTTGTAAAGAGATGCTGCATGTGAAGCACTTATCTACTATGGTGCCAGGCCGTGCAAACGGTTAGCTCTTATCCTCACTACTGCTGCTAAATGCCACCCATAAGCCATACACACTACTGGGATCATGAGATAGCCTAAATGTAAACCGCCTAAAACCTCAATCAGTAAAGAGTACACCTAAGCAACAAGCCTCCAAGAAGTTAAGTAGTCTGTCCACACATGCACAAGAACCAGGGTCCTTGACTTCAAATCCCATGTCTACTTATGACAGTTTACTCACCACACGTGCTGTTACTCAAGGAAAATTGCCACCTAAACCCAGAAAAGGGGAGCATTTGTGAGATTAAACACATAAAACAGTGTTAAAAGCAGATAGTTCAAGAAGGATGAGGAAAAGGAACAACCATTACTGTATCTTTGGTAACTCTGGAGAGAAATAAGTTAACAGAAACTAAGAATGTAGAGACAGCAAGGACATGCCAAGTGAGAACAAGGGAGGAAGGAGGAGACTCATTTAAATGTCAATTCTATCTGGACATCAGCCAGGAAACTCATTTGTTCTGGCAGGCCTCAGAGAGGGTGAACTAGAAAGCCCAAGCTGAGCAGTGGCCCTTGAAATGTTCTTTCTGCCAATTATATTTCAGAGATATTTAATTGTTCCTTTTAATATCTTCAAAAGCATTTTTTAAAAGGGCACCTACACACAAGAAGCAAAAGAACTAAGTCTGGCTAGGCTCTGGAAACCTCTGGAACCAAAAACTACATGCAGATTTTATGGGTGCATTTTTCTGGGGGAAGGTTCCATACTTTCCATTCCATACTAACTAAAGCCTGCAATTCTAAAGTAATTTAAAATCATCCCTCTGGTATGTCCCCAAGTTGGGCATTTTTAGAAAGCATTCAAAAAGCAGCCTTCCCAAATTCCAAAGGCTGGTCGTATCAGGACCCGGTGCTAAAGCAATATAAGCAATTGCGAGGCGGGAATAGAAGGAAGTGGCTCTCTAGGAGAAACGGAACCTTTCAGGGTGGCAGAGCAGGGAGTTCAAGTTGCACACTACATTCAATCCCAACACAAAAGCTGAACTGTTTCAGGTACTGTTTTCACAGGTGTTCTCCCATCACTTCTCACCCCGGAGGAGATTCATGTAAAGGCCAATAGAGCAAGCTTAAAATGACTCCTCACCACTGCCACCTCAGCCTCAGGACCATTCCCAGTACTTACTCCATGTCAGTACTAGGACCACGGCTCTGCTAAGAGCAGTATCTCCACTAAAACCTGGAAAAGGGGAAGTTGGCAGGACACTGAACAAGGAATTTCAAGAGAATCCTACTAAACAAAGAAAATTACACGTCAAATTAATGACTGGGTCAGTAATAATTAGGAAATGTGGGGTAAATTATGCTATCATAGGCCATTCCCTATGCTAGGTCCATGAATTTTTTTTTTTTTTTTTTTTAATTTGGATACCTGAACCCTGAAGAAATCTTCCTCAGCAACAGGATAAGAAAGGCAGGACTTATATCAAATAATCTGAACCAGTCCCATTAAATTAATGAAGTTGGAGAACATACACAGATAGGTCACGATTCCTATCCACTCCTGCACCTCCAGCTCTGGTCCTAGGCATCTGGATGCAGTCATGAATATGCTAAACTGAGAAAAATTCACTTCAACTGCAGTCACTTTCTACACTTACCTAAGGTACAAGTAATGAAAGCAACAAAATCACGAGGACAGCTGACTGGTAAAAACCAAGGAAAGCCATGGGCATGCATGATCTTTTTCAAAAAGAGTACTACCACTGATCGGGTGGTTTTTAGCTTTGGGCATACTGTATTTTTTTTTTTTTTTTTTTTTTTGTGGTACTGGGGATTTGAACACAGGGCCTTGTGCTTGCGAGGCAAGCACTCAACCAACTGAGCTATATCCCCAGTCCCTGTATTTTTAAAAGTAATAAAAATGGAACTTAGGAAGTAGGTATCAAAAGCAGCTACAGGTTTTAAAAATATGGAGATTTGTGTTTTTTGACTGACTTATTTGGAGAAAAAGTGCCTTAACCAATGTCACTTTCCTGGTTTTGATATTGGACTACAATTTTATAAAATATTATCATTGAGGGAAACTTGGTAGGGGGTTATGGGACTTGATACACTATTTTTACAAATTCCTGGTAATTATTTAAAAATGAACAGCTTTTGAAAAGCACCTTGACCTAATTCAAAGTCTATTGGAGACCAGTCTCCTGTGATTCCTCTGACGGACTAGCAAGCTGGAGTTAAAGCAAAGGCATGTGAAGGGCCAAAAGGAGGTAGAGACGGGACCAATGGGAACAGAAGGCCATGATCAGCGAGCAAGTGTGCAAGTTACACACCAGCCCAACTGCACAGGCTGCAGCCAGGAGTACATGGGGTGTGCACACATGACCCGCCCCACACACTCGCAAACAGCTAGGAAAGAGAAGAACGAACAGTCTAGAAAGTTGCTCCAAGGAATAGGAGGAAAGCCAGCAAACGACTTACTTACAGAGGAAGAAGCTCAGACAAATTCAGAACTTTCTCATTACCGACTTTCCAAAAAGTAAAATCACAGAAAAATAAGACAAATAGAAAATTTGCATAGAAAATGCATGTTTTAACAACTAGAAAAAGACCCACTTCATTTACATATATAAAAATATTATTGTGAATACCCATGTACCATTTGTAGAAAAACCTAAGTCTCATGCAAATGAAATACAAACCTGTGCTTTGATGATTTGCTAAATATATTATATTTTCTTTACTTTTTGGCAAATCTCCATATAGCAATATCTAAAAGATAAGACAAAAAGAAACATTACTTTGATATTTTAAAAAACGTACTACTGCAATATACAAACTAAGACAATGTGAAAAAAGTTGACAAACACATGATGTAAATATACCCATAACTAATGAAAATTAGATTTCAACTCTCAGAAGCTGCACAGACCATAAATAGCTCATGTTTATAAAGCAGACAAATGTCAGGCAGGTGAATGGTCGTAGTGTAAAGCAGAATGATCAACATCCTCAAGAGAAAGTCCACAAGAATTAATTGCTTGCTAGCAATATACAAAATTGTTCGTACCTCTTCCTTCAGATAGCCTGCCAGCTAGTGGAAGAGACATGAACGCGGCGACTATAATGACACATAGCACAAATACTGTGAAAGTACAGTACGTTTTAAAGAACTACAACTGCAAGGCTGTGCGTTCCTTAGGTGTGATTTCAGGAGATGAAAGAAAATGGTCACAAACATGAGGCCGATGAAGCAGCAGTGCTGGAGTCCTGCTGGGGTCCACCAAGCAGTGTCATGGTGAAAACCAGACAGGGGAGCTGGGGAGCTGGCAAGGAGCGCAGAGGGGAACTGACCTGAACGTCCAGTCTTTCGAGTACTATGCAAAAGATTAACACTGTGTTCTGTAGGTACTAGGGACATACGGTCAGGGGATCCGAACTCTGTGTCTGCATCAGCCACGGCAGGAGAAGGGCAATTCAGTTCCCACACGTGGGAGGAGCGGATGCCCTGAGAGCTTCCAATCCACCTGTCCGGTGCACTTCTTAAACCAGGTGGTGGAGAGAGAGGGTTCCTTTTATTAGACTTTCTGAAGTTTTATATGTCTTAAATAGCCCATGATAAATAATTTAAAGAAGCTGGGAGTACACTTCTAAAGACTTCAAAGGAATGGCTGTTAATGGTGGGTTTTACTCTGTTTTTAATTCAGGGCATGAGAGTACCTTGTCATCATGGAGTAGCAAAATTATGAATTAGCTAAGGTTTTTTAGATCTAGTTCATCCACAGGGACTATCTTTTGCTCATGAAACTATTCATTGATATCTTAACAAGAAAGAAAAGGACATTAATGCAATATCTTTGTAGAAAATGCAACTAGGTGACATAAAGTTCCAAAAGTCAGGGACGCAGACTGAGGTTTCTGCCATGTCTGACAACCACATAGTGCTATGGATCTAACAAGTACAAACATATGTCCAAATTTTTAAAATAATGTTTATCAAGGGCATAAATAAATACAGTAAATAAATAAACAAAACAAAATGTTTGATCTGTGCAGGGTTAAGACAGGGTGGGATTCCAGATCGTGAGCCCACTCCCTTAATGAGGAGCACACCTCCTTCAGGACCCTCGGGTACACACTCGATTTAACAGTACTGCAGATAGATCTGCGGCACGTTCAGGTTCCGCTTCCTTGGGTAGATATCCAAGGGTCTTGCAGACAAAGCCTGGCCCTCAAGCTGAAGGCAACACCTGAACCCTCCAAAAGCTCCTTTCTCACCTTCTTGTAGAGATCTATTAAGAAACTTGCTAGGCTGCAGTCTTTGAAGATAGAAGGCAAACAAGCTATTAAAAGGCAGTTTTCACAAGATTACAGATTCCAGTACCAACCATGGGAAACATATCACTTCAAATTCTTTTATAAACCTAAACAAATCTCATTTTAAAGTCAAACAAGCATGTGAGGGTAGAGAAGAAAGCACAAAAATTAGTACAATCATCTAATGTCTCTCAGTGTAAATGGTGGGTCCAATCTAGGTTTTACACTTAGGCAGGATGAGGAGTACAGAAGCCAAGTTTCTTGTTCAAAAATCCATGAGCAGATAATGGCATCAACAGCTTAAAATTCTGCACATCACCATGTTGGGGGCTTTGTCCATTTACCATACCTCCATGGAAGCCTTAAAATACTACAATTTTCTATTTTTGTTTGTGGATGCAGCATGAACCTGAAAGCTTTGTAGGAAAGGCCATCTCTTCTTAGTAGATATTTCTACCTCTACCAATTAATTTCTCTACCTTTAAAAAAAAAAGAGCACACAACATATATTTGATGGAACAAATAAAGTATACAGACTACGTTAAAAAAATTTGTATCTGTCATCCCTACAAAACTAATAATCCCACCTTGAAATGACTTGCAAATAACTGGTAACTTCAGTATTTTGTTTGATTAGCTCAAAGTTAAATTTGTTCAATATTTAAAATCCAACCCTCAATGATATCTACAGAAAGCATAAACAATGAATTCAACTGGGTAAAATGAACAGAGAAATGTAATTCAACTACAAAATTTTACTACACATGATTATATACCCATAAATATTTTTCTTCCATATGCATATCAAATTGAAAGAAATGCTATTTCCAACTGAATTGCAAAAAATGGTAAGCCTTTGACAAAATAAAGTTTAAAATCTCAAAGTAGGTATTTGGACGACAGCCTCTTCTCTAAGATTTTCCACTCACAGCCTAAACACAAACTGTTTGGAATCCAAGAAATAAGAAGCTACAAAATACAGGAGCCTATCATATTTAAGACTTAACGGATCTGAGATAAAGTAAGTGAAATGGTAAACTAAATCTTAACATAACAGATGTAAACCATTACTAAGTATTTAGATACTGATAAACCAAAGGCAGGAATGTATAAGTTCAAGGCTGGCTTATTGAATATACTCAGTTTTTAAGATCATACATTATTGAGGACAAAAGGATAAATAGGCATTTCACACTAAGAAATATAAAATTTCTTCCATTCATTGAAGTGGAAAGGTTATGTGTTTAAAAGTCTACTAACATGGGGGAGAAGAAACAGTTTTCATTTGAAGAATACAGATTTTCAAAATATTTAATAATCGCTATCTTATTAAGAAGTACATGGCTGAGATAACTGTAATATTTTCGAATTTTAAAAAAGCACTGAAGAACTTAAAAACGTCCAGGCGTACAGACGTAAGCTCGTCACGTGACGCACAGCACACCTGCACTCCCCCTGGTGGCCAGCCCGACAGCGGCCTTCCTCCTTGTCACTGGCTCTCCACCGAAGCCTCTGCACCTCCTGCCAGCACCTGCCGAGCAGCAGCCCCAGCCCAGGCCCACATCAGGATGCGCCCTGCAGACTCACTCACATGTCATGTCCCTCCCGGCCTGCAAGCTCCGGGGTGGCGGGAACAGAGTCCAGGACCCCAGATAGTCTTCAACAGATGTTCACTGAATCACTCAGTTTGACTTTTGTATTTCACAAGTACAGAAAACTGTACCTCGTTTTCAACATAAAATTAGTTTTGGATTAAATGTAGACTTTTTCGCTTTACTTTGATTATATTTTTACATTGTTTTTAATTTGCTTCCAGGACATGTATACCACTTGAAGACTTTCTCTTTGGTCTTACGAAAGGCAGTAAAATGAAATTAAAGTGTTTAACACCCAAGACCTCGAACTATCACCCCCATAGGGGACATAAAATTACATAGAGTTCTTGCTTTGTTTAAAAAATACATTCATTTATTCTCAATAAAGTCCATTGTCCTCCAGCATGTAAAAATTGAAATATGATAAATATTTAGAAAATAAAATTCATTGTCTTTAAATACAATGATGTTGAAAGGAATCATAATATGTCACCTTAAAATATGCCCCTGTGGCCTAAGAATTCAACTAAAGACAACTAAGAAACAGCAGCCACAGGAAGAGGCTTGGCCCCCAGCCCTTCGCCTGAAGGCAGGGCATACATTTCCCTGTGGAAGATGACATGATGTCCCTTTGTAAAACTGTTCCCCTCTCTTTCATCAGGAAGACCAGAAACTGCCAGTGTGAGTCTACATGACAGTCCATACTAAGCCACCCCTGTATGCCATATATCTCTTGGTCACCCTCCCCACAATTTACCACCCACAGTAGCCCAAACTCCCTTTTTCTAGACCCTTTTTCTTTTGCCTAGTCATTTGCTCACAATTTACCGTCCTTTCTAAAAGTCATACGTAGATCTCCTGTGCATGTAGAGATATTAACATCAGTAAAATCTGCATGTTTTTTTCTCCTGTGAATCTGTCTTTTGTCCATGTAATTCGCAAGCACCAGCCACCCAGCCTAAGAGAGCAGAAAAGGCTTTCCTCCCCTACACTATAACAATGTTCAGTAAATAGCACAGGCTTAAAACCATTAGACTTGGATTAACACTTGAACTTGAATCTGAGCCCACAACCTCACCATGAGAATCTGATCTATAAAGTCTTGAACCTCAACACACCTCTCTGTAGAATGAATCCAATAACAATAACTACTCCCGATGGGGCTGTGGTAAAACCCAAAGGCCAGTAAACTACTTCACAAAACATATGGAACATGTAACCTCTCAAAAAAATGTCATATTGCTGTTATCATCCAATACAAAAAATTGTTTCATTCAAAACTGCTCTGTGGGGCTGGGGAGATAGCTCAGTTGGTAGAGTGCTTGCCCTTGCAAGCACAAGGCCCTGGGTTCAATCCCCAGCACCGCAAAAAAAAAAAAACTGTTCTGTGATTAATAGATAAAAGAGTATCTTTCTTTTATTTTTTTTCTCCCCTCTGAGGGAGGAGGGATTCGAACCCGGGTCCTTGTGCATGCTAGGCAAGTGCTCTCCCAACAAGAGCTATTTCTTCAGCTCTAATAGATAAAAGAAACAGCTGTCTAGACTATTTTCCTCTCCCCAGTCTTACTAGCAATGCAGTTGTAATTTTAATTTAAATGACTGTATATACAATTTACACTCTATGCTTCAACCATTTGAAATGAATTGTAAGTATAGTGAATGAATTTTTTAGATGGTTTTGTTGTTTGTTTTGGTTTGGTTTGGTTTTAGAACTGGGTATTTAACTCAGAGTGCTTTACCTCTGATCTATACCCCAGCCCTTTTTTATTTTTATTTATTCTATATTATTTTGTACCAGGATTGAACTCAGGTGCACTTAACCATTAAGTCATATCCCTAGTCCTTTTTATTTTGAGACAGGGTCTTGCTTAGGGCCTTGCTAAGTTGCTGAGGGTGGCTTTGAACTTCTGATTCTCCTGCCTCAGTCTCCCGAGTTGCTGGGATCACAGGCATGTACCACCATGCCTGCCTTTATTTTTTATTTTGAGACAGGTCTTACTAAGTTGCTGAATGCCTAAGTTGCTGAGGCGAGTCACGAACTTGCAATCTTCCTGCCTTAGCCCCTGGAGTCACTGGAATTATAGCACACACAACTATGCCTGGCTTAAGTGTATTTTTAAATGAATTTTTAAGCGTATTTTTATGTTCAAAAAATAGTCATGCCCCAGGTAATGACACTTTGGTCCACCATAGATAGCATATGCAACTATAATAGTGCCCCAGATGATTAATAATGATGCTGAGAAAGTCCTATTGCCTAGTGACAATAGACATCTTAGTGACTGCATTACTCCTGTGTCTGTGGTGATGGTGTAAACAAGCCCACTGTGCTCTGTCATATAAAAGTACAGTCATACGATTTTGTAGGGTAAATAACACTCAAACACTGTTAACGGTCTGTTTGCTATCCTATACTTTTTATTGCTATTTTATAGTGTACTCCATTCACTTATGAAAAAGAATTTATGTTATGCCTTGACAACCCATGTTCACAGCATCAAGGAGTCATATCAGGTGACCACCTACATCTGTGTAAGTACACTGTGATATTTGCACACTGAAATCACTAAATGTCACACTTCTCAAAACATGTCCTTGTTGTTAAGCAACACATGACTATATTACCAGTTAACCGGTAAGAGATTTGTACTATAAAGCATACAAAAACTGTGGTCCTGGGCTGGGGAGATAGCTCAGTTGGTAGAGTGCTTGCCTAGCAAGCACAAGGCCCTGGGTTCGAATCCTAGCACCACAAAAAACGAAAACAAAAAAACTGGTCCTATACTTTGGTCCAATTTGAAATATTTCATTGAACAGTAAAATTATGATGCATTTCTGAAACAGGATTAAATTAGTAAATACTTATTTGGCTAATAATCAGAATGTAAGACAATTATCATATGATATCTAAATCAAACCTCAGAGATTACAAAACTCATATATACATGCATATTTCTTGGTACCATTTTTATTTTAGAGTGTTTTTTTTTCCTCAACTCCTCTGATGTACCAGTCACTGAGTAGGCAATCTCATTTATTGTCTCATTTAGTCTTAAAAACAACAAAAAATATTCCACTTAAGGATGAGAATATTGAAGTTGAATAGTTGACTTGATTAACTTTGGGACACAGCGCAGAAGAGAAACAGAAATTAGACCTAGGTTTCTCACCCCAAGATACTCAAATCTCAACTATGATAAAATTATTAGCTGTAAAATTTCCAAATAAAAAATGTCAAGGCTTCTCATATATTAGCAAATAAAAAGAAACAAAAAAATTTCCTACAGAAATACATATTAAGAATGAGCGGGGCTGGGGAGATAGCTCAGTCGGTAGAGTGCTTGCCTGATAAGCACAAGGCCCTGGGTTTGATCCCCAGCACCCAAAAAAAAAAAAAAAAAAAAAAAAAGAATGAGCGTGAAGCCCCAGGTCAGTGCACAGAGCCCTCCTTAGTGACAAGGCACCCACTGACCTGAATCACCTGCTAACAGAAGCAACAGCTCCACCCATGAAGGACACTCCAGGACTCAGTTGCATGACACCCTTATTTCTAAAGTTCTTTGCTAATCTCTCTATTTTGGTCTTTATCTCACTATACGCTCAGGGGTTTTCTCTTTTAATCAACTTCTTCCTGCACTAAATGATGCGCTACTTGAGGGCAGAGACTGTTATTAATCCAAAACACTAGCACCTCTCTGTAGTTAGCACCTAATAAAACATAACTTCACTCTCTAGGTGTCATCAACCCTCATTTCCTTCCGCTTCTAGAATTCTCACCCCAAGATAGGAGACAGAAAAGTTGTCTTCCCAAATAGCACTTGTGCTTATGCATACATACTGTCCTCTAAAATACCCATGCCTCTAAAATACTCTTATTGTGGGTTTTTATGGCTAGTCCCCAGAGAAACAGGAAACAAAACACACCTTGGAGAACTGCATGAGTTCAAAATTGCAAAAACGACAGGCTTTTACTGACAAATAAGCAAGGCTTTATGTTTCCTGTAGTTCTAGTACTGCTTCTTGTATAGTGCCTCTAATCTTACTCCCGAGGGTGGAGTTCAGGGTTCTTCCCTCTTTATTTAAGTAAAGAATGAAGAGCCTCACTAAACCTGCAGTCCCTGTTAACCAAAACTTGTCCACTCGTAGGGCCATTCAAGTGAGATCCATTATACAACCGCAGAAATGCAGAGTGGCGTTCTCTGTAGAGCACTGTGCCTTTCTGTTAAAAGGGAAAAACCAAGTCAAGTTATTCTCCCCTTTACTGCCAGCTCCAAGAGGTTATAGTCTGAAGTGAGGTCCCATATACACAATAAGAGATGCTAACTTCATGTCAAAATTATGTTACTCTTACATAAAAGTAATCTTGACACTGAGATGGGGTGAGACCTTGATAGATGAGGAACAGCCGGGATTTGAGTGAGAATTAAGCATATAGGAGTCCAAAAGGACACTGTTTAGAGTACTCTGACAAAAAGGGAAGGAAAGAGGGAGGAAGGAGTAGCTGGGCTAGACTAAAACCAAGAAATGGAGCTGAACAGAAATTTAGCCAGGTTCCAATGTTGTGCTTTTGGTGCTTCACATCTGTTCTATCAATTGAGAATTTCTTTTCCCTACACACACCGTTACTATGTTACTTTTACTCTAAGAAAAAATGCAAAGTAGCTCATGACAACTGATAAGCACATTCTGAAGTAACCCCAGCAAAGAATTAAGAGTTCCTTTATCTGTCTCACAAAGTTAATAAATGCAACACGTCAACAATTTCAGATTATTTTCTATTGTAGTTGTCTGTCCTTATTTTTCCTAGCATGAGTAACTTGAGAGTGGGGAACACATTTCAACAAATATAACCATAAAACCTGACGATACTTTGTCAGAACATGGCGACCCTGAAACTAGACTGCCTTGAACTAAATCTTTACTTGCTTGAAGATTACAGGCAGGAACCACCTGTGCCTCAGTTTTCTCAACTGTAAAAAGGGAAGAGCAATGTCTACCTTGCAAGAATGAAAAGATCCACATAATAGAACAATGCTGGAACACAGTAGTATTTACCAAGTGCTGACCCTCCCTTGTTTTTTCATTTCTTTTTCTCAATTCCAATCCAAGCCCTTGTTGGCTCTTTCTAAAACAGATCTGGAAATCTTTCCAACCCTGTGATGTCCACCTTTCTACCATCCAGCCATCACCTCTCACCTGGATTATCACAATATCTTCCAAACTCACCCTTTTTCCAAAGAGAAAACATGTCACTTGCTCAGGGAAGTTTTTTCAAACCTCTACCTCCTCTTACTAGGCTAAACAAACTCACATGGTACAGTAAATTTTAATTATCTTGTTATTGCTTATCTTCCCCACTTGAATGTGAGCCCAGCAAGAGCAAGTACCATGTCTATATTTTTCTTCACCCTTTTGTAACCAGCACAGCTCACCCAGAAAATTGTGCACACACAAATATTTGAAGGATGGATGACTGATTTATTGCTAGGTTCAAGAGTCACTACTGGGCACTGGATTGTCAAGTTATTAATATCAACTTCTGTTTAAGAAACATAAGAAAATCAGTTTCTAATTCTATTGAAGAAGCATCAACTCTCAGTTTCTTCAGTTCCTCAAAATTAGACAAATTTATAAAGGAGGGAAACGCCCCGAGTCACATCTTCCTTTGCTTTCCCTCACAGCAGCCCGGGAGAGCTATGCAGGGTCACTACGAAACACCCCTGGAAGTTCATTTAATGAGTCTGCCCATAGTTTAAGCATTTATGCAAACACCCTTGGAAGAAACCTAAAGTTACACACCAAACCATTTCATACCTGGAAAAGTGTGGGGGCGGGTAGGAAGAGGGGAAACTTTAACTTCCTCAAGATATTCGGGCAGTGTTTGAATGTTTTATTGCCTCTGTGATTTAAAATTCAAAACTAAGACATTAAAAACTTTATACAAATGCAATTTAAATAACTGGTTTGTAAAAAGTGTAAAAACAAAGTTCTGATTACATTTCTACGATCTTCTATCTCACTAAGGTTCCCTAGTTGGAATTGTATTTGCTTGGAATTGTTTGATTTCCTGTATCAAAGGTCTGTACGATTCTGCTTAAGCAAACAAATGCAAAGGCACACCCAAGCCCCCTGTCTTCCTCACCCAGTCAAGCCTAAGGGCAATAGCCATTTAAGGTCTTATGGTGGATGACAGCAGAGGAAAATAAAACTGAAAAGACAATCCATTTACATTCTGTTTATGACTATGAATACTAGGGAAGACTCCAAATACTGGGGCAGAATGTGGAAAGAATTCAGACATGTAATAAGTAAGGCGGGGTTGGTACAGTTGACTTGTATGGTGTCTTCTTCAATCCCAAGTAAATATGTTCAATTCCAAGAGTTCAGCTGCTTTCACAGCAAGATACAGAATGCACATTTAACTCATTAAGAGATCAGAACTCAGCCAGGTGCAGTGGTGTACACCAGTAATCCCAGCAGTTCAGGAAGCTGAGGCAGAAAATGGTCAGTTCAAAGCCAGCCTCAGCAATTTAGTGAGGCCCTAAGCAACTCAGTGAGATCCTGTCTCCATAAAATATATATATATATACATATATATATATATTTTAAAAAATATTTAATATTTAATATTTTAAAAATATTATAAAAAATATTTTTAAAAGGCTGGGGATATGGCACAGTGGTTAAGCATCCCTGGATTCAATCCCCAGTAACAAAGAAAGAAAGGGAAAAAAAAAGTTTAGGATTCTTTTGATGAAGTAGTACTATAAGTTTCTAAATAGGAAGTCTTTTATTGTCTTTGAGAAGCTTGAAAAATGTTTCAGTTAAAATATGAATCACTAAAGAAATTAGGAGTATTTGGAACACATCCTACAAACATCAAAATCTTAGACTTAATTATTTATCTTGCTTTCTGTGCTTTTCAAACTATTTTACCCTTAAAGCAGGTCAACTAAAAAGCTAAGTTTATTTTAAATAAACTAAGAATCTCACATTTAACTGTCACAATATGTTAATACTGGCAAGGGAGGGGATTAGCAGTCAGAACCATTCATGGAAAATACATTTTTAAGTAAATTCCAAAAGCTACCAACTGATTCAAGTGGTAATATAATAGTGATTAAAATACTCATTAGGTGTTGATGAAGAGGTCTGGATCGTATCACTAGACAACTGGTCTGCAAATATCAGTGTTCAGTTCTGTTTTTTATTGGAAAAGAGAATGATTTTAAAAAGAAGGTATTCTGACATTTGAAAAAACTGCAGTTACTTTTCTAGTTTCACAAAACATGTTAAGATCTTCATTATCTATCATCACTATTCACTACTGTCTGCGAGCTACCTCCACACAGCATACATCCAGGATCCTACGGTGGAAGGTCGGCACAGACAGCTTCGGCTCCACGACTACGATGGCAGCAGGAAGGCGGCCTCCACGCCCTTCTCAGGAGTCAACCACTCCCTTTGCTGGCCCCGCTTCCTATTCAGCTTCCCACAAGTTTGCCTTCAACTCTGGCTCGAGGACACACTTGGCTTCTTATTTGGAGTCCAGACATCGCACATTTAAGTTCCTACCTATCCTGTATATTTCTTAGGATATGTGAACACACCCAAATGCCAATGTCTTCACCATATTATGTATAATAAAGTCTTAACACAGAAGTTATATTACCTCTAATTAATCAAGTTTTCAGTTTTGTTTCATTTTGTGGTTCTTTTTTTTTTTTTGGGGTGCTGGTAATCGAACCCAGGGCCTTGTGCTTATAACGCAAGCACTCTACCGACTGAGCTATCTCCCTAGCCCCTCATTTTGTGGTTCTTTTCGAACTTTGTGGGGTATACTATCAGAAGATAATTTCAGAATCAATTAAGAATTAAAAGAACATCAAAACGAATAAAAAACTGCCACTGATTCTGAAAATAAGACAACTAATCAATGCTCTATGGGATATGTGAAGGTAAACACATAATTAAGAAATGAAACTATTACGGAAAATAATTTTAAAAAGTATCTTTAGTATAAGGAATGAGGTCCCTTTTATTCTAGCATGCTAAAGAAAGCAAAGACCTAATGTATTTTTTAAAAAGTAAATAATTCAATAGGACAAAATTAAACTAAGAAATAACAACAAAATACTGAACAGGCAGAACTATGGCATCCACTACTGTCAGGGCTGAAGGGTGCCCCTGAAAGCACATCTCGTTTTAAGTCTGGGAGCTCCTGAATGTGCCCTGACTTGAGAAACTGGTCTTTGCAGGTATTTAAGTGAGAATCTTGAGAGGAGTGACCATTCTGGATCATATGGGCAGACCCTTAACTCATCCTTGTAAGAGAAAGACAGGGAGGCTTGAACCAGAGTTGAAGGCAATGGCACTGGGCTGGGAGACAGCGACCAGAGGGATGTGGTCCCAAGTCAAGGAATGCTGACAGCAGCAAAGAGCTGAAAGAGAGCAAGGCCAGCTCTCCCCTGGAGCCTCTTAGAGGGACTACTACCCAGTCTGCAATTTGATTTCAGACTTCTAGCCTCAGAACTGTGAGAATAAATGTATTTAAGCTCAGTCTGTGGTGCTCTGCTATGGCAGTTCACAAGAAAATTACACACTTAAATCAATGCTTTTTTTTTCTTTTTAATTTGTTTGGCAGTATTGGGGACTGAACACAGGGCCTGGTTCATGCTAGTCAAGTGTTCTACTACTGAGTCGCATCCTCAGCATCCCCCTCTTTTTTATATTTTGGGACAGGGTCTCACAAACTGCCCAGGCTGAAATCGAACTGGGGATCTTCCTGCCTCAGGCGCCACATGACATGCCTGGCTGAATCAATGCCTCTCACAATAGTAAAAAGACTCATGTTGATTTGCAGTGGATCTCAAATTAAGTGGCATGCACAAAATTTTAAAAATTCGTTTTACTTATTCTGAAGGAAAAATGAAGGTATACCTAGTAGAGTGTCAATACTAATGAGAGACTCTGGAAGAACCTAAATAAAAGGATATATAAGTTATAAAGAGTAATTTTAGAAACACTGATTGAAATTTTTTCCTATCTCAAAGATACATATGAAAATAGGGAAGAACAGATGTTTACCTAGACTCCAATGGGATATCCAAGTAACTTGCTGGAAGCAGATTTTCCTGCCAAGAACAGGTAGTAAACTTCATGGACCTACCTTCCTTCAGCTTAAAAATTTTATGCAAAAAAAAAAAAAAAAAAAAGCACCATAACTACTACAAACAATTTCCTTTTAAAATTAAAAGGCATTGAAAAATATTAATTTAAAAAATATTCTGATCTAAAAATGCTTCTTTAGAGTGTATAACCTGAGTTTTATCTAAAAACTTACATCCTCTTAAACTACTAAAAATTTCCTTCTGAAATGAGCCAACAAACAGTATTTTATACAGAATAAGAGGATTACCAATAGACTTGTAAATGAAAGCTGACAATTCAAATTCTTAAAAGCCTGTCAAAAAAATAGAAAAGCTAAAATTTTAATCAAACATCTCCATGACAAAGTTAATGATGAAAAATAATAGATTAGAAATAAGAGTAAGGTGGCAGAATATCCCCATGAATCTTTTTCCTTTTTATTTTACATTTGAAGATAATTACTTATTCCTCTATTGATCTATTCTTAAAGGAAACCACCAATAAATATCAGAACGTAGACCTGCTTACACAGGACACCCAGATTTTAGAAAAAGACTAAAACATTCAAAATACCCTGCTCTGTCACTAAATAGCAAATAACTCTTTCAAAAAAAATTCTTGGTTCTACGTTTTTAATAACTGTTCATAAACTGCCTCTGATGATCAGTGAGCAATTGCATTTAGTATCCCTGACAAGCTTTTATCAAGGGACACTCATTAAGTAAAATTCTGAGTTATACTTAAGGATCAGCAGACACCCTTTCACAAATACATGATGATTATGAATGGATATTGGACTCTTTTACTAGAAATAACAGGGAAAAATCAGTAAATTAAATGTTTTTAAAACCACTTGCTAGGAAATCAAGAATTGGACATTTTAGTCAGCAATATACAAAGTAAGGTGAGTAATTTCAGAAATTCAGAAAGACTATGAAGTTTTACAATTGCTAAACACAAACAACTCCAAAGGCATATTCTACATTACACTGCATAGAACACACTATTTTTTAGACAAAAGTAAAACAACCCACTACAGGTAGAATAAATTTTCCAAGAAGTGAGTGACATGTTCTTAGTTGTCATATGATGTGAAATTAAAAACTTAACCATCATAAAAACCACACTTTTAAACTAACTTAGTGAAGTAAGAGCGCATGGGGCGAACAGATCACCCTTAATTTGTGAAAATCTTAAATGAGGTCCACTCTAAAAGTCACTTGCCAGGAAATCATGATCTGGAACAGTGATTTTTCTTTCTTTCCCAGGAAACACTTAAAAGATGATGATTTAAGTGGAGGCCCTGGCCTTTCCTAGTTTCCTTGCGCACAAATAATCTCCAAGCGCAGCAAACTCAGTAAGGAATCAATAGTTCGACTGCAAATTCAATGTAGTAGCACCTGACCACAGGATGAAAACAGCTTCTCTAAATGGAAAAAAAAGAAAGGCAATAAGACTAAAAATGATCCGGTACTGGTGTCCCCACCCAACTTCAAGGAGGGAGGGGGTGGAGGAGGCTAATAGCGCATTCGGAATAACCAAGAATCAAGCTCTTCTTTGAAACTGAGAGAGAAAAAATTCACATTTTTATGAGACTTCAAATAACTAATGTTAAGACCTTCTACTTTTGTTTTTCAAGTTTAAACTACATTACACTCTCTATAGAGAAAGAAACAGTAACAGGGAGAAAGCAATCCGACAAAAGATCAGACACACATTTAAACCTAGTCAAAGTTGGAAAGACCTGTATCTACATGCCGTAGGGCTTCTATTGTAACAAATGTATCAATTTCCTCGCCCAGCTCTCCTTTGTACAGGGGAAGAACTCAAGAGACAGTTTTATTTATCCTCCAAATGGTAACATCAGTAGCAAGAGCTCCTTTTAAAAACGCACTTCTGAGTGCAAACGGATCCTGTTCCGACCTTACCACCTTCTTGGATGAAATCCCAAAAAAACAGCCCAAGGCTTGCCCTACTTAAAGTGTTCATCTCACCTACAGTGCCAGGCACCAAGACAGAAAGCAACACCAGTCCGGGGCAGGGGGCGGGGACGCTGGCAGGGGCGGAGGATCGCACTTGCAGCCTCGGAACGACGTTACTACCGCTTCTGAGAGACTCCGAGGACCTGCGAGGAACCTCAAAGTGAAAACGAGAAACTTCCCCCACGGTGGGAGGACCGGTGCTAGCACGTGTTCTTGGGCTGGACCTGCCAAGCAGGCCGGAACGCTCTGAAGCCCCCGGGGTCGGGGCTCAGGTGGACGCGGAGGCGCCGCGGGCGCGGAGGGGCTCACCTGCACCCCGGTGTAGTTCTCGAAGAAGAAGAGCACCATGCTCTGGTAGACCCAGTACAGCCGGTCGTCCACCGCCTGGTAGAAACGGGAGGGCAGGAAGGCGGACAGCAGCCGCCAGACCCCCCAGGCCAGCACGTAGGTGGGCGCCGAGCCCAGGAGCACGACGCCCGGCAGCAGGTAGCGCATGGAGTAGGTGTGGAGCACCAGGGACAGCAGCATCTTCCCGGCTCGGCGGCCGCGGGCTCCGCCTGCCCTCCCCGCCCGGCGCCGGGCCTCAGCCGCGGCCGGCGCGCGGCCAATCACGGCGCGGGGCCGGGCGCGCCGCCGCCCCCTCACCTCCCAGGCCCCGGCCGCCGAGACGCCGAGCCCGCCACCCGCTCCCGGCCTTCGTCCCCAGCCGCATGGGCCGCGCCGCCGCCGGGGCGCGGGCGAGCAGTGCGGGCAGTGCGGGCGGCGCGCTGCTCCTGGCCGCAGCGCGAGGGGACGCGTGGCCCTGTGGGGCTCGCCGCTCAGGAGCGCTGACACCCCATGACCCTCGCCCGTCACCAGGTCCCCTGCCGGGGGCGGGGCTCCGCGGCAATAACACTGCTCCCTATTGGCCACCCGTCACCATGGTCTCCGCTGGGGGGCGGGCCTCCGCCTGGAAACACGCCCTCCAATTGGCCAATTCCTGCGGACGGTTGAGCTGAAACTGCCGCCCGGTGCGCCGGGGACGGGCTCCCGCCACTGCGCATGCTCCCCATCTGGGTCTAGCTGCGGATGCGCCAAGGGAGGCGCTGACTCGGAGCACCCGAGAGAAGGTGGGTGCGGGCCGGAGCAGGGGCAGGCGTGCGTCTGCCCTTCGGTGGACCTGCGCCCCGCCGGGCTGAGCGTCCCTCGGGCTGCCTGGAACGAGCCCTCATGCCTGCGAACCCCTGGAAGGGCGCGGCGGCGAGACGCGCGTGCGTTTGGGGAGCCCCGGGCACGCGCCGGACCTTGTGGGGGCCGCGAACGTTTGTCCAGCGCATGGTGGGAAGGTCAACGAGATGCAGTTCGAGTGGTGACAGTGGGTGTTTTGAGCGCTGTCAGCAGTCCCAGCACGGACAAGTGGCAGGACGCCTTCCGCCCCGTCGTCTACCAAGGCCAGGCCTTAGCGAGAGTGCGCGCGTGTTGCAGAGTTAGGCTCCTTTTTCTTGCATCACAGGAATGATGATAATAACATGTTTGCGCGGTACCGAACAGGATGTTTCCAACAGTTGATTTGATTAGACCTTTTCGAAATTCACTCTTGCTTCACTTCCCCCGGGGCCTTGGTATTTGACTTGTTTCGGTTTTTTGGTTTTTTTTCCCCCGTTTTTAATTTGAAACCTCGTGTTTTCAGGTGTAGTACTTAAAGCCTGTAGCTGAGAAAGTGCCCACAGTTGGACAAACTTCAAAACAAAAAAAGAAACAAATTGAATGCTTACTGAAAGAATGCTGTGTATTCCCCTAACACATTCTTAAGTTGACATGAAAAGTTTTTTTTAAGTCCTAAATTTAGTTGCAAAGGGAATAGATTCTGATGAGTTTTAAGTACCGTTTTGAAAATAAAGTGACTACAAAAACCTTAAATGAACCCAGCGGGTCGTTAGTACCATAGTGAATTTATACCTACCCTGATACATTTTAAATATCCTGAAGCCTTTTACCAGTTGGAAAATTTGCACTGAATTTTTCTCCTGAATAATGCTTTTTATTCTGCCTCTCCTACAAGATTCTATCTTGGTGGAATATGCTTTTAAACATCAAAGGCATTGATCAAAGCATCATCAGATTTATGAGTATCAAAGTTTCTTCTGCATCCAAGCACTAACTTTGTTAAGGATACACAGTTTAATCATAGTATGTCAAAATCTGATAAGAACTTCCAAGTAAGAAAATGTATCAAAATGCACTTCAGTGTGGCCATAATTAAAAGAAATCAGACTATCTCTTGTCCTCAAGGTTATTCTTTCTTGCTATCTGAGGGAGGTGCCATACAGTGTCATTTGAGGTGCTCTGGGTGGGAGAGGGGCCATTTCAAGTGCAGTTCTGACCTCCAGGACTTGGCTCAGGTACAGCGGTCAGGAAGGCTGAGCATCTGACAACTATTTTTGACTACATCTCTGTATTCTCAAGAATACTTGCAAACCTACACCAAAATAAGAGCCAGATGGGATTTAATTCCAAAAATATGAATTAAAACATAAATATACTAGGAAAATATAGCATGCTAGTTTTATAGTCTTAGATAGAGAAAATTTTTACCAGGGATGGTGCGAAGGTCAGTAATCCTAAGTATTGATTTGCAGGAGATATTGTTACCCACAGAGCCACCTGACAAAGTGAAGCAGAGCATTCTGCCTGGGGGATCTAGGCCTCAGCAGGCTGAGGCCTTGGGGAACACCGGAGTTGAATTTACAGGAAACCTGTGGCCCTCAGTCGTATTGTAAATTGGCCACTCTAGGTGTTAACAGAAGAGTGCTACCTGAAACCAGTACACTTGGGAGCTTCGGGTCTCAGTGTGAAAGAATGGAAGGATCTTGAACTAGAATACCTTTGGTCTGCTCACTAAGAGCCACATTACAGTGCCACCCGCCTTACCTTTCCTTAACTTTCAGAAACAGTGCTTGTTGAAGGGCATGCTGACCGCCACAGACTGCTGGGCACCTGGGTTAACAGTGAAAACTCCAATTCCCCTTTATTCCTGGGGCTTCTGGCCAGTTTCCACTCAAGCTTTTATTTTTCCGTTTATACAAGTAAATCAAGAAGATATTCTTGTTCTAAAAGATTTAAACAGTAACCTGTTTTGAATATTGAATAAAAGCCTCTCCTTTACATCCCGTTATCTTACCCTGAGGTTGCAGCTGTGTGTTTTTCTAATTAATGCAGTAGAGATTTAGCAGTTCAATGCCTGGGTTCCCCTCCTGAGACCCCCAGGCTTTCATTTGGATGGGCACCAACCTGCTTTGGGAGGAAGTTGACCCTGCCCTTCTGAGGGGGCCAGGATCATTCTAGTGCAGTGGGGTTTTTTTCCCAAGCATGGACCTTGAACCTCTCAAGCTCCCCAAGGTGCTCTCAGGTGGCCTAAGGTACAGAGTATTTTTGCAGTGACACAAAATGCCATTTACTTTTTCACCGTGCTGAATTTGCAGTGGTGATGCAAGAGCCATAGTGAGTAAACTGCAGTGACCCCAAACTATTCTAGTGCCGCCCCATTCGACACCACGGTCTCGGGGTAAGAAACCAAAGACACATTTCACTAGATAATATCCTTGAAGAAGTAGTTGCAAACATTAGGTCAGTAGATCCCAGCCCCTGGACACAGATCTTGCAGCATTCCCCCGGGGCTAAATGAGGTGTACGGGAAGTGCTGGCGATGCCTGCCGAAGAACAGGAGCTCTGGAGGAAGAAGCCTCTAGGGCAGGCTGAACTAGCCACTCTTTTCATGGAATGTCATTTTTATTTGAAGGAATATCTAGCAGATAAACTGTGCTTGTTCTGACAGACATTTTCTCAAAAATGAACAAAACAATACTGTTTAAGGAAAACTAGATAATACTGCAATAAAATTTTCAAGTGAATATTTGAATTTTGGAAAACATTTGCTCCCATGAGTTTGACACTTTCCCATCACTTGAATTTTTTTGGGGGGGGGGGGCACTAGGGATAGAATCCAGGGGTTCTTTATCACTGAACTACAAGCTACATTCCCAAAATATTTTTTATTTTGAGTCAGGGTCTTGCTAAGTTTGCAGGGGGTCTGGCTGAATTGCTAAGGCTGGCCTTGAACTTGGTATCCTCTTGCCTTAGCCTCCTGTGTAGATGGGATTTACAGGTGTGTACCACCACACCCAGTCCACTAGAACTTTTTTGATAAGATATGTGATAATAGTAATCACTGTGATTTTTCAGTATTGTATGATGAAATGTGTTGACATTTAGATCTGTGTAACTCAGTGAAGGTTTTCTAAATACTCGACACATGACATTTACAAACATTTGGGTAAGTGGTTCTTTACACATATATGATAGATGACTGGATTTTTTTTTTTTTTTTTTGATAGTGAGGGCACGTAAGCACTGAGCCACATCCCAGCCCTTTTTTATATTTTATTTAGAGATGGTCTTGATGAGTTGCTTAGGGCCTCAGTAAGATACTGAGGCTGGTTTTGAATGTGCGATCCTATTTCCTTAGCCTCCCAAGCCACTGTGGTTACCTGTGTGTGCCACTGTACCCAGCTAGATCAGTGAACTTTAATGTAACAGTATGAAAATGTCATTAATGTAGTCTCAAAATCTATAAATGCTACAGTTCCTGACTTTTCGTGTAGTATGAAATGAAAATGATTCCATTGTCTGAAAAGGCTGTTCAAACACTTCAACCAAACACCAGCCCGAAAGTAGACAGAGGGGAGAAGCACATCCAGAATCCAGCTGCATTCATTTGCACCCGAGGCTAAGGAGACGGGTAGAAAACAAAACAGTGCCCCCTTCTTACTAAATGTTTTGGCTTTGAAAATATAGTTAATTTTTTAAGTAAAAATGTTAGTCTACACATAATGGTTTTTGGGTTTTTTTCCCTTGGTACTGGGGGTGGAACCCAGGGGCACTTAACCACTGAGCCACATTCTCAACCTACTGTTTTAAATTTTGAGACAGAGTTTTGCTAAGTTGCTTAGGGCCTCAACAGGTTGCTGAGGCTGGCTTTGAACTTGCATCCCTCCTGCCTCAGCCTCCCGAGTTGCCAGGATAACAGCTATGTGCCACCGCACCTGACCCCATTATTTTTTAAAGGAATTAGTAAGTGCATGGTACAGGAAGTCTGTTTTTGAACAAAGCTGACATCCAGAACATAGCAAAAGACAAGAAACCTCTGATGAGATCCTCGAGCTGGTGAATTAAGTCACCTGCAAGGTACATGAGCAAACGGCTCTTTATTAGCCACTCTTTGCGGTAAGTGTTCCTTTTATTATCCACCCAGCCATCAAGGCTAGAAACCAAAAGGCTCTTCTGTAAGCGCCCCTGTTCCTCACCTGCTGGTGCCCACACAGACACTAAATCATTCATTCACTTCCTCATGAGCCCTTACCATGTGTCACCAGCCTTGGTCTAGTCAGGTAATATAGCTGTCAACAGGCAGCCAAGGTCCCCGTTTCATTGGGACTTGGGTGTCAGTGATGAAAGCTGCAAAGTACAAGATATGTACTTAGGGCAACTAATGAATTAAAGTAGGCTGATGTTATGGAGTGGCATCCTTAAATTGCAAGGCCAGGAAATGCCTCTCTGAAGAAGGACATTTAAGTTAAAATGATGAGAGAAAGCAAGCCATGCAAGGACCCAAGATGAGACTTTCCAGCTGAAGAGACAATGGGAAGGACCCAGGGCGGGAAGGAGCTCGGAAGCAGCCCTGCTCCCCAGGGCCTGCAGACCTCATTGTCCATCTCAGCTCTTCTCTTCCCATCCTGTGTTCAGTCCAGCAGTTAATTCCATTGGTTTTACATCCAGAATCCACACCCTCTCCACTTGGAGGTGACCATGCTCACTGGAGGTACCGTCATCTCTGACCTGTGCAGTGAATCACCTCCATACCAGTCTCCACGGTTCCACCTTGCCCTCCACTCACCTCACACTGGATCCTCTACACACTACCTTCAGGTTGAATCATGCTTCCCCAAATTCACGTGAAAAATCCTACTGCCCTGGACAGTGCAGCCTGACCTCGCCTGGAGGTAACCAAGGTAAAATGAGGTCATTAGGATAGGGTCTGATCTTTTTAGGAAGGGGACATTTGGACACAGACTTGCAAGTGTGAGATGACAGGAGACTTGGGGAGAAGACACAGTCATCTGCAAGCCAAGGAGAGGTCAAGGACAGAGGCTCCCTCAGGCGCAGAAGGAGCACATCCTGCCCACAGCTAACTTGCAAACTTCCACGCCCTCTGACTCAAAGATAGCAGGCAGCAGTTGCGATAAGCCACCCCGTGTGTAATTCCGTTTTGCCAGCCCTAGCAGCCCAGGAAGGATGTGGGTCTCCACAGGTGTTCCTCAAAAAACCTTTTGTGCAACAGACTTGCAGAGCCCCTGGCCTGGCAGTGTCCACCAGGCACTTGTCCAAACCCAGCTAGATTTTCTGTAAAGCTGCTCAAATCTGGACCCCACTCCTGTAAGTGCCTTCTGGGCGTTTTTTTTGTTGTTGTTTTTGTTTTTTGTGGTGCTGGGGATCGAACTCAGGGACTTGTGCTTGCAGTGCAAGCACTCTCCCGACTGAGCTATCTCCCCAGCCCTTGTAAGTGCCTTCTGGACATCCCTCAAACCCTTCTAAGATTTTGCAGGGAAGACTTCCTCACTGCAGTGAGTGGTCAGTTTGGTTTTGCTTGTTGTTAAGTTGCTCTTGGGGTCCTTCTGGAGAGCTGACCATCCTGACCTCTTGTCCTTTCAGTTCATCAAGCAGAAGGGAACTTCCTTATTTCTGGAATGTTCCTCCCCCAAATATGGACATGTTTGAGCCTCATTTCTTTCCCAGTGTCGGTTCCAGTGTATAAAAATCTACCCCTGGCCATCCTAAATGGCACGGGCCCCTTTGTGTCATTACTTCTGCAACAGAGGCTGCTAGCTTTCCCCTTCTGTAACTGGATCCCTAACTTACCCAGCGCATGGCTGCTCAAATTGAAGACTGTTCTTCCCAGCTTCTCCTGCAGCTTGGTGGTTCGACTAGCCAATAAAATGTAAAAGAGAGCGGTCTGTGTGGCAACGGGTTGTGTCTGTACCCTTGTGTACCCTTGTGTCTTCCTTGTTGGGCCTGAATATGTGATGGGACAACTCCAGCAGCCATGCTGGCAGGCACACCCAGAGGAGCAGTAAAACAAAAGGAATGGAGCATCGCTGACATTGGACTTACTGCCTTCAGACTTCCTGAACATTAGAAAGAAACTGTTAACTTTTTAAAACTCATTCTAGGTATTTGGTTTTTGTAAGTAAATAGTACCTACATAATCACCTTATCATGCTTTATATCATATTATATTCATTTCTGTGTGGCATATGTGTTTAAAAATCTGTGTCCTCAGTAGGGTATAGACTTCTAGAAAAGAGGGACTTTATTTGGTTTTGCTACATTTCTATAACCTGGACTACTGCCCAGCAAGTAACAGGTCAATAAAGACTTGTTGAATAACTTCAAGAGGATCCGTGCACTTCAGGAAGATGTGCCGCGTGTTTTTCTGGGAGACATTTACTACCCTGGCTTGCTGCCACTATCTAGAAGCCTATGGGACACTTTCCCAGTCCAGTCCCCTCCCTGGAGCGTTCCCCCAGAGGACTGCTGAGTGAGCAGAGCTGCAGGAGAAGCTGTACTAGGAACTGCTCCTCCGCCCCAGACGCTGGCTGCAGAGGCAGGTGATGGCCACACAGAACTCAGCCCTGGGCATAGAAATAGAGAGCTGCAGTCATGATCAGTGCCATGGAAACCCAAACCACTCGCACGTGGCTGCATGGAGGGCGGGAATAAGTGAACTTGCAGGGAGAAAAATGCAGCATGTCACAGCCCCTGTGCTTGGAGGAACAAAAGCAAAAGGGGTAGCCGCCACCATCTCCTGTGGCGTGCAGCTGTTCCGCGGGGTTCCTTGACTCTTCACCATGAGCTCCCTTTCCCCTGATGCACTTGAATAGGCTTGAGTGCTTCACACCAGAACAGTCCTGGCCAAGACGAGGTCCTCAGGACAAGACCGGCTCTACTCAGCCTGCCTTTCTACATACCCCTGCCTGCCACCTTCTGTTCTAGCTGCTCCATGCAAGCTACTCTCTGTTTTCTAAAAGGGCTAGAAAGCCCCTTCTCTGCAATGCATCCCTGGGACTTGGCTCAGGTTTTCTCCCTGTGGAAGCCTGACGGACCTCATCCACCTTCTCCCCTGTCCCAGGCAGGGCACTGGCTCCTCCCCACCCTCAGCACCCCGGGCCCCTCCACAACAGGACTGCGTGGCTACTGCAGTGGCTGAAATGCCTGCTGTTCCCCTTGCCTGGGAGCATGCCTTGAAGCTGTCCCTTCTCTTCATATTCTCAGCCCAGAGCTCTGCCCTCTGTGTAGCATTCCCAAGCCTCTCCGTGAACAGTCCTTGACTGAAATGCTCTGGCTACGCTGTCTAGGCCACTTCTGCACCCAGGCGCTCTGTGTGAACCACTTTCATCTGTGGGCTTGGCTGCTGCCTTGTCTGAAGATGACACGATCTACAGATTACTTCTTTTGAGGTGCTGACATTTTCTTTTTAAAATCTGCCTACCTGACATCCAAGCCTGCACATTCTACAAGAATTTTAAATATTCTTAGCAGAATATGCCACCACCACTACCTACAACCACAATCCCATTCCTCCTGAACCCCCTGAGTTTGGTGCCAAAAAACTGGAAGTCAGTTCATCTTCCTGTGCGCTCATAATCTATGAGCTCCTGTCCTGCATTACCCATCTGGGTGGCAGGCGCCGGTTCCTTTATAAAGAGATGCCTTTGGATGCACTCATTTCTCTAATTGTGGCGCCCAGAAGCAGGCAGAGCCCCCCTCCTCTCACAGGGAGCCTAGTGCTGGAGACATAGCTCACCTCCAGCTCACCTGCCCGTGTCGCCATTCTAGAACAAGTCTGACCTTACCCCTCTCCCTCCAAAACCACAGTGACTCCTCTTTTGTATGGCTGAAGTCCTCTCACCTCGTGCACACAAGGGCTTTCACAGTCTGGCCCCCAGCTTGCTCTGCAGCAGGTGCCACGCAGGCACCCCGAAGGACAGTCATGCCTGTACACTGAGGCCAGGTATCTGATCTAACAACATTTGCTAAGAATTGTCCAGGATCTGGTGCAAAATACCATATGGCATTTGACCCGAATTTGCCTTTTTAAAGAGACTAAAAAAAAAAAAAAAAAAAAAAAAAGTTTCCACTTTCCCCTGCTCTGTTAGCTTTTAGTTATAGTCTAACATTATTTTCAACATTACTCTTCATACTTGAAAATGTTGTTATATTTGGTATTTAAGGACTTTCATGCTTTAATTGTTGGAATCACCTTGTTAGCCAGGTGAGGCAGCACACACATGTGATCTCAGTTACTCAGGAGGTTGAAGCAGGGGATCACAAGTTAAAGGCCAACTTGGGCAACCTAGCAAGACCCTGCCTTAAAGTAAAAAAATAAAAAGGGCTGGGGTGTGGCTCAGTGGTAGAGGCTTGCCTAGCGTAAGTGAGAACTTGGGTTCAATCCCAAGGACTGAGAAAGAAAAAAAGAAAAAGAAAATTCCCTTTGTTTTTCAAACATCTATTCTTATAAATCAAAAGTTCTGCAATAACAATAACAAGACTGCTAAGATTCAACAGCATCATTCTCCTATCTGTAACTAATGATTTCCATCATTTAAGCAGGTCATTCTCTTCTGTTGAAAGACGAGTTTGGAGCCAAGGTTGCTTTGTTCCTCTCGTTTCCGTAAAGCAAGCCATCCCGCTGGAGACAGACCAAGGTCGTGTGAAGGCTACCTGCCGCCACTCAGGTTCCTGCTGCTGGAGGACCCCTGCAGTGATTCCCCTCTCCTTTGCCAAGAAATGTCCATAGCGTCTTCCTCTGTGCCGCCCCTCTGCCCACAGGCTCCAGGTGTGAAATGGCCTGTGACCATTTCATTATCGGTTCCTTGCACCCTCCCGACGGCTCCTGTGGACAGGTGCCCGCACTCTAAGCAGCTCCCGCCACCTCCGGGGTGCCAGCCCCACACAGCCTATTACTTATCAGGATCCACGTGCTTCCTCATTTCCTTTATTTTCTTCACCACACATTAGTGCTATTTTTGTTCTTAAAGTTTAAAGCCTTAATTTTTTCAATGATTTTTTTTCCCTCTTTTGAAAATCGTGCCAATTTCTATTGTTTTCTGAATAGCACGGTACTTTCAGACTTATCCTCTCTGCCAAGAGCTTTATTTATTAGTTAATACTACAAATGCGGGCGGGGGAACCTCCTTCCATTTAAATCTTTCAACACCCGGATATGTCTGCAGTTCTGCCGTTGATCTCAAGCCTTGAGCAAAAGTCATGTCCCTCTCACAGTATCACCTCACACTTAGAGTTGCTCCACATGCTTTTGGTTCATTTTTCTTCCTAATATTTTGTTGTTCATCCTTGTTTGGCCAAAACAAATAATTCAACAATTGTTTTGACCTCACTGTGGACCACACTGGAGGCACCATGTGCCAGTGACGTCACACTGGGGCAGAGAGACGTGACCCTGGGCTTCAGGAAGCCAGTGGCCCCGGGAGGGAGAGACCAGACTTTCATCATCCAGCAAACATGTTAAGGCCTAACTCTTTCACCCAGCACAACTGTATCGCAAATGCTCCTGAAGACCCTGTACCATGCCAGTACCATGTGGGTTTTGTTACTGTAACTCTGTAGCATAATTCCAAGTCAGGTATTGTTGTTAGAAATGCCAAGGTGCTGCAAGAAATCACAAACATGCTCAAAAGTGGGTGGGCAGGGCAAAAATTGCATTTCTGCAGAAGGGTGTGCCCCCAGAGTATCTGGCTAGCAAGCACACCTTGGCAGTCAGTCCACCTGCTTCTATCCCAGGGCCCCACTGCCCTTCACCCTGATTGGAGGAGCTCGGGGTTCTACTCAATTAGCTAATTTTAAAATTGGAGTGGACTATAATTAAAATGACTACAAGTGGATCCAATTAAGGCTAAACACTATATTCTGAAAAGTGGATCACTTAACTTACTATTTCTCACACTGTGATACTTCCAGCATTGCTTTTTTGACTCAGAATTGCTTGGTTATTCTGGGTTCTTTTTTCTTCCAAATGAATTTTAGTACTGTTTTTTGTTTTATTTTGGTTTGTTTTTCCTAGTTCTGTGAAGAATGTCATTGGTATTTTGAGGGGGTTTGTATTGAATCTGTTGCACTTTTCATAGTATGGCCATTTGGGGCTGGGGAGATAGCTCAGACGGTAGAGTGCTTGCCTTGTAAGCACAAGGCCCTGGGTTCAATCCCCAGCACCCAAAACAAAACAAAACAAAAACATAGTACGGCCATTTGATAGTACTTCTGCCTATCCATGAATATGGGAGGTCTTTTCATATTCTGAAGTTTTCTTTCTTTCTTCAATGTTGTATAGACCTCATTGTAGAGGTCTTTCACATCCTTGGTTAGATTTATTCCTAGACTTTTTTGTTTGTTTGAGGCTTTTGAGAATACTGATTTCTTTCTCAGCAGATTCATTGTTGGTATATAGGAAAGCTATTGATTTTTATAAGTTGATTTTATAGCCTGTCAAAATGCATTTTTGAATGAAAAAAAATTTTTAAAGCATTTGAGGCAGTGTACCTACTCTAAAAGAAATGCTAAGGAAATTCTCCAGGCTATGGGTAACTTGGAATGCCTGGGATGAGGAAGAACAAGAGAAATGATAAATATAAGAGGGTATTTCTCTCCTTTTAACTACTTGAAAATGTGTATGATGATTGAAAGTAAATAATGTAGCATCATAAAGAGAAACTGGTGTACGCAGTTACATGCTGCGATCTGAATATAGCCTCCCCAAATTTGTTTGTTAAAACTTAAACACCATGTGATAGAACTGAAGCACGGGAGTGGGACCTGAAGGTGTGATCAGTCAGGTCCTAAGTGGGGTCAGCCACCTCATGAAAGAGCCGTGAAGCAGGTATCAGCTCCTTCCAGCCTGTGAGGACCCAGCAAGAGTGAAGCACAGAGTAAGACTTCACCAGACAGGAACTCCATTGATATCTTGATCTTGGACTTCCAAGTCTCCAGAAGTGTGAGAAGTAAATTTCTCCCCAGCCTAAGGTACCCTGTAATAGAAGCTTAAAATAATAAGTCAATTCTGAATACTTCATGTAAAGGAAAAGGAACTGTAGCCGCCAAAATAAATTTTAAATTAAAAGAACAAAATCTGAAGACCCACAGTACCTGATTTCAAGATTTACTATAAAGACACAGTAAGCAAGACCAGGAGTTTTGACAAAAGAATGAACATGGATCAGTGGAACAGAACAGTCCAGAAATAGACCCACACTGATATGGTCAATGAAGTTTTTTAAAACAAAAGTGTAAATATTCAAAAGAAAATGACAGTGTAGTAACAACTGGATACCCACACTGAAAATAATGAACTTGACCTCTGTCTCACACCTTATACAAAAATTAATTCAAAATGGGCTATGGATCTAAATTTAATTACAGAGCTATTAAACTCCTAGTGGAAAACAGAAGAAAATCTTTGTGACATCAGGCTAAGCAAAGGGCCTTAGATATGACATCAATTAAACTTTGTAAAAATTGAAGACTTCTCTGTGAAAGACACCGTTCAGAGTGGAAATGCAAACCAAAGCCTGGGAGCGAATTCTCCCAACTCTGACAGAGGACTTGACAGCAGAACACGAGGAACTCTCAAAGCTCAGCAACAGGAAACAAACCACCCTCTCAGTAGGCAGAAAACCACCAAAGAAGGTGCACAAACTGCAAACGGCACAGGCCATGCGCCCAGCGTGGCCAGCCGTCAGGGAATGTCTGCTAGAAGGGCTGGAACCAAGGTGGCCCCAGCGAGGCCGGGAGGCTGCTGATCTCTGATGTGCACACGGCACCTTTAGACAACAGTGTGCCCCTTCTTGCGGAGTTGAACTCACACTGGCCATCTCACCGAGGAATCCTACCCCTAGGTATAGGCAGAAAAGAAACAAATATGTTCACACAGAAAGGGGTTTGTAACTGTTCACACAAGCTTTCCTGATGATTGAGAAAAACTGGAAACAAGTGCTTCCAGCTGTGCATGAATGAGCAACCGCCACACGGCCACCCAGCGGCTCTGTCAGGGATAAAAAGGAAGGACTCCCTGACAGGTGCCTCGACCCGGAAGAACTGCAGACATATTACACTAAGTGAAAGCAGCTACAAGGTGCCATTCCGTTTCCATGACATTCTAGAAAAGGCAGACCACAGGGCAGAGATCACCAGACAGCTGGGATTAAGGTGTGGGGAAAAGGGTGGTTACAGAGGGCCCCCAGGGAATTTCTACGATGACACCAGTTTTCCGTGACTTGATTGTGATCGTGATAACATGACTACCCTTTTGTCAAAACCCATAGGATGGTGCTCTTGAAAGAGAGAGCTTTACTGTATGTGAAGTTTTAGAAAAGAACCACGGATTGTTATAGGACCCCGTGAAAGAGACATTTACCAATTGAAATTTCCTGGCACATGGTTCTATCAGCAAACGTACCGCTTCAGAGCGATTCTACTCTCAAAACTTGTTCAGATCCATCAAGAGGAAAATGGTGGTGTATGATCAAAGGGAGCAATAGCAGTAATAACAGGGGTCTCACAGTCACAAGAGACCGGGAGTCAGTCAGGAGAACTAGCAAGGAAGCAGATGACGCCCCCAGAGGGCCATCTCTCCATTGCCCTGTGGATGGTCACACTTTCCTGCTCAGATACCCCTGGGAAGGAGACACAGGGGGAAAAACACACCTGGGGTCAAGTTTGAAAGTTCAGGGTTGGGGCTATAGCTCAGTTGGTAGAGCGCATGCCTTGCATTACAAGGCCCTGGGTTCAAATCCCCAGCACCGCAAAAAAGAGAAAGTTCAATCAACGAGGCCCTTATCTGGAAAGGTGAATCAAAATCAAAGGATGGTTGTGCAGGAGGACTTCCTGCCAGAGAGTGCAGGAATGGGCATGTGGGGAAGAGCAATTTGCCGGGGAGAAGCCTGCAAGAGCTACCCAGGCCAGGAGGTCGGTATCAGCAATAGCAGCGGTGATTCTTGCTGAGAGCTGGTAGCCGGCTGCGATGAGGTACATGTGGGAATTCACCTCGGTGGCCCTCCTCCTCAAAACTCGTGTTCCTCTCCAGTCCGGAGAAAGCATCAGATAAATTCCAATCAAGGGACGTCTGTAAAATGCCTGACCAGCAAAACTGTAAGGTCATCAAAAACAATTCAGAAAAAGGACACTGGGTAAAAACTCAGGAAATCTGAATGAAGTATCAGCTGTCGTTACTAATGATCCATCAGTGTTGGTCCATAACTTGTAACAAATGTTGAAAATTGGGGAAATTTAAAAATCAGGAATGCAGGGGCTCTCTATACCATAATTCCACGCTTCTGCAGATCTAAACCCATTCTGAAATGGAAAGTATGTTTCTTAGGAATATTGTACCTTAATTGGCTACGCTGAAGCCACCACAGTAGACAGAGCACGTGAAGAGTCATGTAGAGTCAGAGGTGGCCAGGGTCCCCAAGGTACCAGCCCCACCACCCACGCCTTCTGGGCCCAGGAACCAGGCACCCAAGGGAGTGGCCCTCAAGTCCTCCCCCTGTGGGTTCCAGCAAAGAGGACCAGCATTCCGAGTCCTGTCCGTGGGCAGATTTATGGCAAAAATTATATCCTTGTTCACCTGTTTTTATTCCTTTATCTTCATTCTAATGTCTGTTGGTCTAATAAGTCAAATAATATCCTTTCACTGTCAAAAATAGATCACAGCGCCCTGAGTTTGAGACTTTTATCTTGCCCCATTTAAAACGGCTGTAATTCAGATGATTTTAGATCATGTAGAAGTTTAATTCCTTCTATACTTGTATTCCATAGTATTTTATCCACACCTCTGCATAAAACTTATTTTCAAAAATTAACTTATTTTTAAAAATTGTGTCAAAATACTTATAACTTAAAATTTACCCTCTTAACTAATTAATTGTAAGTGAACAGTTCAATCATGTGAAGTAAATTCACTTGGCTGTACAGCCAATATCCAGATCACTTTTAATTTCACAAAAGCCAAACTCTGCACCCATGAAACAGCTCTTGACTCCCCTGCCCCCGCCTTGGTGGCCCCCTTTCTACTTTCTGAATTTGACTACTCTGGGTGTTACAGGGCTGGGCCTTCTGGGAAACTGAGGCAATGCGGAGGCCCCCTTCAAGCCCCGATTGTTGCAATTAGGTCAGAAAGATTTCAGACACGTCATTCACAGTTACACAGTCATGAGTTCACTAGAAAGGACAGGAAAGGGGGAAAGGGGACACTCTCAAGGAGGAGGGTGTGTCCTCTGAGAGAGGAGAAGGATGGCATGCCTCTCCTGCCCTCCAGTATTATTGGGGGGGGCGGTCCTAGGGAACTTTCCAGAGAGACTCGCCCAGGTGTAGCACTTGACTCTGTGTGTGTGTGTGTGTGTGTGTGTGTGTGTATGTGTGTACCGGGGATTAAACTCAGGGGTATTTGACCACTCAGCCATATCCCAGTCCTATTGGTGTTTTATTTAGAGACAGGGTCTCACTGAGTTGCTTAGCACCTCACTTTTGCTGAGGCTGGCTTTGAACTTGTGATCCTCCTGCCTCAGCCTCCCAAGTTGCTGGGATTACAGGTAGGTGCCACCATGCTCAGCAGCTCTTGACTTCTGACTGACAGCAGGTTGACATCTTTCAAGTCCCCACTGTGTGTAACATCTCTAGGTCACTTTGGTCTGTGCTGACCAGTTCTAACTGGAACCTCTTATTACAGATTTTATGGTTAGGGGGAATTATCCTTATCTCCCTGAGTGCTGGGATCTGGTGTGTTTAGGGTCACAAAGTTCCCCTACTTCAGGGTGACTCATGTTCTTCTTATTGGCATTTCTGAGAGCTGCCTTTCTTGCAAATAACAGGTAGTTTTCTGAGGAATGTGACATAACCTGTTGACTTAAGCCAGGCAGGGCTGTAGGTAAATTGCTTCTTAGAAAAGAAAGCAAGTGGGGTCTGCACAACGGGCCCATTTCATAGAATCATGTCCTTAACCTTGTATCCCTATGCTCTCATCTGTCTGTCCCCATCACAGGGACCTCATATGTGGAATTATGTAGTATCTGTACTTTTGCAATTGGCTTAATACATTTGGCATGACGTCCTTAAGGTTTATGTCCTCTTTTCTGCAGTCTACTTATACTTGGGTGACATTCCCTGTGGTATTGTGGGCTCCTTAAGGGTCAGGACTGCCCTTTCTCCTGTACTCTCGGCTCCTAGTGTCTGTACTTATACATGGTAAACGCTGGTTGAATGATTAAATGAAAGCAGGTTGTGTTTAGGATACCTGCTGTGTCCACTGCTTAAGGGAAAAAAACCTACCTTTGCAAAACACTTACCCGATAAAGGACTAGTATACAGCATATACACATGACACTTAAAAACCCAGCAGTATGGAAACAAGAAATTCATATTTAAAATGGACAAAAGATCTTAACTTGCAGCTCAATGAGGAAAATATACATGGGGCAAATCAGCACATAAATGCTTGACAGCATCCCCAACCACGGAGGAACATAGGTGCTTCTCTGAAAGGGCTATGAACAGTAGGATCCAACTCTGGGCATTTTGGAAAAGGCAAAGCCATGGAAACAGAGAAAAGACCAGTGGTTACAAAGGACTGGAGGAAGAAAAATGGGAAGGTGGGATTTTTAGGGCAGTGAAACTATTAATTTGTATGATGTTACACTGAGTACATGTCATCACACATTTGTCAAAACCCACAGAATGTACAAACCAAAGAGAGACCCTACTGTAACTTCAGCTTGGCCTTGAGTTAGTGATGATGTTAATATTGGCTCATCAACTAACAAATACACCAACACTACTGCAAGACGTTGAGAACGGGCATGGAGGGCACTGGAGGGGACACAAGAGAACCGGTGTGCTTTTTGCTCAATATTTTCTGTAAATCTAAATCTGTTCAGAAAATGGTCACTAATTTTTTTTTTTTAATCACTAATACTTTAAAGACCTTTTATAGCCCTTCTACTATCCCCTGCCTTTTTACCTCATGTAAAAGGGGAGAGAGTCTTCGCTGACATTGCCAGTTTCCAGCGCCAGCCTCCTTAGCTCAATTCCCTTGCCCTTTCCAAGTCCGGCGCTTGCTGCGCGGTGAGGAACCACCAGCAGAGGCTGCTAGAAGGCAGGCAGGCGGCCGGCAGCAGCTGCCTGGAGGGAGGCGGCACCGAGCTCTGGACTGAGCAGCCAGCCAGGGGCCGGGGTGCCTTTTACAGGAGTGCTCTGCGTGTTTTTCAGGAAAGACAAACGGTGGGCACCTGGTTGCTGGGCTGGATTCATTTAATAGCCACCAAAGTGGCTCATCAAGCTCAGTTCTGAGGGAAATGGGAGGAAGTTTCACTGAAGTTAAATAAGAACTGAGCAGGGAATGACTGTTTTTAACTTAGAGTTTTAGAAGAAAATTCCTAGTAACATGGGAAAATGGGAGAAAATATTAGCAGCTAGCTTTAAACATGCATTTCCTGAAATGTCTGTTTAGGTATAAATACCTATTAAGTGCATGAATTTGTCAAATCGTCTTATTCTCATTGCATTCAGCAAAGACAATGTTTAGAGCTGCTAATAGGTTCATTAAAAGTTTTGTTAAACTCCCTCAGTAAAATTCTGAATGTGGTCACTTTATTCCCAGAGGTTATCCAAGAAAGGAAGTGGAGAATGTTCTTTCAGAAAGCATGAAGTGGGAAAATTTTGAGAACTATTTATAGCAGCACTTAGCCGTGGAAACCCCAGGCCCCACCATCTATTTATAGTTATTCACTGGGTTAAAAGGTGAAACCAGAAATTTTGAAAATGCTGCCTGCTTTTACCCAGCAGTTAAAACTAATAAGCTGTCTTTCTGTGCTTATGATAACCAGATACTTGTAAGACTCATTCTGGAAATTACAGTAAATGCATCTTGACTCAAAAAAAAAATGAGTTTGTTTAAACTTAAAAGAGCAATGTTTTCTCTGATGGAGTGATTCTTATTTGGGTTTATGTTTTCTAGTTATCCACAGATTGGATTTTGTCTGTAGCATGTGGAATTTCTAAGAACGAGTGGGAAGGATAGTGGATTTGTAAAATAAGCGCACAGGTCAGGGCATTTCCAAGCTGGCTGGTTCTCTGAATGAAGAGTGTTTTAGTCAACTATTTCGCTGCTGTGACTAAATGACCCGACCAGCACAACTATAAAGGAGGAAAGGTTTTTTTGAGTGCTCACAGTTTCAGAGGTCTTAGTCCATAGAAAGCTGGCTCCATTCCTTGGGGCTCAAGGTGAGGCTGAACATCATGGTGGGAGAGGGTGGTGGGGAAGCAGCTCACATCATGGTGATCAGGAAGCAGAGAAAGACTCCACTCGCCAGATACAAATATATATACCCCAAAGTCACGCCCCAGTTCCCCCCTCCGACAGCCACACCCTACCTACCTCCAGTTACCACTCAGTTAATCCCATCAGGAATTGATTCACTGATTAGGTTCAGACTCTCAAGGGCTAGGGGGGTAGTTCCGTTGGTAGAGTGCTTGCCTTGTACCCACAAGGCCCAGGGTTCAATCCCTAGCACCACCCACGCAAAAAAGAGACTTTCAAAACCCAATCATTTCTCCTCTGAACCTTCATGCCTGAGCTTTCAGGGAACGCCTCATTTCCAAACCATAACAAAGAGAAGGGAGTCCAGGACGGGTTACTGAACTCCCAATGGCAGTCCTCTCAACCTTCGTCTGAGGAATGGCAGTCTGAGTGTTTTGTAGGCCACCACAGCAGACTCTGCCTTGGCCTTGAGCACAAGACTGGAGCTTGCAATTCTGAGCACGGAATACATCCCTCCACCAGAGGAATCAGGTTGTGTTTGTTTATTAATTGGAGAAAAGGGAGGCAAAACAGCCGGTGAGGAGGCCGTTGCTGTAACAAGCTCTGAGCTTGTGAGAGTAGTGTGTGGGAGCTGGTGGGACAGTGGCCATCAGGAGGGAGTCTTTAGAGATGGTCGGGTGGCCTCGCTGAGATGTTAATGTGTTAAGAACCAGGTTCTTCCGACTGAGGGGAAAGTTCTGTTTCAGTAACAGTATGAGAGCAGGACCAAGGACTTGCAGGCCCGGCTGCCCTGTGCCATCAGTTTAGAAAGAGCCGTCAGGCCGAGGCAGCTGTGCATGCAAAACGCACCTTTCCACCGCTGCCCTACAGTTCTCCTTCCTCTTTAAACTCCACCCTGCCACCTGAGTGTACCCCATGGGAACGCGGCGAAAGCCTCCTCACGCATCTCACCTGACACCTTCGTGCCTTTTAAGGGGGGATAAAACGTAGGAGCTTCTCTTCCCTCCAACATGCCAGCCATTGCTTCTTCCGACAGCTGAGCACCGGCCGCGTCGGCATCCATTTGTCCCTCATTCACAAGCTGTCTTAGGCCACCGCTGACGCAGGGTCCTTCCTCTGCCCCTGTGGCAGCAGCACGTGAAGCGCCCCTTTCCTGCAGTCGCAGTGGTGTGTCTGTGCACCCTGCAACCTCCTCCTCAGCCTGCTCCTCTCCTGTTGAAGTGCCACAGTCTCCCCGGGAAAGCAGCGTGCCCCACGAAGCAGAAGAACCCGGAGTCCTCGCCCGATTCTGCCCCAGCACTGAGAGTCCTGGATGATCGCTCAGCCCCTTCAAGTCTCTGCCTCCTCTGAATGGAAGGCTGGCTGGATGCTCTGGAGGGCCCCCAGCTCTTACGTGGCTTCCCTGGGCTGCACCAAACTCTGGGTCTTTATCATCCCACTTAACTGGTCCCGAGTCTGTAGAAAATATCTACGATCCTACTCTCCCACCAAAACAAAAACCAAAAACTAAAACAAAGAACAACCCAAGAGTCCTCTGAAGGGAACTCAAACTCAGGGGCTGCGGGCTCCCTTGAAGGCCTTCGGAAGCCTGAGACCTATGAGCAATGGTGGCTCATAGGGTCCACTTGGCCCTCCTGCAAGCTGGGTCTGAGTGACGACTCTGTCCTTGGAAGGGATCAAATCTTCAGCACACAGCCCAGAGACTGGTGCCTCCCCAGTCTGCTCACCAGTGTGGATCAGGACGCGACCTCTTGTGCCTTGTCTGTGAATCTTGGTTGCCGAGGTCTGCTGGACTTTGCCTAATCCTGCCGGGCTGGTGGCCGTGGTGGTAGGGTTCTTGATAACAGGCTGGGTTCCGCTTGTCGACAGGAAAGGCACAGGATGAGGACTGGCAGGGCCGGGGCTGCGGGTCCTCGAGTCCAGGTCCCAGGGCAGCTGCCTTTCTCCTGGACCTCACCTGTGCTCAGTGCTGGCCCCAGGGCCACAGCCCCCAGCTGGGAGGCTGGTCAGTGGAGGGCCTATGCATTTTTCTATTTCCGTGACAGACCGTGGATGGGAATGAGGACGAGGTGGGTGTGTCCTAAGCAGACCCTTCTCCTCACAGGCAGTTCCTAGGGACACTGTCACATGGTCCTCCAGCCCACTGCGGTGAGGCCTGGCCCAGGGTGGGGGGATGCCTCCCATGCTCCCTCTGCAGGTTGCCTAGTGCCTCTGAGTGAACTTGGCAGCATTCTTCAGGTGGAGGGGAACGGACTAAGTTGTCCACAGGCACAGAAGCACAGAGCTCTCCCACGTCCTGAGGCCTCACTTCCTGCTCCTTCCTGACACACTCAGGTCCTCACATGGTCAAATGAGTGCATATTTATGGTCATTTTCAGTCTCTTCTGAAAGGTCATTCAGTTTTCATGCCATGAATAAAAGACACCTGAATGGTGACCCTCCTAGAAGTACATCTGGGGTCCCACAGAGTCTCTGGGACTGGGGTCCCAGGCACATCACTGTGGGTGGGCGTCTCCTCAGATGACATCAATCTGCAGCCAGGGCCGAAATCCACTGAGCTGGAATCACGACAAAAAAAGCAAGCGATCCAGCTAGCTGCCTCCCATCCTTGGCCTCACTCTGCCCCATCCGCCGAGTCTTGGTTCACGCCGGATGGAGTTTCCATGCCTTCTACCCTGGCGGCCGCTTTGGCAGAATCCTCAAAGGAATCACTTCACTTACCGTAGCTTGGATCAAAGTGATTGAACAGCGCAACCAAAGCAATAATGAAGCTGTGCCCCCAGTTTTATATGTGAAATTTGACCATGCATGGTGCTTAAGTGTCTTTGTGATAAGACTCTGTTGTGTGCTCAGATAAGACTACATGACTGTTTGTGAGCCGATCTACATGGTCACTGGTAGTGATGGCCAAGTCCTGGTGTGGAGGTGCAAGTGGACTCTGGCACCCACAGGGGAGGACTCCGTGGCACACCAAGCCCAACAGGCTGATGGCAAGCACGCACCAGAGGAGGAACCTCCGAGGAGGCTGTGCATCTGCGGGCCTCGAGGGACTGACTAGGGAACGTGGGCCTCGAGGGACTGACTAGGGAACGTGGTCAGACGTGAGGTCAGGCAGAGAAAGGAAAGACCCTCTAAGCAGACCGGCAACTCATGCACCATGTTCCACAGAAACAGAAAGGATCCGCAAGCTGGAGCCCCAACTGGGAGACGAACTGCCAGCAAAGGGAGTTGTTTCATGGGTTCCGCTGTGGTGACCTTCTATAGAGGTTCAGTGGCCTTGACATAGTGGGAAACTGAGGCCTGAATCCCAAAAAAAACACAGTACGCATCTTCAGATTTCTTAATTGGAATGGCAAATGGGTTTTGAGGATTTTTTGGTGTTTATTTGTAGATGACGCACTTAGCATTCAATATTTATATTATTTAGAATTACCTAGTCATTAAACCTGACATAAAAATGATGCTTTTTTGTAATGCTCTATCCAGAAGCCTCTTAGAGATCTTGGTTTGGACTCCTCCAGGGTCTGGAGACTTAACCCAGTGCAAATTCTAATTCATGATCCTTCTCCTGAGCCTCTTCACCCCCTGTCTTCCCTGTTATGAAAGGAAGACCATCTCTGTCCACAGAGGCTCCCTATGATCTAAACCAGACAGTCAGTAAGTCCTGTTGATCCCACAGCTCTAGCCTGATGCTCTACCCATCTTCTTGCCTCCATCTTCCCCACCCGAGCTATCCACCACAGTCCTCTCAGGGTGGCCTTCCTCAAAGACAGATGCTTGAGAATCCCACATTCTTACTTGAAAGAGATTATTCATAACTTCATTAATTTCTATCAAATATATATATATATATATACACATATCAACAGCTTTTTTCTAGCTTTGTTACGGTGCAGCCCAATCTCAGACTTTCCCCAAACATAGGCTGCTACAGCCATTCTGAGGTTCTGGAATAAAGATCTTCTGATAAGTACTTTGTATTTACTAGTAAAAGAAAGCTAGCTAAGGAAAAATTTTGAAAGATTGAAAAATAACAACAATTCTGGTTAACCGTGTTAACCAGGGAATTCGGGGAAGGACGGCATTCCGGTCTCTGCATGCCGCGGTTAGCTGAAGACCTATTAAATGTGAGAGTGGTAAACAACATGGTATGCCTCTTAGATGGAGGGAAGTTCCGCCAAGCACTTACCTCTCTGGGTCCCCACAGCTGAGCTGAGTGCCACTAACATAATTGGATTTAGACGGGGTACTGAGTGCCTGGCACAATTCTAAATTTTCTCAGGTCTGTCCATGATTATTTTAGTTGACACTGAGAATCTCATCCATTTTATGCAAAGTATGCAACATTGTAATTTTTATTTATTTTGGTTTTATCCCCAGAGGATAACTTATCTTGTTTGGCAGGGTAGCATTATATTATTAGTTAAATTTAAATAATCTCAGAGTTAGCATTTGGGTTTGGAACATTCACATGGTAACAACTAAATGAGTGATTTAAATCTGCCCGTTTTCCCATTTCCTTCTAAAGTTGCTACGGCTTAACTGGTACCTGCTGGCGAGCCAGCTCAGGGGGAAACAGTACCCGCTGAGGTGCTGCGGGCACTGGGGCGGCTCTGGACGACTCTGCCACAGACGTCTCCCGGGGCCGGGAGCGGCAGGGCTGCAAGAGTGCACACAGACTCCACTGGAGGCAAACGCTGTGAACCCGAGGAAACAGACACATCCCGGGCCTCTCCATCCTGAAGGGAACCTCCCCACACCGCCTGTCCTGCGGAAGGGGACAGCCTGTGGATTCCGACAAATGGAATTTGAATCTCCTGTCTGCTGCTTGGAAGTGGGTGACCTGGGCGAGCTACTTAACCCTGGCAGCAGACGGTTAGTCCTCGAGTGGTGACCTTGGGTTCAACTGGTGCTTAGGAAAAGCGCCCTTTCCGGAAAGGGTTGCAGTACTTTTTAGCCTCCCTGTGAATGGCGAATTCAGGTCACAGCTGACAGGAGTGGGAATGAGGCCTGAGCGGGGTGGAGACCTGGGCTGCAGGGAGCACCACAGCCCTGCGCAGGGAAGGTGGAAGGAGGCGGCTCGCAGAGGGCAGGGAGGACGCAGGGAAGCGAGGCTGGCCTTGCAGTTGTGGCCAGACATGTCTTAGCCGGGTAAATCAACGATGCAGTCAGCATGGGGGATGGCCACCATCCCACCCAGGCCCTGTGCTTCTCCCGACACCGGAATCTTCTCCATCCAAGTCTCACCTTTCTTCCCAAGGAGGGAGAAGTGGGCAGTGAGAATCTAATGACTTTTCTTGTCTAGCCCTGGGTCCCCTTATCACTGGAACATTCCAAGGCCCCACAGGTAGTACTGACCCCTATATACACTACGTTTCTCCTGTGCACACCTGTGATAAAGTTCAACTTATAAATTAGGCACAGGAAGAGATTAGTAACTACTAACAATAGAATAATTATAACAATATGCTGTGATAAAATGTGTGTCTTTCTTTTTTTAAATACTTTTTTAGTTGTCAATGGACCTTTATTTAATTAATTTATTGATTGATTGATTTATATGTGGTGCTGTGGATCGAACCCAGGGCCTCACACATGCCAGGCAAGTGCTCTCCCACTGAGCCACAACCCCAGCCCTTGTGTATCTTTTTTGAAGTACCTTCTTGGGCTGTGCTCACCCTTCCTGGGTGGACGTGAGACCATGCAGGTCTCCCTGCTGAGGAGAGATGGGGCATGGCGGAGACATGGTCACACCAGGCATCCATGTGAGGGGGCTCGAAGCTGCCAAACTGCCCAGTTGCTTTGATCACCCAGATGGCTACCAAGTGACCAACAGGTGGGCAGTGTGCTGAACACAGGGATGAGTCACCTCCCAGGTGGAACAGAGGGGACAGCTCCAGATCTCACCACACCACTCAGAATAATGTGCAATTTTAAACTCGTTAGTTGCTTGCGTCTGGAATTTTCCATTTAATATTTTTGGACCAAAATTGATGGTGAGTAACTCAAACCATGGAAAGCAAAAGCGTGGACCAGGAAAAGCCATGAGTGCTCACAAGTTAACCTGTTGTCGCCTCAGTCTTGGAATGAAAGGGAAAGCAGCAAATGCTCCTGGTGACTGGAGAGGACATGGGGCCTGACCACTGCTCACCTTCCCAGTGTCATTCCTGGGAGCACCTACTGCCCTGGCTGTGTGCGTGGACAAACACGCAGAGGAGAGGGCGAAGCTGCAGGCCCACCCCTGGTGCCCCACCCACTTCTGACCCCCCGGGAGGTGGCTCAGTTGTTGGGAGAGCCAAGAAGGATGGAGTTCTCAACAGCATCTTGGGCTGGTGGCTCCTCCCCCTACCACGGTCCTCCCAAGGCCGGGTGCTCAGGGCTCTGACCCACCTTGCAGGTACTTCTTTTCCCAGGCCAAGTTAGAAGTACCCCTGGAGGGCTCATGGTAGCCTCAGAGTCCTGCTGTGCGTGAGGCTGTCCTGCCACTGTCCCAGAGGCCTCCGCCCTGCGGGAGGCACCACACGGGTGCTTTCTTCAGAGTGCTTCCTGCCTCGCTGGTACCCTCCTTGGGGCACAGCGAGGCTGCTGCCTGGAACTGCTGGCCCAGGCCCAGGCTAGCTCCATGCGAGTCTCACTGTTCCTCTGTGGAGCGCCTGCAAGGAACAGAAAAAGGCTCGGCACCACCCCAAATCCAGCCTGAAACACACCACGGGCTTCCTGGATTCTCCAGCGCAGACGTGGGACCCAAGGCCTGTGCCGCTCTCTGGCTGACCACAGCCTCAGCATCCACAGCCTGCCCTCACCCCTTGGGCATCAGGGACAACAAACCCTGGACACCGTCCCCTGGCCCGGCTAGGGGAGAGCTGATTCCTCTCCCCTCCATTTCCTCTGCTCTCCCCATTTCCCACAGCCACTGAGGCCTGCCTGTATTTCTTAATCCCCTTAGTTTAAATCCCTGCTCACTGTACCAACCCAGAGGCCCCCCAAGTAGGACTGTCCCTGACCCCGGAAGTGTTGAAATAAAACTGAATGTCTTATCAGGAGCTTGAACCTGGACAGCAATGAATGATGCACCAGATGAAGCTATTGGTCTCCTCAGTTTCCAGGTTCTTGGAAGGCCTGTGGGAACTTTCTGGCCTCTCTCCTCCCTCCCACTCCAGGGTGTGGTCACCTGGCCCTTGTGGCCCCTTCATTTGCCCTCTGGCCCCCATGCCCTGGCCCTCTTCCTTTTCCTGCTCCCTCTGAAGGGGGCAGCGCGGCAAAGATAAGGGCCCCTTCCTGGGGTGGAGGCCCAGAGCCTCCTCCCCACTGGATACAGTGTCCACCCACTGTGGAGCAGGTCCTTCCATTCCCACACACTCCCTTGGGCCAGGGGTCAGTTTAGGACAAAATCAAAATGGCCGGGTCGAAAAAATCAAAACCAAACCAACAACAGAGGAGGCAGACCTTAATCTAGCTGTCCACTATCTGTGGGCTGCTTGCACTGAGGGATGTTTGAGAATAGGAAATCTACAGCGTTCTTTCCTGTACCTTATTTCCAATCTACAGTATCTCAATTATACTGTGGACAGTAGTTGTATAATGGTGGGACCAGGAAGCAGGTATTTCTGTGGAATTCCTCTTATATAATACTGTGATTTGGGGGCCATTGGTGGTTTGTGACCAGCACGGTGCAGACAGGAGTGACTTCCTCCAGTTTACTTCTACTTCTACAGCTAGTCTGTCAGCAGCTGTAGCATCAAGTCAGTCAGAAAGTCTTGAGCCTTCGCTATGACATTTTGTGGCTGCGTTCTAGAGCCAAAGAAATGGGAACCTCTTGGTAAAGCTCACCACGCAGGAGCAAAAACAAGCTGTCTGCCAAAATCACAGCGTAAAACTGAGGGGAACCACAGAAAATCAGGCTGAAATTCACACACACACACACACACACACACACACACACACACGCTCACTCACCCAGGAATCAGCTTGACAGATGGGGAAGCTCCTGAGGTGGGAGCTGAGGAGTCACCATGGCGGAGCAGGGTAGGCAGGGTACAGGGAAGCGCTGGCAGAAGCGTGATCGGGGAGAGGAGTCCGAACAACCTTGTTCCCAAGAAGTCCAATTGCCATGGCAACTCCTGCCACCCAGGGCTGGTTGCTGAGAAGAACAAGTTCTGTATTCTAATTAGGCAAGAATAAAGCCAGCGATGGAAACTATTCTGATCAGGTGAAGCAAAGTAACCTAAGGGAAGAGACAGGGCAGGGCTTCAGTCAGGTCTGCGAGGAGGGCGGGCAGCTGCTCTGCATCCAGGACAGGACCCGGCAGACAGGGGCCTTGGGCCTCTACCTGGCCCACTCTGCACTGCGTTAAGGAGTGTCCTTCCACTTTCATTTTCCATAAATCTCCCCCTGCTTGTTACTTCTGTGTCTGGCTCAGTTCTTTGTTCTGAAGTTGAGAACCTGGACCCCAGCTGGACACCCCCTGGTCTCATTAGACAACCCTTCTCACCGATTGCCAGAGCCTAGGAGAACACCCAGCTATCAACTGAAGGCGTGATTGTTGAACTTGAATGGTGGGCTATCTTTCCTGCTTTTAAAGATCTGGCAGTACCCTAAATGAGTGCTAGAGCCAAGGCCATTCCAGTCCTCAGGGAGCTGTCTTAGTCGGCCCAGGTCCTACCATCAGCACAGCTTGGTGGCTGCAGGCAGGTGGTGTGCAGTGAGGGAGGCTGAGGGGGAGGCTAGGGAGAGAAGGAAGGACGGACAGTCTGAAAAAAGCCCATTTCCCTGGTAGCCAGAGCTAACCTTGGTGTTTTGAAATTGGCACAGGTTTAAAAAGCAATCCAAAATATTCTAATAGTCAGGGAATCGATAAATATTCATCAGCTCCAGCTCCAGGTAGGACAGCCTGGGGAAGCTTCCTCACCGTGTGCTCTTTTGAGCCTGTCGGAACACCAGTCTCTGCTTTTCTGGATAGTCTGATGCCGCCCGAGCCCGCAGGGAAAGCCTCTGGAGGCGGTGGCGTGCTGATTTGCTCATTCTAAAGCTGTCTTTACTTAAGGACAGTGTCGGTTTCCCTGGGCCTGGTGACTCAGGCCTGCAATCCAGTCACTTGGGAGGCTGAGGCAGCAGGATTCCAACCTCGAGGCTCCACAATTTGGTGAGATTCTGTCTCAAAATATAAACAAAAAGAGCTGGGGATGCAGCTCAGTAGAGCGCCCTGGTTCAATCCCTAGTACTGCAGGAAAAAAACAAAACAAAGAGCGCATCAACTTTAAATTTTCCTGTTTTTGCATTCCATTTGTCTTTATGGCTTTTGAAGGTATTTGACACATTACTGTTCTTTCCATGGTTACCTTTGAAATCCTTTCTACCTACTTTACATCTAAAGTTAATGTGAAGTTCTTTTACATCCTCCGAGCACCGCAAAGATCCCAGGGTGCGTCTGCTCCGTTGGCCACTGCTTCTAGCTTCCTGGAGGACAGGAGGCATTATTTTGAATTAATCTGTTTTCAGCCTCAAGGACTGTGCAGTTATTACTAAGCACTGAGTGTGTGTTTGAGCTCATCCATGCCTTTATCACTGTTTTCCTGCCAAACCTCACATTTCACGGTTCTTCCTGGAATCCTCTCAGTCTTCCCGAAGTACATCCTTAATGTATCTCCACTGAATTTTCTGGTGGTGAATGTCCTCGTTTCTGTTTACCTGGACGTGTTCTGATTTCCCCTCGCTCTTGGAAGTCCTCCCACTGGGTTTGCAGTCCCAGGTCTGTCATCACTTTCTAGCAGGTTGTAGCTGTTTCACTGTCTTCCAGCTCTGCTCGCTGCTTTGAAGACTGCTGATTGACAGATCATCTGCCTTTTCCCTCTGGGCACTTTATACAGTCTTACCTTCATTCTTGGTGCTATTTGGCATGGCCAAGAGATGTCTCTGAATTTATTTTTATTTAGCTTGCTTTGCATATTGTAGTGCTTCCTCAATCCTGGAAAATTTTGGCCATTATTTCTGAAGTAAGTCCATTAAGTTTTCTTTAAATATCATCTTCCTGCCATACTTCCACCTTTTAATTCCCAAACTCAAAATGGACATATGTCGGACATTCTCATTTCATTTCTCAGTTGCTCTTTGCTATTTTCCACTTTTGCTTCTGTGGTGCATTCTCAGCTATTTCTTTGGCTGTATTTTCCAGTTGTCTAATTTGTACATTATACTTGCAGTAATATTTTTGTTACTCTTGGCCATTTAAACTTATTTGATATATCTTTTAAAAATCCATATGCTTGGACTGGGGATGTAGCTCAGTAGTAGAGTGCTTGGTGAACATGCTAGAGCCCCTGGGCTTGATTCTCAGTACTAAAACAAACAAACAAATAAACAAACCACAAATGGCAACTTGGGAGGCTGAGGCAGGAGGATCGCAAATTTGAGGCAGGTGTTGCAATTTAGTAAGACTTTCAGTAACTTGTGAGGCCCTGTCTCAAAATTAAAAATTAAAACAACAACAACAACAACAACTGGGGATGTAGTTCAGTGGTAAAGCACTTCTGGGTTCAATCCCCAGTACCAAAAAATTAAAAAATTTCCATGTTCTTCCTCTAGCCTCTTCCCTCCCTGACATTATCCAATTCATCGGTGTAGGACCCCATCATTTGATGCCTACAGTTTCCCATCATGTGGCTTCTGGTGGCTGCATACTTGTGGTATGGTTTTGCACGTTCCTTGGTCCTTGCATTTTCTGGAGTTTGGTGCTGAACCCACGGCCTGGGTCATGCTCAGGTTCAATCCCTTTGTCAAGACCATTGGAAGCACATAATATCTTATTGTCTCTCTTTTATTGTGACCTTAACAGTTACTGATACTATGTCTAGTTCCATTCCGGTGAAATCACAAAAGGCCATCTTCTAAGTGTATGGCTTCTTTTTCACGTATTCCTTGGAATACATTTGTAAAGACACACTTCTCCTCATTCACTATTCTTCACCATGGTACATCTTATAAAGAAGAGAGTGTAAATGCTGGACTGCTTCCCTGTGTTGGCAGTTTTCACTGTGATATTCCATTCCCTTTCATGGCTGCCATTTTCGATAGCATTAAGAACTCATGGAGAAGCATTCCTGAAGGGTTTCATCCATTGCGAGGACTATTACTAAAGTTCAAAGTGTTCCATTTGGTCCAGGGGGAGCTTCTTCCCGTTGGCTTCTGGGTCCTTTTGACGTGACCTTAGAAGCCTGATGTTCCTTTGCTATTTGGTATCAGAAGACATTCCAGACTCATCTCAGATTTCTCTTTTGGCTGATGTGAAATCAGTCATTTCTCCATGAAATCTAATTTCATTTAGAAATACATTTCAGGTCCACAATTTGGCAGCAAGAGGTTTAATGGACAAAGGTAGGAGTATAAATATACATATATATGTAGATATATGACATAAAATACCTCATGAATTCATTCCACTGAGTCTATAAGCTCACCTTCTTCTCACTGGCTCTGTGTTTGCCTTTCCTCAGTACCTGGGAATTTAATTCTCGAAGACTCAGAAGATGATAGGCTCTCCCCTAAAAACCCACTGACATCAGGAGTTAGAAACCAAGTCTGGCCTGCTACCAGCTAGGAATGGTTTTGCCTTTTGAAAGGATTCAGAGAAATCAACCAACAAAAGAGGAATAGGATTTTGTGACAAGTGAAGCAGATTCAGAGTTTCAAATTTCAGCACCCATAAACGAAGTGTTGTGGGAACATAACATTCACTTACGTGTTATCTAGGGTTGCTTTTGACTCCTACCTACAGAGCTAAGAAGCCATCTGATCTTCAAAACTGAAAAGTACCTACCTGATCCTTTAAAACAATTTTTTTAAATTGTAGATGAACACAATACCTGTGTTTTACTTATTTTTATGCAGTGCTGAGGGCTGAATCCAGGGCTTCACACATGTGAGACAAGTGCTCTATCACTGAGCTACAACCCGCCCCCTACCAGATCCTTTACCAAAGAGATTTCCTGACTCTGGTCCTAAGCCTCTTTTTCTTTTGTGCATGTCGTGCCTGTCTTGATTGATTTTGATTCCACTCCCCAGAATTTCTCCCTTGGGCATGGCCCTGGCTAAGGCGGCATTCACATGGGTCTGTGTTAAGAGTTCACGGGGGTAGAAGGTTCCAGGAGCTTCCTGCTGTGGGTCCCTTGCACTCAGAGCTGCTGACTGGGCAAAACCCAGTCCTTCTCCCCAAGTGGTCCTGCTGTGCTTCCCAGAAACCACTGTGCCCAGGTCCATCAGCACTGCCCACAGCAGCCTTCCTCCAGAGACACTACCCACGTGTTCTTGTGGCTGGTGCTGTGTTGTCTCTGCCTGCTGTATTTTGAAAATTCCTTTATTTTGGCTGCCAGGATCGTCTGTTTTTATGTGGGGATTGCGAAAGACTTAATCACTAATATGTTTTCAAGTTTTACTATTATTTTTAATTTATATAAACTCTATTTCATTCTTTTTCAGCTTGATCTTATCATTTTGGGGAATTTCTTCCTTCTTTCTTGTGTTTGTACATCCTTTGTGTTTTTTTTCTTTTCTTTCTTTTTTATTGTGGTACTGGGGATTGATCCCAGGGATGCTCTACCACTGAGCTGCATTCCCAGCCTTTTATATTATTGTTTATCTTGAGTTAGGGTCTCACTAAGTTGCTGAGCCTTGTCTGGAACTTGTGATTCTCCTGCCTTTGCTTTCTGGGTTGCTGGGATTACAGGTGTGCACCACTGTGCCTGGCTTATTTATGTTTTTCTTTTAACAAACTTATTTCGTCATTTAGATCTGATGATGCTGAGGTCTGAAGTCTTGGTCCATCTGGGACTATTGTTTGTTTTTCTCAGTGACACGTGGTATATTGAAATTGTGTATGTGTGTGTGCACTCAGCTTTGCGGTCACTTTTTCTTTTCTTTTTTATTTTTTTGGTACTGCTTTGGTACTGGGGATTGAACCCGGGGTGCTTTGTCACTGAACTACATTCCCAGGCAATTTTATTTTTTATTTTGAGACAGGTTCTCCCTCAGTTGCTGAGGCTGTCCTTGAACTTGGGATCCTCCTGACTCAGTCTCCCGAGTGGCTGGGACTATAGGCGAGTGCCACTACCACGCCCAGCATCATGGTGGCTTCGCCTCTAAGAGTCGTCAGAACTCCTGCTGAGGGCTTCCTCCTGGAAGGCAGGCGCTTGCCTCTTCCAGGGGCCTGACGGAGACATGCTTTCCTTTCCGTTGGCCCTTATGGAGAACTCATCCCTCTGCCCTCTGGGCCCTCTTCGGAGGAGTGACACCTCCCTGCGTGTCACGTTATTAGGGTGGTCTCCACGCTACCTCCCGTGCTCTGCCCCGCACACACAGGTGCCCCGGGGAGGCACCCACGTGGGTCCAGGCGCTGGGCTTTACAGCACCCACGTCCACCCCTCTCCCCACTGTTTCCAGACCTGGCGTGTTTCTCCAGCTTTCTCACAGGTCTGCCCGGCCCCCAAGGGCATTCTGCAGATTTCGTGGTGTGTTTTCAGATGTCCATTGTGATGAGCATACAGTGCTGGAAACGCAAGCCACTGACACACCCTGGGGTAACAAACGCTGACAGTGAGCTGGGCCTGGTGGTGCACCCCTGTGATCCCAGAGACTGGAGCCGAGGCAGGAGGACCGAGAATCAAGGCCAGTCCGGGACCTCAGCGAGACCCTATCCCACAGTTAAAAGGGCTGGGGATGTGCCTCAGTGTAAAGCGCGCGGGGCTCAGTCGCTGGTACTGGGCAGGAAGCAGCAGCAACAGAAGAAAGAAATCCAGAATGTCTAATGGCCTGCCGCGCAGTCGGGAAGCCTAGGCTCCGCGTGGGGTTGTCCTGTGGCCCTTTCAGAAGAACTCCTTCAGCTACAAGACTTCCTCCCCTGTGTCCACTGACTGCTCCTGTCTCAGTGCAGACCCTCTGGGGAGGACACTCCTTCCCGCCTGAGCCCAGGGACTCTGCGCTCGCCCCTCCCTCCGCTCACCCTGCACTGCTGCCAATCAACAGCACTGCAGAACCACCTGCTAAGCCGCTCACGCCACGCTCCTCCGTCTCCAGGAACCCAGGCTAGTGCCTCCGCATTTCTTGCCTGGAGAGTTAGGAGGCTGTTGGGAGCAGCCCGCTGCTGGGCCTCCCCCCAGACCCTCTGGACGCGCCTCCCATGCTCTGCGGTGCCCGGCCTCCTCCGGGTCTCTTCCCCTCCCTGGATGTCTGTTTCCTCTGACAATGAATCAGGTGCCAGTTTCTTCTGGAAGCATTTTCTAAACTTCCACCTCACTGTCTAGAACCGATCGCGCCTGCTCAAAGCTGTCTATCCTCGGCCTCACTGGACGTACCGGGCCACATCTTCATTCGTTTTCCAGCCCCATGTCCTCCAGGCCATGAGCTTTGGAGGGTGGTGCCCTTAGCTCTTCCTGGGTCTTGGGGCCGCACAGCAGCTGATACAGAGCAGGCGCTCAGCACGCGATAACGTCCAGACCTGTGCTGGAGGTAAAAGTTGCAGGGAAGGCAGAGTGAGCGCCACAGGAAGGTGGAAGAGCCAGCGTGATGGCCTTCAGGAAGCAAGGTGCAAGACTTCCTTCGGAAGCGCTGGGAGAAACCCCGCCTCTGAAGCCAGAATTAAGGACAGGTAGTTAGTGTAGAAATAGGGAATCGGGTCAATTCGAGGAAATGAAGCCATGAAGCCATCTGCCTTTGGAAGTTGGAGACTGCCCCTGGAAGAATGGAATGTCAAAGATCTCCGGAGCCCATTGATTACCAAATTTACCTGCCTTTATCAAGGACTGCAAACAAGGAGCTGCTAATTAATGCCCCCTGGGCCCTTATCTGCCTGAATCACCTTGGCCCTCCCCCTGCCCATGGCTTCTCACTTAATGCAAAACCAGGCCTAGTCACGAAGGCAGGAAGGAGAGATAAGGGGGGAAAGAACTGGAGAACAAAAGGGACTTTAACCTATAAAAGATGTAGGGTGCGTTCACTTCTTGGGACTTTAGAACATCAGCCATGGCCCCCTTCTCCCTGCCGGGAGAAGTCTGTATTATTCCCTTTAAATAAACCTGCTTAATATGCTTGCCTTGGCGTGCTTCTCTAGTGCTTAATCTTCAACATTAGAAGAAGCAGAACTCGTCACCGGTAAACGGCGGTATCAGATTTGGAGGTCCCACCGAGATTTACGCCAAGGTAAGTAAGCTTCTTTCTCCACGCACCCCACATCTGTTTGAGGTACATCTTTCTTTCTGTATCTTTATTTTTGGAGGGCAAAATGGGCACCCGTCGGCTACTTAAATGCAGTTAGTGCAGCCGCCATCCTTAAGACTCGGGTGAGAGGTTTCCCGGCCCAGGCAAGTTTCCAATCCCCTGCTCTGCAGGCATGTTGGGGCTCTGCTGAAGCCGTTTCCTACTTTTCTGTCCAGGCCCGGAGCGCAATTGCCGCAAGTACACAGTGTCCCTAGTCCTGATCTGCCCAGGATGCGTGGAGGTGGAGGAAGGGTTGGAGCAACTGCGGGGTTCTCGGCCCGGGCTACTCTCGGGTGGACCCCAAAGGTTCCTTCTCCAGACTCCCCCTCCCGACAGCCCTGAAGGGTATCCAGGCTGATCAGTAGACAATGGCACTGAGGGAAAGCGCCAATCACCTTTGCCTCCGTATGGGCTGTACAGTGCACAACACTCCCACACATCCACTCCCTCCTGGATGCTCCCCTTCCCTTGCCGGTCAGACATTAGGAATTCAAGCTGTAGGATTAAGGCCTGGGATGATTAGTATGAAAATGCCCAGGTTCCCTTTGTTCGCATAGTTAGCCTTCACTAGTCTAGACATCTAGAGTCTCCCCATTACCTTTCCCATGCTTAAATGTGCTCACTGTGTTCTCTTTAAGCTGCAAGAGGGAGGCATTTAAAAACCCCTCCCGTGAGACCCTCCAAGCAAAGGGTGTTATACGCCTAACAACCAATAGATGTCCCCTCACCCTCCGGAGATTCCTTTAGTTTACAGGGCAAGAAGATAGGTAAAAGGCACACTTTTTACTTTTGTCATTGTTTTTCATAATTAGGAGTTTATAGTGGCAGGGAGGAAAGCAGTAATGCCCTTAAGTCTGAATCCTCCAAGGGTCTCTAGCACAGGGCAAACTAGAGCCCCAGCACTTTGCCAAAGGAGGCCAGAAATACTTTGGCAAAGCCAGGTAGTGAGAGACGGGTTTTCTGGACCGGATTGAAGCTCAAACTTAGGGAGACGTCCCTGCACATAGTCTCCGGCGCGGGTGCCTGAGGTCTATTTTTCTTTTCTTCCACTTAGATGGGAGCTTCACTCTCAACAGTATTGCCAGGTTCACCACTAGCCTGCATACTGCTAAATTGCAAATGATCAAGAAAAGTGCCTTTCATATGTTACCATGCTTGACAGCAATAATCTCTACCATGAGAGGAGAAAGCCTTGAGGAATCGCCCACTAAGGGAGGAAAATTGAGGGAACCCTCCCAACTTAAGATAGGCAAAAATAAATTTAAGGAGGCTTTTGGAGGATCCTAATAAATATTGAGATGTTACAAAACTTACGCCAGGTATTTGACCTCACCTGGAAAATTATGCTATTAACCATCTAGAGCACAGGCAGTTCCCAGAAACCATCCAATAATGAGTAGGATGCGTAAAAAAAACTATTATGCAGCCTTCAGGAAAGTCCTGCTATTTTCATGGAGAGACTTAGGAAAGCAATAAGAAAGCACAACACTCTGAATCCTGAATCCATAAAGGGCCACCTACTTTTAAAGTATAAATTTATCATTTAGTCAGCCCCAAATATTTAGAGGAAATTTCAAAATTGGCACGTGGCCCTGATCAATCCTCAGATGATCTTCTCCAACTTGCATCTTCCATTTTTAATAGACATCAAAGGAAAGAAAAGGGAACATATAGGCAAGAAAAAGGACTTATTAAAGATCATTCAAACTGATAGAAACTTTTAATGCCTTGCAATAGTCCATGCAATTTGCCCATTTTAGGAGTTAAAAAGCAAACTGCCTAGTCTAAGACCTTAGAATAATGAAGCAGTAATTTCCCCCATCCTGTAGTTCTTAATCCATACACTTTTATCTTGGATTCCAACTGCTGCTTGGTTTACTGTTAGATTTAAAAGATGGTTTTTCCTGTTTATGCTAGACTCTGAATAACAATTTGTTTGCCTTTGAGGAACCAGATACTGTATCTCAACTAACCTAGACAGTATTGCCTCAGGATTTACATGGCCCTCACCTGTTCCGGACAAACCTTAGCTAAGGACTTAACAAAATTCAGAGATAAAACATTCTGTGATTGTTCTCCTGTAAGTAAAGTACATCCTTTATGTGTCTCCACCCAGGAGGAATATCAAAAGGCCATTGCAGAACTCCTAAACTTCTTAGCTAATAGGAATTAAAAGATCTCAAAAAATAAAGCTTAATTATGTCATCAACAGGTTCAACTACAGGAAATAGCCACCATAGGACAATATTCTGCCCCAGGAAGGGGCCTTACTTCAAGCTCCTGTCCTCAGCTTACCTATGAAGCAAGATTTAACCTGTTTGTCACAAAGGGGAAAATAAATCCTGGATAGACAGCCATAGGCAACTCAATAACCAATGGCATATCTCAGTGAGGAACTTAGCAAAGTAGCTTCATTCTCAAAAGAAATGGAAAATAAGGTCTCATAATTTTCTTTGACATCCAACCTGTCCTAATGAAATGACTAAAATGCCCTAGGCACAAGGTTTCTGTTAAAACCTGTTAGATCCTTCCAGATCTCAGTCAAGGCTTACATTGAAATGTAAATAGGAAGCCTAAAGGCTCAGTAGGAGACCGGTCTCAAACCCAAAGAAAAAAAAAGGTAAAAAGAGCCTTACCTAAACTCCAGCAAAAGTAAATTTTATGGTGCTTTACTAAAGTAATTAACGGCCGTATCATTTTTCCAGGACTCTTGTTTTTTTTTAATTCTATATATTTTTTGAGCTCATGATTTTTTTGATAAGTTCTATTTTTTTATTCAACTACAGCTTTTGAACATCTGTTACATTGCAATGGAGATTCACCTATAAAGTTACAAGGCCTTTGATTTTGTGTTATTTGTATGTCGTGCTGTCTGGTGTTGTCTGTATCAAAACTGAGCGCTCCTAAAATTAAAATTTAAAAATGGATCCAAATACTTTTAATTCACGTGATTTAAAGGTTCAATTCAAATTGGGTAAACTAATGAAAGTAAAATGTCTTTGAAAATAACTCGCAAGTCTCTAGGTGGTCAATCTAATAAAATATTGATATTAATAAAATGTCTAATATCAATTGTTTCTAGGACTTTTCTTCAACAGGAAAGAGATAGCAAATACTGTTCAGGACACTTGCCTGCTTTCTTGGTTTTTACAGAATAAGTGAATTAGAGTTAACATGTATGGGATTACTCAAATGTGTTTGTAGAGACATCTGATTAATTTTCAAAGTTAAAATGCTAATTGTTAAATAACATCAAGTACTCTTAACTCTTTAAATTCCATGGGGTATCATACTTAAACATTATTGGTGTTTTTATAGGTTGGTAAATAAAAGGGTTTAAACTTGCTTTGTGTCATCACTAAACTAAAAACAAGGTTACTAAGAGTTATGTCCTAACAAGTGCAATTCTATGTACAAAGGGTCCCAAAAGTTTCAACTGTGTTTCAATTAGAGTACTATAAACAACAAAATATTTAATCTTATTAAAATAGAGCAATTTATCTAAATTCAGAAATTTCATAAGAGTTGTTTCAGAATATGAACAAGAAAGGGGTCAACGAATAGGAAAGAGAAAATAAAAGGTTCTGGGTAAGAAAGTGCTTGTGTGATGAAATACATGAGGGTCTAAGTAAGTGCTAAGAAAGTCTGTGTACGTAAAGGGCAAGTTTCAACAAGTTTGTGTGTAACTAAGTTGGTTGTATGTATGTGAGACAGCTAAAGCTATTTAAGGTTTTTCCTAAGGTGAAACACTAATGTTCTGATATAACCAAAGTTTAATCTATATGGTAAAATGGCAAGGATTTCTTAGAAACACTAATTTACTCTTAACTTTGTGTCTATTAAGTTTTTTTTCTTTAGAACAATTAGTCTTAAAAATTGGGGTTTATACAATTATGGTTAAACAACTGTTAGAGTATTATACTGTGTTACAGAGTCTACATTTTTCTTTAAAAACTAAATTTGATAAGAAAAAAGTGTCAAGGTAATTGTGAAGTGGTCACTAGTTGTATATTAAATGTGTTCATATTTTTCAGGTATACAAGTTTTAAAGCAGGGAATTTATCCAGCTGCTATTCTCCAGATTAAACTTGTCTGTAATGGTAATTTTAAACTTATAAAGAGTAAATTTTATTGGGGATTTATTTCTATCATTTAATGTTCTATTATAGGACCTGTTATCAATAGGGTATATGTAAAATTTGTTACTTTTTACACTGAGATAAAGAATTTCAAATGTAAATGTATTTCTAAACATTAGAGCCTGACTTGTTTAAAGGTTAATTTTGTGAAACATGAAAATATTTTGCCACTTTGACACACAAAAGGAAAGTTAAAAGCTCTCTCAGCCTTTCTTTGATTCATGTTTTAGATACAATGTTAAATTGTGTTAATTATAAAGTTTATATAGACTCAGGAAACAGTATATGTGAACTACTTAATGATATTTAAGGAAGAAACAAAAATCAACATCAGAATAAGAACACTTAAGGTCTGTAAAGAGCCATGCCTTACCTGAGATAAGGCTCTGCCTCCCACCTTACTGCATGTTAGAGTGACTCCAGCTTATTTATTTGTTAGTCAGACTTCAGCTTATTTTTTAAAGTTATAGTCAAAAGATTATTTTTTTGTTGTAAAATTACTATGATCTCAAATAGGGAATATAATGTGGTTCTCAGTCAAAATTCAACATAGCTATTATACAAGCTGAATATATTTTTACTCTTGCTAATTTCATTTTGTAAAACTGTTACCTGTTAATGTTTTGCAGAAGTAGCTGCTCCAAGAACACGCAACCTAGGTAACTTGTGATAATAAGCCATCACCTAACAGATAGTGGTAACTTCCAGAACTAATGCAGACTCCAGTTAGATAAAAGGGTAAATAACTGTAAAGTTATGGACATTAAAGTTAAAGCCCAGTACTCTTACTTTATGACTGGTGAGACTGGCTTGCTGGATGATTAAGATCAAACTTAGAGATTGGAATTAAATACAGAAGGCAAGATAGACCAGTATTTGGATCTTTTGCTCTCAGTCAGCCTGAACCCAGGGAATAAGAGGACTTCTCTAAGGAGTGCTGCAACTCTGGGTCACACAACCTCCTGATCAAGGAGATTGTTGAGACTAGAGGATGAAAAATCACTCAGTGCATCTGCTGCAAAGGAGGGTCATGGAAAAAGGGAGACATCCCTTTATGCTTCCAAAGGAAGTCACCTCATCAAGGAGACCCTACCTAACCAATAGCACTGGTGGAGCTAAGAAGCTGCTCTTAAGTTCTCTACAAGTGGCCCCTGTGGGAACTCAGCTGACTCTTTAACAAGACAGGAACCAGGTCAATTTGACCAGCTTGATCTTAGACACCCAGCAAAACAGTTAAAACCAAAATATAGCCATTCTTGGGCATTTAAAAGAAATAATAGTTAAATGTAACTTAAGATGTACACTTGTATTAGCCCACTAGAATAAAGACTGGAAGCTACAAATGAAAGAAAGATTCTTCAGCAAATGTGCCTGATAACTATCAAGAGAAACTGCCAGAGTCAGAAGTTTTTAGTCAGTTTAAGGCCTGCAGACCTTCCTAAGCTACACAGGTAGATTTAATCTATGTTTGCTCGTATGATTATCTAGCCCTAAGTAACAGAAGTATAGAGATCTCTACTAAACACAGGTTATACCAATAAAGGGATATTTTACAAAAATCAGATGACATTAAGTATAGCTTAACTATGTTTTTTTTTTGGGACATCTATGACATTAAGAGTTAAATGTTGTGTTTACATTCCTGATAACCTGGACAATGTTAAAGTTCCCAAATAAAGGCCTTGTCCTTTCCAGCCTTTGCTAGGCCTAGTTATGGGAACAATTTCTCAATTCTTCCACCCGCCTGGTGAAAGATTGACTTCTGTCATTTTCATGATACTCAGTGGCATGTTCCAGATGCTGCAACATTTACTTTGTACTAATCTCATTTCAGTACTCATGTCTTTTTGTTCTTCTATCATAGAAGCACCCACCCCCAGATGACTTTACAACCTGCTCTTCCCCAACCAGACTTCTACCTTGGACCCCTCGATTGACCCGATTTTTTTAAAAAAAGGAACTCCAAACTGCTTTACCCCTCGCTGCCCCCTTTCAGCTTCGAAGCAGCCAGAACGACCGACGCCCCCTTTTCCTTAAAGCAGTTAGGAGTTCCTATAGCTAAAGGGGGGAATGAAGCCAGAATTAAGGACAGGTAGTTAGTGTAGAAATAGGGAATCGGGTCAATTCGAGGAAATGAAGCCATGAAGCCATCTGCCTTTGGAAGTTGGAGACTGCCCCTGGAAGAATGGAATGTCAAAGATCTCCGGAGCCCATTGATTACCAAATTTACCTGCCTTTATCAAGGACTGCAAACAAGGAGCTGCTAATTAATGCCCCCTGGGCCCTTATCTGCCTGAATCACCTTGGCCCTCCCCCTGCCCATGGCTTCTCACTTAATGCAAAACCAGGCCTAGTCACGAAGGCAGGAAGGAGAGATAAGGGGGGAAAGAACTGGAGAACAAAAGGGACTTTAACCTATAAAAGATGTAGGGTGCGTTCACTTCTTGGGACTTTAGAACATCAGCCATGGCCCCCTTCTCCCTGCCGGGAGAAGTCTGTATTATTCCCTTTAAATAAACCTGCTTAATATGCTTGCCTTGGCGTGCTTCTCTAGTGCTTAATCTTCAACATTAGAAGAAGCAGAACTCGTCACCGGTAAACGGCGGTATCACCTCTTCAAAGAGCGCCCCTTTGCCTCTGGTGACAGGCAAACCGCTTGGGTTCATTGAAACTGAGAGCCATAGGCATCATTTTACCAAATTTCTTTGTCCCTTTGGTGCAGCGTGAAGAAAGCAAGGACCTAACTCCTGGAGCACAGAGAGGTTATGTGCCGAGGTCGAATTTGGGCTCGAAGGACGTTTTCAGGTGGCCCCTCAATCCAATAAACCTTTTCATAAGGGCCGCGGTGGGACTAGCTCAAGAACCCCGAATCCCTCAGCCCTGACTGCACACCAGGCTGCTCCCAGAGCTCTCTGGGCTCTGCTGCCCAGGTGACAGTCTTCCTGAGCCCTCCGGAACCAGCACCCGTCTTGAGCCTCCCGCCTCCTCGAGTGCCCAGCGGCCCGAGCCCGCGGTGTCCCCAGTTCTGTTTCTGGAGCACACTGCTTGGCCTCGTGGGTCACAGCCTGCTCCCGCTCCCGCTCCTGCCTCCCACAGCTCCACGCACTCAGGACAAAGAGTCCTTCTCTTTTCCCTGACGGGTTCCCCACGATTTCGTGATTGGGTTTCACGTTATTGGCCGTGTGCTCCAGCAGGCCGAAGCCTGGCTCTCGGGGCCAAGTCCTGAGGTCTGGCAGGCTCTCTTCCCGCTCCTCCCAGGGGCCCTGGGCTGCAGGAGTCGCCGGCTGTGGGGGCCCCAGCCTTGCCTTTGTGTTGACAGGCGCAGCCCAGCCGGTCTGCCCCGCAGCCTGGCCGCGTTCACACGCAGCCTCGGGAGGGATGCTGGAGCAACACTTCAGCGAGCCTTCCCTCTGGAATGTTCAAAATAGAACAACTATTTGTTCCCACAGATAAGCTGTGAATCCAAACACTTAACAATCGAAACCAGATTAATGAAGCGATGGTGCTGGCAGCGTCTGAGGACTAGGTGGGGCTCAGTCCCTGGAAGGGCTGATGGCTTTGGGAAACGTGAAGGCCTGCTTTGGGGACGTGGACCAAACAAAATATTGGTGTAGCCTGAAGGATATGTGTATGCTCTTGTTTAGTTTCAGGTCAATAATTTTAATTACTGTCTCAGTTAACAGTTCAAATATTAGAGGGATAAAATAGATAGTGTCTTCCTGGCACAAAAAATAAACTTCATGGTTTTAAGTAGAGTAGCGGAAGCAAAATTGACAGCAGGGACGCGACACTCTAATTAGAAACACGGATGACTCCGAAATAGACACATTCTAGCCTTACGTTACAGCCAATTACATCAAGTAATTGCTAAGCACGCCCAATAATGATAAGCAGGCAATCTCCTTCCCCACCGTTTGGAGTGTCTGGAGCCAGGCTATTTGCTGTGCATTTCCTATGCTGTGCTAGGGATTCCTGACTTGGGTCTCTGATCTGTGTTTGGGTGGGCATGTCTCTGAACAGTGCAAATCAAGGGGCATCTGCTCACAAACTCCTCCCCTAGAGCATCCTCTCCTGGCCTTCATCCTGTGCCTTGGGCACCAGGACAGGCATGACTGTGATTATTGACAGAGAAGAAATTGCAGCTCTGGGAAAATGAATTCTACGGGTTCTTGGTCTGGGTGCCACTAAGAACGGAGGATCAGTGAGCACAGACTCGGTGTGAGTTGGAGGGGCAGAGAGACGGCTTGGCGAAGAGGTCTGCGTTCGGGTCGGGAAGGTGGAATCAAGGTCACAGAGGGGAGAGGGTCTAATCTGCTGACCTAAAATAGAGATGCTATCCTGGGTTATCTGGGTGGGCCTGCGGCCGTCCAGATGATCACAAGAGTCTGCCAATGGGAAGGAGGGGGCACGGGTGTCACAGTGAAGCGAGGAGATGGAGACTCCCCTTGTGGTCGTCGTACGGTCCAGCACCCGCAGAAGGCGGGCAGAGGGTTCTCCCCAGGGCCAGGGAGGAGCGCAGTCCTGCTGACCCTCGCTTACGTGAAGTCATTTCCAGCTCCGTGGAAGCCATTTTGGCTTTCCAAAAGAAAATGGAAACAGATGGAAGAGAAGGAGAGAATTGAGCTGAATACAGAAAACACACACATACACCACCGCCGCAGCCAACAGCAGCCAAACACAAAACACAGAAGAGAGAGAAGCAGAGCAGGGAAGAAGGACCAGCAGAGGGAAGGGGAGGGCGTTGCCTGGACTTGGTGTCCTCTACAGAGAGCTTTCCTTTGAGCAGCTGCCCCCAGAGGGGGCTGCGAGGGTGTGGCCATCCCACTTGAGCAGGCAGCTCAGGCCAGGGGTACTTGAGTGACTCAACCACAGAAATGGAGCCGACATGTAGGCGAAGAAACAGGAAATAGCCCCAGTTCAACACCCAGCCGGGAGGGCGGTGAGAGCAACTGGTTTTGAGTATGAAGTGCCTGAAGCTTTCATTTCAGAATTATTAGTAATATTGCTGACCATGTAGTGTAACTTTATCAAAAATCACACAAGGAATTAATCAGGTCCAGTTACCTCAGTCTTGTGGTTTCTCCATGTTACCTTCCTACAGTTTGGCCGTATTGTACACAGAGTGCTGTGTGGTTCTGATTGTGTAAGTATATTTTTTTCACTTTTTACTTCCTATCATAAACATTCCCTGTATCAGTTTTCCTAGCTAAAATCTGTAATGGCTGCTTGACATTTCATCAGCTTGATGTTCAACAACTTTACCAAATAACTTCCATATTGCTGAACACTTGATTGCTTCTAGGTTCTCTTCAATATCAAGGATGAGACAATGAATATTCTTGGACAAAGATAATTTTCCTCCTTTTAGAAAATTTTGTTACTATTAATTATTTGGGTCAGGGATGCAAATACTTAGGATTCCATGTTGACTGACAGACTGCTTTCCCAAGCCACTGTGTCAGGTTATGCCCACCAGTGCCCCCACCAGTGCTGGGTATGCGAGGTCCCCACTGCCTTGTTAGTCCTGGGGGTTACACATTGTCCCCATTGTATTTGCTTTAGAGTCACTGTTTGTTTCTAAGTCTTCAAATGAGCTAGTATCCACTTTGGATGAGGGAAAGGGCAAAAGACCCCTTTCTTCATGTTGTTGTATTTATTTAGATTTAGTATATGATTAGTCCTCATTTGCACTTCAGAATCTCAACGGGGTGTTGAGGGAAAACGTAAATTCACTGAAGTCACCGGTGAACCTTGCCGATCACAGTGCAAAGGGGCACAATGCCTTAGCCAGCTGAATAAGCTGATGGGTTGATTGCAGTCTTGGGGACATGGAGGGGCACATTGAGCACACTGGAGGGTCTCCGCATGGTGGCCCCTGGAGGGTTTCAGGCTGGGGTGGTCACCAGAAAGGCCAACCACCTGGCTGGGGTTTTGGTGACCATGCTTCCAGGGAGGGGAGGGCTGTAGACTTGAGGTTGGTCAACCCGTGATTCCATGGCCATGGCTGCATGGGGACGCCCGATGAAGCGCTGCACAGCAAATCCGTGTGACTTCCTTAGCAGGGTCCTGCAGACTGAGCTTGGGAGGATGCCGGAGCCCGGCGCCCCAGGGAGAGGGCAGGGCAGCTCTGCACCCCCTCCAGACCTCCCTGTTTGATGGTGATTTTCTATTTAAGTCTGTTTTTGCTGAATACTGTCACTTACTTCTAAAGGGAAAATGGTCAGAATCAAATGGGGTCACACGGACAGGTAGTCAGCTTAGATAATAAATGACTGGTTGGAAAGATGGGGCTAACTCAGAGAAAAGGAAATGGAATCTAGTACTTTCAGAGCGCTCCCCCCTCAAGGTCCGACACCTCTGGGGAATCACTCCTCCCAACACAAGAGTCGTTGATAAACACCGCCTGGGTGGCTCTTTCCCTGCCTTTTGGTCACCATAGGCAAGACAGAAGCAGAGGGTGAGGGAGGAAGGGAACCTGAGATCTACAGAGGCCAGTCGCTCCCTCCCACAGGCACTTGCTCTGGGTCTACCATCTCTGCTCTATGATCTCTGTTCTGTCTTGCTCCATGATTTCTTGGGTGTTTCATCGTCACCACCAGGGGAACAAGGACCTGCTCTGATCTCCAAGACAGGTATCCATTTCACCTCTAAGCCTCGCAGTGTCTCACTCCTGAGCTTCTGAGGGACACCTTCTACCTACACTATGACACCGTGCCTATGACAAAGACTTCTGGGGTTCTCTGAAGACCACCATCTCCCACAAAGGCCACTGTGACCTTCACACAGGGAATACTCTCCTGGGAGTCTCCCCAGCAGCTGCCTACTCAAAGTGGCCTGAGGTGCCCTCGCTGACTGACGGGGACAGGGGTTCCCTACGGGTTACAACTCAGGTACGAGTTTTCCCTTGCCTCGACCTGCCTAGATGTGACCCATGACAGCACACATCCTAGCCTGCCACCAATCCTTCCCCAGTAAACTCATAGTTCTTTGGAGAGCCTTTCTCTCTGTTGTGATTTTAGGTTGACATCAACTTCTACATTTTCTTTCACTTTCCACAGGCTGCTTTATGTTAATTTCATGTTTTCAAAATACTTCAAAATTTGAAAATTTAGAATTGTACGTGAGTAGTAGTTACACTTCCCTTTTCATGTCTAATTTTGTTTTCATCCTTGATCCAACTTCTGGAAATTTGCCTATCAAGAAACATCTTCTTATTAGGATATTCTTTCTACTTTATTTTTATTTTATTAATTTGTGCTAGCAGCTTATTATTTCTCCTAACACTTTTTCTGATTTCCCCAACTCCTTTCACTCTGCATTTAGCTAATGAGTTTCTAGGTTCTTGTTTCCGTTACTAACACACGCAGCTAGGACTACGCATTTCCTCGTACACGTTACCTTAGCTATTTCCCCAAAGCTTCTTTTCCAGCTCTGGATAGGCTGTCATTTTCATTATGGGTTTTCTTTTTTTAATATTTTTAGTTGTAGATGGACACATATTTAATCTTTTTTTTTTTTTTTTTTTTTTTTTTTTTTTGTGGTGCTAAGGATCAAACCCAGTGCCTCATTTGTGCAAGGCAAGTTCTCCACCATGGAGCCACAGCCCAGTCCAACATCATGGTTTCTTCTGATGTGCCAATTTTTTATATGTACATTTTTAAATTGACAGATTTAGTTTTGGGACTTCCTCATACACTGATTTTCCCGACTCTTTTGAGTTGGCAAGGCGTGCCTGCGTGAACGCCGCCGCCTGAAACTTGCTCAGCTTCTTTCTCCCTCCATGACGGGAGCTGTGGCCACTTGACCTGGCTTCTCTGCCAACCCAGTTGGGCCTTCCCCTCTCCTCCAGAACGTCAGTGCTGTCCGGGTCTCGGCTCCCATGCCTCTCGCTCCACACAGGCCCCGGCCTCATCTGTTGACCCCTTACCAGAGCCCCGGTCCCCAGAGCCCGGCTGGGTCCAGTTCTCTCCTGACTCCTAGGCCCCTGGACACCTCCACCTTAGGAGTCCCGCAACACATCTGAAAAGCCGCTTGTAAAGCTTTCTGACATTTTCTTCAGTATTTCTAGGTGTGATCCAGCAGGGCGGCTTTTAGTTCCTAAGTGTACTCAATGATTTTCACTATTTCAGAAGCCAGAAACCTGGCCCTTGTCTGTTTCCTTTTCTTTCTTCTTCGTGTTTTCCCTACACAATACTTATTCTTCTCAGTACGATTTCCTCTAACTAGGGAAAGGTCACACAAGGAAGCAATGACAGGAAACGCACAGGGGTGAGTGTTGGCTGTGATTTCACTCCATGTGCAATTAATCCACACTTGTTATGCACAGTAAAATAACTGCCTTGTTATGCACAGTAAAATAACTGCCGTCAATGGCTTTAAACAGAAAGGGAAATGAGCCTGTGGTCTGTGTTTACCTGTAGCAGCCAACCTGCCCTGATGCACAGCCCAGAATGACAGTCTCTGAACAATAGGGCTATTTTATGGTCTGGCAGATTCGCACTCATTTTCTTTTGTGTCTTGCTTTGCATCTCATTATCTTAATTCCTTGCAGTAAATAACCTGCTTTCCTTACCTTTCCTTCTGGAAGGTGCTTTCCCAAGGAGGCCACACTCCGGGGGCACAGGAGTGCTCCTGGTGTTGCTAAGCAAGTCCCCTCTCCCAGGGGTCCCAGCTTGATCTGAGGCTTTGAAATGGCCGTGTGTGACTGGCACTGTAGGTGACTCTGGGCAGGGAGGTCTTCAGAATACATAAATCATTCATTTCCATTTAGAAGTAAATGGAGTATAAGGCTAGTCTCCCTTTGAGTTCTAAATCCTTGTTATTCAAATAGCACTGACACATATGGTCAGAAGCTCCTTCTCGGCCACTCTCAGGTCTCTCCTGATTTTTTTTTTTTTCCCTAATTGATTAATGCAACCCAGTTGCTGAGTTTCTGATAACACAGGGCTGAGGACAATCCTATTTAATCTAATGGAGACTGACAGCTTCTCAAGCCTTTCACCTGTTAACTTCTGATCTACACAGCAACCACGTCCTACTGTGTGATGCGCAGTACAGCACTTCTGAACATGCACAGGAGGATCCTGGAGGCCAGGGAGTGACACTCACTTGTCCTAACAATCCCAGGCACTGGGGAAATGCCAGTTTCCATGCACCTCTCTGTGCATCCCACGGCTAGGGGAAATGTCGTAGCCTGTTCTGGCCGTTTCGAGGGAATGCACAGACCGGGTGGCTCACAGACAACAGAAATGTATTGCTCACAGTTCTGGAAGCCGGATGTCTGAGATCAAGGCTTTGGCAGATTTGTTGTCTGGTGAAGGCTGCTTCCTAGTTCACAGATAGTGGCCTTTGCTGGGTCCTCATGTGGCAGAGGAGGCAAGGAAGTTCCCTGGAGTCTCTTCTGTAGGGCACTGAGTTCTCTCATGAGCCTCCACCCACCTGAACCCATCGCCTCCCGATTGCCCGCCTCCTAACACCATCACCCAGGGAGTGAGGATCTCCACATATAAATCTGGGGAAGGGGACACAAATATTCAGACTACAGAACAGAGGGAGAAGGATAAACTGCCCCCCTACTCTCCTCTGCCAACATCTGATTCAGTCCTGCCCAGAGGCTTAGACTCCTAAGCCATGATGACAATATGACACCCCAAGCCTCTGCTTTAAAGAGTCGAGGGCTTATTTAGCTGTGGATCTCCCAGGGCTTCAAATCCAGATTTAGCAAACATTTCACTACTACACCCCAGGCTAGTGGCTAGCGCATATCACATTTACTTTGCCCTATTCAGGGCATGCATGGTTTAACAAGCCTGTAGTACCTGCAAGCCCTTGAATCCTGCCTAGCAACACACAGGACACGGCTGGACTGCCAGAGAAGGACACAGCAAAAAGAAGCAAGGCTGGGAGCCATGCCCTGCATGACCCATCTGCACAGTGGTACTGAACCGACAGCTGCAGAAGAGGAAGGCAGGCCCGTGGTGGCCAGGAGTCCAGTGGTCTGGGGTGGGAGCAGGTGTTATGAAAGCATGCAATAAGGGTCCTCGCGGTGAGAGACACGTCTGTGAGTCCACTGTTCACAGGGTGATACTCTCCTCCCCAGCACGTGGATGTCCAGACAAGTTAGATCACAGTCCTTGGGGTGGAGTCCAGAGTTTGTAGCTATCTTCAAGTTCCTCAGTTGATTCTAACGGCTTAAGTTGAGTCACCACCTTGGCCATCCTTGAGAACTTTTTTTGGTGGGGGGTACCGGGTATTGATCTCAGGGGCACTTGACCACTGAGCCACACCCCCAGTCCTATTTTGTCTTTTATTTAGAGACAGGGTCTCACTGAGTTGCTTAGTGCCTCACTCTTGCTGAGGCTGGCTTTGAACTCGCCATCCTCCTGCCTCAGCCTCCCGAGCCGCTGGGATTACAGGCGTGTGCCACTGTGCCCCGCCACCCTTGAACACTTTGACAGGAGTTATACGACCTATTTGTAATATGCTGCTACAAACAGCAAATTGGTTTAACAAGGCGTTAAAATTCCCCGGTCACTAATTCTTGATCAGAAGTAAATGGAATGTAAATTCGTAACATCCTGGGAGTATTTGCAACCTTTCCACTCAATCAGCACTGCCGCTCATGGGCACTTGCTCCCTGGCCCCATCCCAGTTACCCATGACCGAGTTAGAATCTGCCGCTTGACCATCTTCCCAGGTGAGGTAGCACTTAGGTCTCAGTCCTTCATTCATAAGTATGCTCAGAGAGATTTTTCTCACACATTCTTCCAGTGAATTATAAAGGGCATGATTATAAATGTTACCTGGAAGTTATATTTCCTAAGCTAACTGAGAGGCATTTCCAAAACCAAGGCATGACATTTTCCTGGACACACGGTGAAGAGTTTCTGAAACGTCGTGGCTGTGTGTGAACATAACCACGGGCGCAGGCCACAATGGCACATGAAGAGCTCTCGTGACAAAGTCAGACGGAACCTCACTCATCTCCCCTTGTGTTATGTTCAACTTTCAAAGCAGTTCTCTGAATTCCACCAGACTCACCCCTTTTGCGTATCCAATTTCAATCTGTGTCCTCTTGGCCACAAAGGGCACAAGTACCGTAGGTCAGAAGCTCTGAGGTAGATTCCCTGGATAGGACTGCTCGTTTGTTGCATGACTTCAGGGGTCTTGGTGCCCTGTCAGTGCCACGAGGGGTCGCAGAGACTAGTGGTTTTCAAACCACCTCAAAGGGTCTACACAGGCACCATGGATGTCACCATTGTGGGGAGAAGGTGAGGATCAGAAACCTCACACTACCATCTCTCCTGCTCCAATTTAATGAGCAGTTCTGACCAGATGTGGTCTGTCCTTACCAATTATACTTTTTCAAACAGCGTCATTTGGTTAAAGGCTCTTGCTATTTAAAGGCTGAAAGGCAAATGTCAATTAAGGTTTTATGGAAATACTTTGTAAGTTTAAGGAGGGTGTGGGCACCCCGAGGTCTATGTATCAAATGCAGAACAGTTACACAATGCCAAGGGCAGTGGCCTCAGTAAGCAGTTAAAAATTGATCACGAGTTGTCAGCCCGACCAACGGTTTCAAATAGCTGCATTTTGTATTAGTCTATCTTTCATTATGATAAAAAAATACCCAAGGCTGGTCTGTTAGTCAGCTTTTTATCACTGAGACCGAAGTACCCACCATAAACAACTTTGAGGAGGAAAGATTTACTTTGGCTCAAGGATTTGGAGGATTCAGTCCATGGTTGGCTGGTTCCAAAGCTCTGGCCTGAGGTGAGGAGGAACATCATGGAGGGAGGGTGCGGCAGTGGAAAGCTACTCAGCTTCTGGCAGCCAGGAAGCACGGGGACAGGGGGCATGCCAGGGACAAGACACTGTCCCTACAGTTGTGCCCCCAGTGAAACGCTTCCTCCAACCACGACCCACCCACCTGCCTATGATTACCAGCCAGGAGTCCATTCAAATAGTGAATCCATCAAATGGATTAATCCACGGATTGAAGTCTGAGCCCTCAGTTCCAGTCATTTCCAAAAACCCCACCTGTGGACACTGGTGCACTGCCTTTGACACGTAGACTTTAAGGAGACAGTCGTATCTGAACCACAACAGCTGGGGCACTTTATAGAGAAAAGGTTCATTGAACCCACAGTACGGGAGGCTCAAGGCTCTGGCTCTGGAGAGGACCTCCCAGTAGATGTCATCCCAACAGCAGAAACAAGTGCAAGGGGAGACTTCAGAGGCAGAGAGGAAGCCAGAGAGCCTGGGGTCCCCAGGGTACACTGATCCCCTCGAAGGACACCACAGGGGCCCAATTGCCTTCCCCCAAGCCTCGCCTCTTGACAGTCCCACTGCCCCACACATGGCCACACTGGGGACCGAACTTCCAACACAGGAACTTTAGAGGGGACACTCTCAAACTATGTCCAGCCAGAGCACCTTGCTCAGGCTGGACAAGCCTGCAGGACAGTGCAGAGCACTGAGGGCTACAGCTGAAGCAGGATACCTGCCTCCCCACGCTGGCTCTTCTGTCCACCCATTTATGTGACTGAGGGTCAGTTGTTTAGCCTCTGAAAAGCCTAGCATCCTTAGATACTAATACAAGTCCTACAGTCCTTTACCCACACTCACACTCCCCAACCCCAAACACTAGGGACCAGGCCACTGTAAGTAAATTAGAGCAAAATCTGACCTGAATATAAATGAGACTATTAATATTCTGTGTCACTGGGGTGCTGGCTACTGGTGTCCACCCAACTTCTGTTGGACTGTACCTGCATCACCTTACTCTCTCTCAAGTGCGTCCCCACATGCAGCTGATGCGGAGTCGAGAGAGCACGAGGGGAACCAGGGGCACTCCTAGGGAAATAAAGGCCGGCGGGAACAGGGTCAGATGAGGAAAGCTTTCCAGCCACCTTGTAGCTCTGACAGCCCAGACCACGTTGCAGGGTGGACGAGGCCTCAGCCAACTCAACGGGTTCAGAGGGGGATTCTGAAGCACCGACCCGCTAAGAAAGGGGTCTGGAGTTGGGCACAATCAGCCAGGTCCCCAGGCCCTGCTCTGCCCAATCTTGGTTGAGGATGGCACAGGGGTAGCAGGGCCTTGGCTTGACAGCTGAGGCCAGCCTTAAAGGACCTCCAGGCTGGAGGCTGGAGGGGGTGTCCTAACTGCATTAATTACTGCTGAACAGAGCGCTCTTGAGGAGAGCTGAGGAGCGCAGGGCTCCGTGGCTGCCACGCAGCTTTTTTTTTTTTTTAAACAGCTTCAGTGATGCATAATTTACACACCACAATTTCACTCACTGAAGGACTACCAATGATTTTAGTAAATGTCCACAGCTGTGCAATCACAATTATAATCCAGGTTTAGAATGTTTCCATCGCCCAAAATGCTTGCTGTCTATTCTTACTTCCACCCTAGCAACAGGAAACCGTTGGGCTGCTTTCCGCCTCTCTACTTTTGGGCTCTAGAAGTTGCATCCAAGCGGAATGATGCAGTATGCAATCTTTTGACTCTGGTTTCTTTGACTTTTCCTATTTTGAGGATCGTACGTGATGCTGCACAGAGCCACGCCTCGTCTGTCTGTTGCTGAGTGGCCTTCTGCGGCACGGATGCAGAGTTCGGGTTAGCCAGGTGTCAGCAGACGGGCAGCTGGCCTGCAGTGAACGCGTGCCTGCAATCCTGTGTAGATGCGTCTTTAGGTCTCTTGGTTCGTCCCTGGAGTGCAACTGCTGGACACGTGGTGAGCACGTTCCATTTGTGAAGAACCTGCCAACTGGTTCTTCAGACTGACCCGCATGGCCAGGCAGACCCGCAACGCACGAGCATTCCAGTCTCTGGACATGTGTGTCAACTCTTGGTTTCAGTCTTTTGTTTCCCAACCTCTGGTGGGAATGCAGCAGGCGTCTCATGGTGCCATCTGCATGTCCCTAAGCAGGAATGTGGAGAGCCTCTTCCTGTGCTCATGGATCACTCTCACAGCTTTCTGGGTGAGGTGTTGATCTTATTAACGAGTGACGAGGGTTCCTTACATACTCAGGATACGAGTCTTTTAGCAGATATACTGTGTACAAATACTCTCCTAGTCTCTGGCTTATCTTTTCACTTTCTTAATGGTTTTTTCCCAAGAGTAAATTTTTAAAATTTTGATAAAGCCCAACTTTTGTTTTTATGAATTATACCTTTAGTGCCAGATCTCAACCTGCCTAACCTGAGATGGGAGAGGTCTTGCTCTGCTTTCTTCCAAACACTATAATATTTCAGAGTATCAGTAACTGGGGACTGTTTTGCTCTTGGGAGAGATTTGGGAGTATCTGGAAACATCTTGATTGGCACAGTGGGTGCTACTGGCATCTATTGGTGGAGCCAGAGGCACTGTTGGGCAAACTGTGCACAGGATAGCCCCTCCACCACTTTCTTCATTGAAGTGTCCCTGGGGCTGAGGTTGAGAGATCCGACTTACATTTTTGGTCCATTTTGAGTATATTTTTGCATGTGTTATGAGATAAAATCTAAGGGCTTTTGAATTTTTCATTTTCGTTTTTTCCAGAACAAGTTGTTAAAGCAATACTCTACTATGGTGGGTTGTCTAACACCTTGTTGAAAACCAGACCATAAACAGGAGGACTGAGACATCGATTCCTGCTGCGTTCCTTGTGTGCACGTCTGTTCTCCGCCAACACCCTGCTTCCCAATTGCTGCATTTCCAGTGGTTTTGAAATCAGGTATTCTCAGTCTTCCAACTTTGTTTTTTTTTTTAATGTTTGTTTCCTAGTGTCTCTTTGTGTTTGCATATAAAGTTTAGCATTGGCTTTCCAGAGCTACACAGAAGCCACCTGCGGTTTTGACAGCTGTTGCTCTGCATTTGTATGTCACCTTGAGAACAGCTTTCTTGGCAATGCTGAGTTTTCTGACCCAGGAACTTCACACATTTCTCCATTTCTCTAGCCTTTCACTTCTGTCAGCAATGCTTCATGTTTCAGTGTACAGGTCTTAAACCTCTTTGCCAAGTTTAGTCCTATGTTTTTAGATGCTACTATAAATGAAATTGCATTCTGAGTTTCACTTCAAATTGCCTACTAACTATTACAGAATTATGATCCCACAAGTTTTATATATTGGTTTGTACCCTGTAATCTTGCCCAACTTGTTGTAAGTTCTGGTATGTTTTTCTTTGATTCCTTATGACTTCTACGTATCGTTCCATGCAGTCTTGAGAATGATGAGTTTTACTTCTTCCAGTCTGTAAGTCTTGAATTCTTTTTCTTGCCTTCTTCTCTGGGTAGAAAGCCTATCACACTGTTGAATAGAAGGGCTGAGAGTTGCCCACTTTTCCAAATTAAAGACAGAACAAAATTCAGAGTCCTGCGTGCACTGGGTGAGGGATTGCAGATCTAGAGAAACCAACGCAGGGCTGCGGGAGGAGAGCAAGGCAGCACGTATGGACTTGGTGCACCGGCTGCTGGCAGGTTAGTACCAGGGACTGGGGTTGGTGTGGGGACTCAGCCCTGTTGGACAGAGGCTAGGCTGGTATTCCCTCTAGGGTGGAGCTGGGGCAGATGGGAGCTCTGCGGTGTCCCTCAGCATGAGTCAGCACAAACTCTGTCGGCCTCTGACCTCTGGGTGGTGGGCGCTGTGGACACAGGCAAGGGCATGGACTTGGGGTGCTGGACTGCACCTAAGTCCAGCCATTGCCACTCAGTGAGCATCATGAGGCACGGCTGGGTGAGCGCCATGCTTACGAACCCGGATACCTCAATTCCAGCCGCAGGGCTGCCTCTTCTCCTGTTCTAACAACAGATCCATTACACTTGACGTGGACCTGAGCTGGGAACAAGAGCTGAGTGACAGCGAGTAACACAGAAAGGGACAGTGCCATGGTGGCTCTTAGTGGCATCTTCAGCCTCTCCTGGGCTTAGTGTTGCTCCTTTAGGCGGCCAGCCAGTCAGGGCGTGCAGGGCTCATCCCCTGCCGCAGACTCAGGGTGGCCGGTGCAGCTCTGGTCTCCTGTTGGTGAGGCTCTGCGCACCAGGGCCACACGTGGACAAGCGGTCATCATGTGGCCTGCACACCTGTCCTCCTCAATGACCGTAAGAAGGCTCAGGTACACAAATGTCACTTAATGACTAACAGACGTCCCTCATACCTAGAATGCGAGACGTCGAAAAGGTCTTGGCGTCTAAGCCAGGAAACTGACGCAGCTCGTTGCCTGTTCTGAGTAATAAGACGACTAAAGGGATTTCCACTCTTTATTTGAAAGTACAGTGCTTTAATGACAAAGATTCTGCCGTCTCTTAATTGTGATCATTATTAAGATAAAAAGAACAGCACTGCATAGAGAGGGCCCAGGCAGGGCGGGCATGCTTCTCTGAACCGTGAGTGGCTCCCACTGGAGGTAAGACAGCACCTCGCCCCAGGCAGACTGTGCCCTCAGGCTCCTCCGCCTGGCTCCTCCTCGCAGATGCCCCGTGCTGGTGTCTTTAGCACTACGGCAACAGGTAGTTTTCAAAGGCGCAGACCTTGTGCTGAGTGATTGAATCTAGAGAGAGAGAGAAAAGCAGTTGGCATTCAGGACAGCAACCACAGCACAGCAAGTGTGACCTTAGGAGTATCACCTGACCTTGCAGCACCTGTGGCTTTCTAATAAACTAAAATAAAGCAGACTTATTCAGCTTCAGGCTCACAGCCACAGCCCTGTCAGGTTACTGCACACAAAGGCGGAAACTTCCACTGGGAAAGGTGCCAGTCTAGGACATGGAGACCTGAATTCTAACCTCAGTCAGCTCCCTCAAACACTCTCGTACAACGCAGGGTATAAACAGGCGTTCAGAGGAGTGTCCCTTGTGACACTAACATGGTCCATGCCGTGCCATTCCATCTGCCTAGCAGGTATTTTACACGGAATACAGTCAAGCACGTTTCCCAAAACTTGGCTTGTTACGGTTCAGCCTCAGAGCTGGGCCGGGGAGCTCCGAGGTCCCCTGAGTGGGGAACACACTTGCTTCATGAAATTCAAGAGAGCATGGCAGGGGCAGCAGGGTGCTCCCCCGGCCTGCCCCGGGGCCGGCTGCAGCGCCCCCACCCTGGAGAGCCTCTGCTGGACATTCTGCTCCCACCACCAGGAGGAAGAAGGCATGCAGCTGAGGGGCAGCGAGGCGGGAAGGTGCGAGGAGTTCACTCAGCTGAGTGCAGTGAGTGCCGGTTACACAAGGAGGTCGTCCTGCAGTCACACTGGAAGGACCCTGAGAAGCCACACGGACGAGTGGTGAAGGATGGAAAGCTACGATGGTTGCCCGAGATGAGGGGAAAGTGGGCTTATTCTACAAATAGAGAAAAGAAAATGGAGGAAAAACTCGGCTCGTCCTGGCTGTGACTTGAGAAGGTGTCCTAGGATTTACTGTTGCCTTCCCAATGCAGTGTGCTTACTTACGCAGGAGGTCTGAGCTGGGGGAGCCCTCGGGTGGACTTCAGAAGGAGGGACACGGACATTCGTGCTATCTGTCATCCATCTGTCTTCTGTCTGTCTGCATCTATCTCGCGTGTATGTAAATACAGTGGCGTGACTATTACTAGTACTAGGAATACCATTTCGTCCATCACAGTGAAGTATTATGATTCGCATGTTAATATGATAGTCTTTATTTGTGATACATGTTGCATATGTTTTCTCTGCTTGTCACTTGTCTTTTGACTTTTCTTGTGCACAGTTTTGCCAGGCAAAAGTTTCTGTCTTTTTTTATGTACTCATGAATATCTGATATTTTGTTTTGTTGCCCTTAGCCATAGGTAGAAAGCTGTTTTCCTCATCCAGAGTCTAAATAATTTGGTTATATTTTCTGCCGGATCATACAAACTTTATGGATGCAACTTTTACACTTAGATTTCTGATTCGATATGATTTCTGGAAGTCGGATGGCATGATGCTTTACTTAATCTGAAAATTCAATATAATTAATAAATTTCAAACTTTAAGAAAGAAAATCGACATATTCATTTTAAAGTTTATGTGAAAGAGAAAACACCAAAAATGCAATTTTGAAAAGGAGAAATAATGGGAGGGAATTTGATCAACCAGATACAGAAAAATTATACTGTATTATACTGTAAAATAATTATACTGTTCTGTATAATAGTGAACTGTAAAATCATTTGTGCTTTGCACAAAATAGACAAAAGATTGATGGAGGAGAATAACCAGAAACACCCTCATGTACATGGGAATTTACGAGAGGATTCCAGGGAGGCAGTTAAATCAGAGCAAGATGGATGTGTGACTAACGAATGTCACGGCCGCGGCTCACAACACAGCCGGCAGCCGGATCAACAGTCTTCTAAACATTGATGGAAACTATAAACAGAAGATACAGGAGACTATTTCTAAAGCTCAGGGATGAGAAAGATCTGAGAAAGCCAAAGTACTGAATGTAGAGGCCATGGAAGAAGAGAGGAATTTGACTTTATAAAAACAATAATGAAAAATCAAAACCTCTATAATACTGAGCACAACATAAGATCAAAGAGTCACAGAGAATCTTAAACCATTTATAACAAATGGTTAGAGTCCATATCATTTCAGTGTTGCTATAAAACAATGGAAAAGATAACTCCATTTAAAAATAGGCAAGAGATAGGGACAGGCCATCTGTGAAACATGAATCCCCTTGCTAAGATATTCATATGCACTTGCAACTCAGTTCCTGGGGAACTGCAAATGGAATATGGAGACTTATTTGTTTTACGCTATTGGAAATCCAAACACCGCACATACGGGCCGCATCCTGTATCAGTGAGGAAAGGAATTCACACGCAGCTCACACCCTAGGCTGCAGCGACTGCCCTCCTAGGAACACACTGCATATGAATACTCACTTGCCTGGGATTGGGCTACAAGAACTACAGACCAAGATGACCTCTGAAAGTTGCATTCAAATTTTTTCAATGAACACACACACACACACACACACACACACACACACACAGAGTTCAAAAGTATCAGAAACAGAGGAAACGACCCAAATATCCAATAACAGGAAGTGCATAAATTAACACAGTACCTCTGATGACTAAAGAGAATGGAACAGCCGCGTATGTGTTAAATGGGAAGGATCCTCTTGACACAGGTAAGTGAAGACACATGGAAAATACGTCGTCAGCTATTTACATCAAAACGAATCCCCAAATAATACTTAATTTTTACATGTATTTCCACGAAATATGTTTTTAAAAATCATGAAGACGAGGTTCTCTCTTTATTGGCATTACTTTAAGGAGGGGCAGAGGCTCGGACCCCTGAGCTGTGCTTGAGTTCTTTGACCGTGAGGTCATCGTCCCATCTGTCCCCGCCTGCACCCACCCACACCCCTCCGTTCATCTGCTGTGCTGTGGGAAGAAGGCTAACTTCTGAATCTAGGCCAGACGGAGGTCACCTTGACGTCACCTCACAACACAAGATGCAGCCCTCATGCCTCTCATGGTGTGCGCTGACTGTGCTGCCCAGGGAGTCACCGTGGGTTTCAGAGAGGTGGCACTGAGGTCCCCAGGTAGCACGATGGGCCTGGGGGGTCATGAGGGAGGAGCATCTGGTGGGGCCACGAGGGCTGGAAGCAGGAGAGCCATGCCTGGGAGCCCCTCGCAGCTCCAAGTTCCTGGTGACAACACACACGGGAAAGTTCACCGGGCGTCTGCAGACAGCCATGTCCCCTGATTGCAGTGTCACATCATATGAATAACCTCCCACATCCAACGAACCCTGACCCAGGACAGACGTGAGCAAGGCTGGCCCTGGCCAGCAGAGACATGCGGACAGTAGGCTGAACTGCACAGAGCAGCTCTAGGAAATTCAACTTGGGAAAAGAAACCAAAACTTTTCTTATTAAAAAAAAAAAAAAATGTGAGTTAGAAGGCCTTGGCACACGTCCATGTGAAAGCTAGTTTACTGGCCACTCCTGTGTGGTCTCTTGGTCAGGACATGGAATCAGCACGCTGCCAACACTGATTTCTTCACAGTATGGCGGGCAAATCCCACTATTCAACTTGAAACTCCAACTGCCAAGAGCTGGATGTGGCTGATGACACTTGTGCCAAGTTCAAGAGCACTACGGAGCCTATGAGGAGCCTTATCTTTGTTTATCAAAACAAACCAAGAATTTCAGGGCTGGGAGAAACATCTGCGGGCATGAAGCCAGACACCCATTCAGTTAGGGCATTACCTCTACTTCCCTGTGCAATGAAGGCCACCCAGCCTCTGGGGACACTCAGGAGGGGCTTTACTACTTGAGGCCTCCCTTAGCGGCAGAGCCCAGTGGTTAAGAACGTTGCCTATGTGACCCCAGAGCTGCCTGCGGTGTGTCTTCCCCCGTGGACCTCGGAACCAAGGGAGCAGGTCTCTCCTGCTTTCCCAGGGTGGTCCTGCAGGCGGTTCTTCTGCAGCCTGAGCAGACAAGCGTGGTCCCCTCCTGCCTGCTGGGCACCTCACGCACACTGCCTGGATGCTTAGAGCTCAAGGCTGGCTGTCACCTTTAATTCTCCTTCTCTGCAAGGGCAACTGATCTGAAATTCGCACTGAACATATGATAACTTAACCTGCACGGATATGAACTTAGTCCTAACCACCATCATTTACCCACTGAACCTCTGCAAAAGCCGAAAATCACCCCTTCCTGACGTCCATGTAACAAAAGTCACACTTGACCTTGTCCATCAAGGCCCTGGGCCACCTGAGTGGTCCATCTGGAAGCCACCTGCTTCTCCAGCCTTGTGGATCATCCTTGGTACACTCCTTCACTTCAGCACCCAACCTGCTGCTTCTCCTGACCTCGCAATCTCCACACCTGCTCCCTTGGCCCACCTGGCCGGTCCTGCAGACCTGCCCTGGTCCTCTTCTCTCTCACAAGTCTAAGCTCAAAGGCAGCTGTCTGCTGTCACTCACTGTCACTCCCTCCTATTTCCATCACGGCACTGACCTCCATAAGAATGATTTTAAAATATGTTTTCTGCCTTCTCCCCTAGAATATAGGCCCCACAGGGGCAACAACTGTATTTCTCCTGTCCACCGCCACACCTGAGTGTCTAGAACATGGTTGGCACAGAGTGCAAAATAAATGGATACAAGCAACCCGACGCCACGTGGTGTGTTAGCAGACGAGAGCTGGTCCGACGTCCCTCTGGCCCACACTGACTGGAGACCTCGCCCCCAACGCTTCCCTGAGAGTGTCCTGAGAGGATCAGGCACACCATGGACAGGATGGCCTGTCCTAACCCGTCGTTCCAAGCTTACCAACTTTTCCTTACTGTCTGGGAAATGGGGACAAAATGATAGCATTAGAGAGCTTTCCCTGAAATCACTGTTATTTACTATTTTTTCTGTCAGTTTTTGCAGTTACCACTGGCGGAGGAATACTGATTCCGTAAATGGATTTTGAGAAAAGCACAACCATGAGGAATTAGTTACTAGTTTCTTGATTCTCTGGGATGTTTCTATGCAGACGATCGTACCACTTGTAAGTAAGATGCTTCTGCCTTCCTTGACCTTGGTCTTTTCTTCTGATGCTGTCCCCTGACTGGGAACCCCAGGGCACTGGGAGGAGGGGAACGGGCTCCCAGGAGCATCTCCCGCCTGACTGGGCTTGAACCGAGGTTCCCACCGCTGAAGCCTCTGCTGTACTTTTTCTCTTTCCTTTCCTTTTGTTGGCTGTGTTTTCAGTCCCCTTTTAGTTCCCGAGGAGCGTTTTATCATGAGTGGGTCCTGCATATCTTTCATGTTTTCTAACAACACCGAGAAAATTAAGAGATTATAAAAGAAGATTTAACCCTGCATTTGTCCTTATACTCCCAGCTTACAATTGGTCATAAGCTTTTTTACATATATTACTAAATTTGATTTGCTAATATTTTATTTTAGATTTTTATATCTATGTTTACAAATAAGTTTGGGCTCTGACATTAATTTTTTCATACTACTATTCGGTCAAGATCAGGCTAGACTTGCACAATGAGAAGAACAACTGTCTTCTGTGCTTCTCTGCATAATTATAAATCATGTTGAGAACTATCCAGGGCAGGCGTCTGCAATCACGTTTGGAAGGGCAGGCATAGGTGGGCCACGGTACCTCCAAGGGCACACTCTGTGGCATTAAGCACACCCACAACGCGTGCAACCACCACCCCTACCTACGCCCAGACGTGTTCCTCACCCACACGGAATCTCCTTGTCGCTAACGGTGCCCCACTCCCAGGTCTCCCTATGCCTGCATTAGGTCTCTGTGCCCAGGGCTGTCTGTTCTAGGCATCTCCTGTGAGTGGAATCGTACGGTTCTTGTCTTTTGTGTCCGGCTTATCTTGCTTGGCATCATGTCTTCAAGGTTCATCCCTACGGGGCCTGTGTCAGAATCGGCTTCCTTTGAAGACTGAATACTGATATTCCGCGGTTCTTTGTTTATCCCTTCGTCTGTCAACAGACAGCTGGGTTGCTTCCATCTTTTGCCTGTGTGAAGAATGGTGTTGTAACTATGGATGTGCAGATATTCCATGAGACCCTGCTTTCAATTTTGGGGGAATATATGCCCTGAAGTGGAACTGCTGAATCATATGGTAAATCAATTTTTCATTTTCTGATGGATCACCACACTGTTCCATAATTGGTCACAAAATTGTACCTACCTATCAGGAGGACACAGGGTTCCAATTTGCCACATCCGTATCCTTTACACGCTTGTCTTTTTCTAAGCTTTTTTTTGTATAGTAACCACTGTAATGGATGTGAAGTGCTATCTCATTGTGCTCTTGATTTGCATTTCCCTATTCATTAGTGATACTGAGCATTTTTTCATGTGCTTATTAAATATCTGTATATTTTCCTAGAAAATATGCTTATTCAAGTTCTTTCCCATTTTTAATTGGGTTATTTTGTTGCTATGGAGTTGCAAGAAGGGTTATATATTCTGTATACTCACTGCCATTATCTGCAAATATTTTTTCCTCCTCCATAACCTATCTTTTACTCTGTGGTTGCTTGATGCTCAGAAGTCTTTCATTTTCAATGCATCTGTTTTTATTTTGCCTCCTTTCCTGCCCACCGTCCATGCTATGTGAGTAGGCGATGAGGGTCAGTCCTGCAGGTACTCCTGTAGGTACAAATAATACCTGCTCTGCTCCCTGGGCTTCCAGAGGGGAGCTGGGAATCAGGTTGCCACCATATTACATGAGCCTGTCCTGCCATTTTGAAAGTGGCTTTCCTTGAGTGGGAATGTGCCTGGTGGTTGCGATGCGGAGTTCCTGCAAGGCTGGCCCAGACAGCTTCTGTCGCCTTCCTGCAGGGTCTGAGGGGTGCGAGCATGGGGCTCCCTGGTCAGCTGTTTTGCTGATGCTGCTGTGTAGGGGTCTTATTTGATGGGTGGCCAGAGGGCACCATCAATGACTTGTGTACCTTTTTAATGGTGGAAGTCAGACTTTCTGTTCCTTGAATCAATTTTGGTAACTTCCATCTTACCTATTTTTAAATTTATCAGCACCCAAGTGTGCGTCAGACTCCCTTGATTTACAAGCACCCCCTGGTCTGTAGGTACAGTCCCCACTTCACTTTTGGTATCATTCACTGGCCACTTTCTCTTTCCGTGTCGATATTGGGAGCTCTTTCCTCCTCAGCGGCTGTGCTGGGAACTCGGCTTCCCTTGCTGCTGAGCCGCCTTCTCTTTGCTTCTATTCTGCTACCAGCACGGTGTTTCTTTTATCCCACATTCTTTGGGATTTCGTTCCTGCTAGGATTCATTCATTTCAAGCACCAAATTCAAGAAAAATTGGTTAAAAATATTTATGAGATAATTTCATCCAACTCCTTTTCTCTTCTTACAAACTGGGAAGGGTCCGTAACGGTCGCCCCTCGGGTGGGAGCCTGGGTCTCAGTCCTGCTTGGGGAACACTGGTTTCCGTAGTGCAGTGTGAGAAGCAGCATGGTCAGTGGTCTCGCAGCTGAAGAAATCACACTTGCTCAGTCCAGCAGAGTCTTACTTTTCACAAGGACAATGTTGGGCTGGGATGTAGGTGACTGGTCTGGAATTCTGGGTCTTTAGGCAACTCACTGTGTGGCCCTGGCCAAGCTATGCAGATGTGTTGGCTTCCTGGTGCACGAGTGGATTGCTGCAGGTGATTTCATCAGACGCTTTGACCCATGTTGGTCAGCGCAGGCAGCGGTGACAAAGTGCCTCCGACGGGCGCGGGGCATCTGCAGGCTGATGCCCCCAAGGCCTCTCTCCCTGGTTTGCAGAAGTGCCCTGTCCCTGGGGCATCACGTGACCTTCTCTGCATGTGAGCATCCTTTTCTTATTAGAAAGCCACATACTGGATCAGGGCCTCATGCTTATGACCTCATTACACCTTATTTCTCTTTCAAAGTCTTATCCAAAAAACATGGTCACATTCTCTCAAAGTGAAGGGGACACGATCCAGCTCCCACCTGAGCTCATCACCTCGGTCTCCACAATGCTCAACAGTACTGCCTGATAAGCAACAGCTGAAAGCAAGGGGCCTGGGACTTACTCCAAAACCACAGGAAAATCTTTTACAGTCGCAGCCCAAGGCAATGATGAATCAGGTCAATAAGCAAAGACAGCCCTGGACCATCAGCCAGATCCCATCGGGAGGTTAGCTTTGAAGCGGCTTCTAAGTCCATCAACCCTGCAGGCTCTTGGAGCTACAGGACAGTTGCCAAACACTTGAGCACTCTGTCTGAAGCCAGGATCTTGTGCAGAGGGTACTGTGAATATGTATAGCAAGGTAGCCTTTAAAAAGTCACTGTCACAACCCAAATGCTTAGCTCGAGGGTGTAAATGGCCAGTTTGACTTCCAAACCAACAACTGCATTTCCAATGATGGACAAAAAATGTTACCGTGTCAACAACATTTCCAGTTTTGAGTTGAACACAGCTGGCCATTACGCTGAGTTGGTTTTTGGTTCTACTTTGTTTTAAGTGAGGCTCAAGGAATGTGCATTCAGCACACTGGAAAGTGTGTAGGGATGGACTTCTCAGTGTCCAGTTTGCCTGCTTGCTTGCCTTTAATAAGGGCTTTAGCTTTTACACCCTGGATATAATTTGCACCCAGTGGGTTGGGTTCTGTAGGTGTAAATTTTAAAAAGGGACCCAACAGCCTAGGAAATTCAGATACCCATCAAGGACCATTAGCTGACCAATGTATGCAATTAAGAAGAGAGCAGGCAATCATCTCCTGAGCCTACGCTTCCCAAAGCTAGTACTAAGATAGTGGCTGGTAGTTAATTAAAACAGTATTACTAATCATATATAAACATATATATATATATATATATATATATATACATACATATATATATACACAGGCTTTGCACATATATAACATATATACAAACACAAAAGGTCTTACACATACATATACACATACACACACACACATATAACTAACATACACATATAGGCTTTGTGTATAGGTATGTGTATATATATAGAATTTTAAAACTCTATGAACATTACATATTAAAATCATACAATTCTACATTTTAGTTTTCATTCATTTCTATCTTTGTAGATTTCATTTGCTTTGAATAATTCAGAGCAAAAATAATTCTTCATACTGAAATTGTACCTTGAAATGCTGCAGCTGGGCTTCTGGGCTGGGCTCGGTGGCGAGGGTAAACCAGGCAGCATCGGGAAGGAACGGCAGCCACGGGGCAGACCTGCCCCCGCCCTGCTGCCTGCCTCAGTGCCACTGTCCCCAGTGTAGCAGGCGGCCCTGCCTCTCTACTAGTTCCTTACGTGTGGTGGAAACGGGGACTGAGAGGATCTCCGACGACACTCGCATACCCGCTGAACCTGGAGCCCAAGTCTGTGGCCTCTGGAGTGCCATGGCCACTGGGCTTGTGCTGGTCCCCCATCAGGGGAGACAGCGAATGGTCCAGGCCCTGCGCCGTCAGGGATTCTCTTCTGAAAGACGCTGACGATGCTCTTCCTAAGGAACGCATGTCAAGGGCGGACCGTGCTTGGCAACACTGCTGAGGACATGGCACTGTGTTCCCACCACAGCACAGAGGTGTGCCTGACCTCTCCAGCACGGCCCAGACGATAAGAGGGCGCCGGAGCCTGGAAACACGCCTCGGGAGAAGGGCCATACCGGCCTCCCGTGGTGACAACGAGCGGGACCAAGTCATGAATAGAAATGACCACGGCACCGCGTCGCAGACCCACGCGGGCTCAGAGCGCCACCAGGCTTGCTTTCTCACTAGCTGAGCTCCTGCGGACCCCAGGGTCTTCCTGCTCTGTATGTCAATCGGAGCTGTATTTCCCAGGAGTGTGGGGAAATCCGATAATTGAGAATGCTTTCAAGTACAGAATGTTACTGTACCAGGTAAAGGTGGCATTTTAGTTGTTTTTACCGGGAATCTGATTTTTTTTTTTTCCTGTTTATTTTTATACATATTCAAGTGCCCATAAGTGTGCTCTCTCAAAAATCCCCACTTCTTCTTCTGGTGGAATGATTCACCGAGAATCTTGGCCCGAGCGTGGAGCTGTTTCAGGGAAAACAGGCTCTGGGGACTGAGCAGGGCACATGGTGCTGACCCTAGAAGCAGCCTGGCTGGGAGGCAGCGTGGCATGGAGGACATCCTCCAGGAGCCAGTGTGGACCTTGGCCAAGCCCACGTGGTGACGAGGTCCTCTTGCTCCTTGCTCCTTGCTCCATGCAGCAACCTGCTGGGCCGAGAGGCTGCTGAGGGGTCACCCCAGGCCCGAGGCTAGAGGAAATCTCACAACAATCACAGAACAATGCATGTTGGGCTGCTGCTTCTGCACTACAGACAGTCCAGGGAGGAAGGGCCTATGGGACAGTCACGATGCTGGCCTGCCTGAGGCTCTGGGGAAAGACTGCTCTCTGGCACCCACTTTTCTCCCTGGCAAACAAAGAGAAAGTCTCCCAGGACTCAAACAGAAACCACAGATAACAGGAACAAATACAAAGCTACTAAAACAACAAAAACCCCTGGAGTTTCCAGTTTGGATGGCAGCCTCTAAATCTGAAAGCGGATACAATAAGCTAATTTAAGACTCCTAAATTACTCTTAGTTTATCCAAACTACTCTTAAGGCTCCCCAGGGTTGGGTGTGGTGGCGCACGCCTGTAATCCCAGCGGCTCGGGAGGCTGAGGCAGGAGGTTCAAAGCCAGCCTCAGCAACTTAGAGAGGCCCTAAGCAACTCAGTGAGACCCTGTCTCCAAATAAAATACAAAAAAGGGCTGGGGATATTGCTCAGTGGTTGAGTACCCCTGAGTTCAATCCCTGGTACAAGGAGGGGAAAAAAAAAAGGACTCCCAAGGAACCACCTCTTCTGGCAGCTGATATTCCAGTTGGAATAAATTTAATTCATAAATTTTGAGTATTGCCTTTCATAATTCACCACCAAATGACCATTTTATATCAAATTGATACTTTAAGACAATGTGTTATATTCCCAATTCTAATCTTACCATATTTTGAGAATAAATAGAAGTATTTATAGTAATGGAAGTTAACAAAAGGGAAGGTCTTCAAAGGACACAGGTCACTGTCAGAGGCTCAGGAGCGACCACTCTGGTGATGGACACTGTCCTGTGGTCTCCTCTGACCACCAAGAGCAGTCTGGGGGCAGAGCTGGGCTGGAAGAGGAGATGCAGTGCTCAGGCCGCAGGGTCCTGTAGGTCTGCACATGGGCGCACAGACAAAAACCATCTACCACATGAACTGGGCTGGAGCTACTGGACTGTTTGTTCAGAAAGAGAAAATGTGGGCTAATAAATATTTGAAAAGACATGGTCCAAGCTGAAGGACCCAGAGTGGTCAGGGTGCCTGCCAGTCAGGGGCACCCCTCACATGAGCAGGACTGTAGCACACACAATACCCGGATGCTGCCAAGGGCACAGGCAGAAGGTGTGATCAGTGACAGGTCAGAAACAGGACGTCAGTCATGAGAGAGGAAAGCAGCAAGAACGGGGTGCACACACCCAGCCCCACACTGCTAAGGTTTCAAAGGGACGTGGGCGAAGTAAAGCCTGGTTCGGTCCTGCATTCATCTCTTAAAAGCCCACCAGCAAGAGAACTGGCTTGCAAAACAACCCGAGGGAGTGCGCAGCAGCTGCACAGAGTGTGACTACACAGAGTGCACAGCAACAGGAAGGGCTGCCACGGTTGCCCAGCCTGGAAGTAATAAGAGCGCAGACCAGACGGGGCCTCCGCACAGGACACAATTCCCGAACCCCGGAGAGGTCCGCTCTTGGTGCAGACTGTGATGTCAATCATGTGCACAGTTGCGTGAGCTCAGAGAACGTGTTTCTAAGCACAAACTGGTCTGTGGTTGTGTCATTTTGATATGGACACTATTCTAAAAATCAAAACAAGAACCTTTCTCTCAGAACATAGCATGTTTGAAGGTTATATTCTTAGCATTTAGAGAAGAGTAAACAGCCTCTTGGCTTTTGGACTGCAGCTAAAAGCATTAGATGTTTTTTTCTTTTTGAAGAAAGTTTTCAGGCAAAAGATAAAGCACTCTATATCAGAGAGTGAAAAATTACTTTTGATTGCCATATTTTAGGGAGCAATCAAGGACAGCCATCAATCATTTAAAAGATATTCCCAAAGTGCACGCAGCCCCATACAAATGGAGCTTGGACAGACGTGGAATCTGCTCACTCATCTCTTCAGGATGACGTCCCTCAGAGGGTGAGAAAAACCAGGAGTCCGGGGTTCAGAGACAAGGGGGGGGCACCTACAAGGGGCAGTGCAAAGAAACGGGGGCGAGGGAGGCAGGCGGCAGGAGGGGAGGAAGCCAGGTAAGGACCTCAGCTAAAGGAGCTGACGCTGAGCAGTTCACGCAGGGCTCAGAATCCCGTGTTGAGGTCCCGACCCCACATCCCTCCGAACGTGAGCTGGAGTCGGGAGGGTGAAGTGAGGTCGTGACCTGAAGTGAGGTCATTAGGGCGGGCTCTGACCCAGTCCCACGGCAGCCTTCACATGAGGAGGAAATGCGGACCTGCAGGGACGCCACGGCCTTGGGCAGAGGGAAGGCCCCGAGAGGACAGAGCAGGACAGAGGCCTGGGCAAGCAGCCTGCTGACACCCCTCAGGGCCTCCAGCCTCCAGGGCTAGGGAGAGTGACCCTCTGTGGCGTGGCTGCCCCGTCCGTGCACTCCGTGTGGCCCAACACACCAAGGTTCATCACGAGCCCATGAGGAGGCGGTGAAGCCATCCCAGGGAGGGCCGGCAATTGTCCCGCCGTGTGCCGCCCACTGTGGGACGTGAGAGCAGCACCCAGGCCGTGCTGCCCATCCTCCCTGCCCGCTCCTCCCAGCAGCCCCACAGCCTCTCGGAGGTGGCCTGACGGGCGAGGCCAGCACGTCACCAAAATGTGGGACAGCCTCCCACGGTCAGGGTGTCTGGCTGGCCACCTTTTCCTCCCCAGGACCTCACACAAGTCTGGGCTGAGCCAATGGCAGCCCCGCACACGGTCACGCCACACGCCTGTGGGCAGCTCTGTGTGGCTGGGTGGACCAGGCTCTCCACCAGCTGGAAGAGACAGGAGCCAAGTCCAGGGGACTTCTTTCCCTTGGGAACTCTCCCTCGGTGACAGGAAGGAGCAGGGTGCGCTGGACGGTCGCATGGCCGTCAGGGCAGCTGTGAGGAGCTGTGAGCGATGCAAGGGTCTCACCCCCTTGAAGACCCCTTACCGCTGCAACCACAGGGCAGTGGCTCTGCAGGGAACTCGAGGTCCAGGGATCCTCAGGAGCCCGCCCCCCCCTGCAGAAGCTCCGCGGAACCTGCCCTTTTCTGCACTCCTACCTAAGACCCATTTTTCCGACAGGTACTTGGTTGCTGGTTTCTTCTTCCCGGCGTAGGGCCCGATGACGATGCTGGCCTGGCGAGGGACCGTGCTGACCTGGCCTCCACACAGGAGGACCAGCTCGCACAGCTTGGCCCTGGGGGGGCTGCTGGCTGGCGTGATGAACATCATGGGCTGATCGGCAAAGAGGGTTCCCCGGTACTGCCCGGCAGACAAGTGGCGCTCCAGACGACACACCTGTGGGGAGACAGGGAGTGTCAGAAGGCCGGGGGCCGGCTCGCGGCGTGGGGCCGGCTGACTGGAAGCACACTTTCTTTTCCAGGAGAAGAGCAGACTTGGCGTGAGCACGCCCATTCACGGACAAATTCTGAATGCTGAGGACCCAAGAAAATAAGGGCATTAATGACATGAGACTGATGTCTTCCAAAGTGGCCATACATAAAACTCCCAAGAAAACAAATCTGTAGACAAAAACATTGTCTCTGAACTGTTAACAGATTCCAAAACAAAATATTGAAAAGTGACAAGTGTTCAGCAGATTGAAGAGAATCACATCTATAAACTAAGTTCTGTTCCAGTCACTCGGGTGTCTTGTGCACAGGAAGGGACCCTAATGCCCTACAAAGGCCCATCACACCTCAACGGCCTCGTTCAGTTCCAGGTGCTCCAGGGCTCCTGGCAAATGACTGACAGGACCCGAGAAAAGCTATATATCAGCACCACAGTTGAGATGGGTTAGGGAGGGTGAGGCCAGACGCAAGCAGAAAGCTGGCCGCCAGTCCCAGACCCAGCAGGTGGGTAGAGAAGCCTCCGGAGAGGCGTAGGGAGTCCTGAAAGCACCTGAAGAGAGTCACAACAACAGGAAGCACCTGAGGAGCAGGTGTGAGAATGTGCTCCCTCCCGCTCTGATGAAGTTGTGGTCATCTGCATGACCCACGGGAAACAGGTACTTGACCAAGGACAAACTGATAAAGACTTCTTTTTAAGAGCAAACAGCAAGAGGTGGGAACTGCTGTTTGCTTTGAGTCCTTTAACCTGTGCAGATAGTATCTGAGACCAACAGTTGGAAGGAACTAGGGGTCTGGATAGGAGGTATGTAGGAAGGTTGGATAGGGTCCTTCTCAGGAGTGCAGGTCGGGGTGGGGGCTGTGTGCAGGTTTCTGGTCAGGGACAGGAGAGGCCTCCGAGGTCAGAGCTCGTTCCTCAGTCTACTCTGGCAAGACAGGAGGGCGTGAACTGGTCTTGCCCCCGGTCTTCACACCTGCATGGTTTTCAGCAGAGGAGGACTCTGCTATGAAAGGCCGACTCCTGCATTAGTGGGATCCACTCAACACCCTTCAACGTGGCCATGGGGTCTCTTTTCTCGTTCCTGCTTTGACTTTTACAACACACTACTGGGCATCTGACAGCTTTACCCTGACTGGTCAAAGACAGCAGGGTCCTCATAATGCAAGCGATTCTATTTGTCCCGTACCCCTGGAGGCAGCGAGAGGAAAGCTTGCTAGTTTAGCCCTGCTGATGGAGACACTGAGCTGAAACGGGCCAGGAGACCTGGGTTGACCCTCGTGGGAGTCAGTCTGGGAAATAAACTCCGGGACCCCACCACACAGGGTCTCGTGAGCCACTGGATCCTGTGCACGGATTGCACAGCGGCCCAGGAAAGAGCACCTTGGACATAACCACACATTCAAATCATTAACGGTAGAGAAGGTTGATGACTGAAACAACGCAGAAGGGCAACGTAAATGGTGACTTTTCCTACCTTGCCTGCTACATGAAGTCACTCCTGTCTGGTCTCTGTTAATGGCAGGCCACGCATGAACATTCTGGGTGCCAGCCTCTTCCGGCATGTGTGGTCCCGACAGCCCCTCCCAGCCCCGGAGATGATCGAATCGGTCAGTAGCAAGGTGACCCTTTTCTTGACATGATGCAGTCCTGGCCCTTGTGGCCTAAGTAGATGGGACTTGGGGGACTGTCCTCACCACTATAAATCACTGCATAAGCAGAAACACCTTTTTCTTGCTGGACACTGTGGAACCATGTGGAACGACAAGGCCTCAGACACGCTGAAGCAGGCGAGGGGGAAGAGGGCAAGGCGGGTCCTGGACTGACCCAGCTGGGGATCACCCTTCCTTGGGCCTTTTATGTCAGCAAACAGCTGGCGCTTCTTCACGTCACTCCTTTGTTGAGCTTTGTTTCCCGAAGACCAAGGGGTACCATTTTCACAGCCCAGCCCTTCCTGTGGGTAGCCACAGTGAAGAGCTCGCCGGGTTTATCAGAAGTCTGTGAAAGGGCTGCACAGTGCGCCAGAGGTGGGTCAGGCCTCCATCTCGTTACCTGCACGAGCGGTGGGCGACCTGCTTTTGCCCAGTAAGAGGGAAGGAGGTCCTGAGCGTTCAGAGGGACTCAGGTAGCTGACGATGTGCGATCTTCCCTCTGTTGCACTTACTCAGCACTCAGCCTGCCAGGCAGGCATGAGGTGCTGGGCGAGAAATGACCCGCACAGGTCCCTAACTCCACGTAACAGAGCTCAACAAATGACCCTTCTTTCATTTACTTACTACCGTTCACCTTGAACTCAAAGGAGGCAAAGTCTATAGCAATCTGGTTTCTCATTATGTTAGTTTTTTTCTTTTTTTGGCACTGGGAATTGAACCCAGGGGTGCTTTGTCACTGACTCACATCACCAATCTTTTGATTTTGAGACAGTGTCTTGCTAAGTTGCTGAGGTTGGTCTCAAACTTGCCATCCTCCTGCCTTAGTTGCTCGAGTCCCTGGGGCTACAGGTGTGTGCCACCATGTCCAGTGATTCACAATAACTGAGACAGCACATGCACCGACTCTCCATACCTAAGTGAACTATTTCTGGGAAAGCTCAATCAAAGACGAGATTTCTTAAAGTTAAAAGTTAACGTGGGGGTTTGTCCTATCCATCAACGTGCTCCCTGTCCATACCAGAGCTCATTTTTGCCGCGGAAACCATGAGACGCAGCACGTCTGACCCACACAAGCAACAGCACACACGATTCTGCTCGCCGTGAGTTCCAGCGAGGCTCGTTCCGGTAAGTGAAGGCCTAAAAACAGGGCGCCTCCCAGGGCCCCTGAGGACGGACGCCCTGATTAGTCATCTTGGTCCCTGGAACTCTCACGTCACAGTCCTCAGTGACGCTCAAAGTCTCCGAAACTCCCCTGGAGGTCACCCTGCCCTGGGAGCTGCAGATCACAAAGCCGCTTCCCTGGGGCGGGCCATGCTGTGCCTTGAGAATTCTGGCCTGGGTGCGTCCACGCTCCTCTCCCCCAGGCACTCTCCCCCACTGGCACATGGTAGCTGAGATGGTCAGGCCACAGAGTGCACGGGAGGTTGGCAAGGCAGCTGGAGCAGTGCTGGGTGTGCCCAGTGGTGGCTGTGCCACAGGCCTCACCCTGGCAGGGTCACGCTGCTTCCAGGGGACAGCCTCCCAGGCACAGGACTGACATGTCCACCCCCTCTGCCACAGCAGCACACTGCAAGTGGCTCTAAACTCTAATTTCATTCCAAACTCTTTTGCACACACACTCGCACACGCCAGAAGGAGTGTGCTGGCCAGGCACGTGGGCACTGCAGGTCAGAGCTCAGTGAGGGATGCAGGATCGGGGATCCATGGCTGGGTGGCCCGCATGCTGTGTCATTTCTGTTGTCTCCTCAGCCAGGACCTCAGAGATAACCTGGGTCGTCCACGCCGACCTGACTTTCTAGTGAAAGACGGGTAGGGAAAGAGGAAGCAGCGCGGCCCTCACAGACAACACAGGGACGCACGGCTTCTAGATCCGGAACACGAGATGCGTCTTGAGGAAATTGGCTCTTCCCTGGGGCAAGAGACCCACCAGACAAATCTTACTGCCAGACAAAAGCCACCTCGCGCCTGAGGACGAGTGGCCTCTGAGGCCAGCGGCTCTCAGTGCGTGCGGTCGTGAGACAGCTCCCGACAAGGAAAGCGGGGCTCACGGGGCGGGTGCGTGGTGGGGAGGAGCACGGCTCCCCGAAGAGGCACGGTCTTCCCCCAGAACCTGCCTCTCAACAAGTACCCGAAGTCAAGCACCTCCAAAACCAGCACACCGCGGTGGAGGGGGCTCGGGTGAACTGCGGGGATCCGGAAGCGAAGCTGCTGCTCTCTGTGTGGTGACAGCAATCAGCCTTCTTGCCCGTGTCCGCATTCTCTTGCGCAGGAACGGCAGGCGAGCTCTTGGTTTGAACCCCTGCCGTCACTGGGGTCTTCGCTGTGACAGCCCTGCCTTAGTCTTCATCTGAGAGATCTGGTTCGACAGGCCCTTCCAGCCCACCTGTCTGTGCGTCAGCTGTGGCAGACACACTGCCGAGCAAGCTAAGCCCACCAGAACCTGGATTCTAGCTTCACGGAGTCCCAGCTATTTGGCCTCGACCTAGGAATGAACCCCAGGGGCTGAGGGCTCACTCACTCCAGTCGCAGGTGCTGGCCTTCTACCAGAAAATCTGCTTCCCCTCCAGGGGGCCCACCTGGACACCAAGGCCAGGGAGACAAGGTTCCTTTACTGCTGTCACGGAGATCTCCTCGGTGGAGGCTGAAAGTCAGGGAGGCAGCCGGGGCAAGCTGTTGGTCCCATCAGGTCTTCCCTCTTGCTCCTGGTCTTCGAGCGTTTGTTTGAGACTTCACACCAGCAAATTACACAGACACTTTCCTCCGCCTGTTTCCAAACCCTCCCTCTCCTCAGCCTCCTCTGCCAGACACAGCCCCATTTTTTGCAATGCATCGTAGCCGACTCCTTGAATGTACAGCCCGTGCTCATTGCCTCCTGCCTTCTCCCTGTGTCTGTGGACCATTGCTGCCACCTTGCCCAGGAACCTGTGCTGGTAAGACCCTGGGGACCTCACACGCCAAAGGCAGCAGGCGAAGCTCAGTCCTCATCCCACAGGAGCCAAGAGGATGCCACTGGCCTCCCTCCTCCTAGAAGCACTGTCTTTATCCAACACATTCAAGTCCCCTTTAGCATCACGAGTTGCGTCTTTGCAGCTGGTTCCTGCTCTTCCTCCCGGCTTCTAATTCTGACACTGCACAGGATCAGTCCTGGATCTTTTCTCCTCTTACACTCGTCCCTCGGTGATCTCGGTTGGCCTCAGAGCCTCTGTATGCTGATGACTCTCACACCGTATCTCCAGCTCAGAACTCTCTGCAGTCCTGTTTCCAGTGGCCTTCGTGACATCACTTTGGTGTCTTATACACCTTTCCCACCGATTCTGACATCCTTCCCCTCCTCCCCTCAACTTGCTCCACCTGCAGACTCCATCTCAGTTGGGGAATTCCATCCCCCCAGGTGCCCAGCCCATGTGCCTGAGGTCAGCCTCGATGTCCCACTCCCTCACACACCTCCCATCACCCCCGCCAGGAGCCTGGCCAGCTTCACCATCAGAACACAACAGAGCAGCTTGCTCACCGCCACGCACATGAGTCCAGCCTGGGTGAGTTCCACAGCTGGCCTCCTCTAGACTTCTCCCTGCTATAAACTCTTCCTGAATGGTGAGAATTTTAAAATAGAAAGTCAGATAATGCCATTTCACTATTCAAAATGCTGGCACCTCATTTCATTCAGAGTAACGGCTGAAGCCCCTGTAATGGGCATCAGGGCGGCAGCCCCTCGGAACCTCCGGCCTGCCTGTGCCTCCTTGCTCACTCTGTGCACCCCAGGCCCTGGCTCCTGTTCACAGGACACACAGCTCTGCCCTGGGCTTTGCACCCTAGGCACTGGCTCCTGTTCACAGGACACACAGCTCTGCCCTGGGCTTCGGCGCTGACCCGGTTTGCCTGGGACTTTCCTCCTTCACACTCACGTGGCTGTCCCACCTCCTCCACGTCTTTGCTCGCTGTCACTGCATCAGCAAGGCCAGGCCTGGGCAGCCTCCCGAGAACGCCCACAGCGGACCACCGCTGTCCCCTCTGAGAAGGCCCACAGCTGTCCCCTCACCTGGCTCCTTTTCTCTCATGGTAAGTTTCGTCCCCTCAACATAACAGACCATCTGCTGTTTGCATTCCTTCTGTATCTCCTGCTGGAGGCGGAGGGTGGGATCTTTGATCCGGGGTCTGCCTCCGCACAGAACGGCGTCTGTCACGTAGAAGGTGCTCAGCTGAACTTGCTGAGTTGATAAGTGCATTGAGTGACAACAGACCAACAGACTGTTGTGCCTGGGAGACCTGGGATCCTACTGAGTCTGACTCCAGGAAAGCTTCCACTCTGATTTGGAAAGCAAAACTTCCTCCTCTGGGAGAAAATCAGGGCAACAGCGAAAGAGAGAAGGGAACCAAAGAAGGCAGAGGCCAGCGGGGCTGGGAGCCTGGGAGACAGCCCCAGGGAGCCTTACGCCAACCTGAAGGAGGCTTTGGAAATGCAAAGCTCCCAGAGGAGGCAGAGCAAGGCATGGAGCAGAGGTGACGTGTGGAGGCAGGGGCCAGCTGAAGCAGAAGCCCCGGCAGGAGGGGCCCGCGGACAGGCTGGCACAGGCTGCAGGGAGACTCTTGGGTGGACCCTCAACTGGTGCTGGATCCAGGAAGACTAAATGGAGACTGTGGAGGGTGAGAGGATGCATGGAAAAGAGTAGTCGAGTGTCGGATGAGCATGGGAGAAATCAGATGCAACATTGGTTGAGTTCAACCAGTTCCAACCTGAGGGGTTCAAAGGCTGGGATTTCCCTGGACCCACTCTGCCGCCATTCTCTCCCTCACCTTCTGGATCTGACATGTCAGATCTTGTGGATTTCGTCCCCTGAATACCCCTGAAAGCCTCCCTGGATCTTCTGCTGCACCGTCACAGCCTAGCCACAACTCAATAACTTCTTATGCCATGGAAGCAGCTTACAGGCAGGGGCCTGGTGTCCACTCTGGGGTCCCCATCTCTCACATATTTTCTTCTTATAAATAGAGGTGTTAAATGCATATGGTGGACTGCATAAAGTACATGATCTCAAGCTAGGACTTACCGAGACCCATACTTCCAGAACTGCAGATGGTTGCTACATGTGCTCCACAGTCAATTCATCCCCCTCCAGGACCACCTCTCTTCTGAGCACTATCACCACGGAGCAGTCTTGTCTATTGTGGAGTTGCAGAACAATGGAAGCACACAGCAGGTCATTTTCATGTCCATGTGATGGCTAATTTTGTTTTGCCCGACGGTGCAAAGGATGCCGGTAGGTGGTGACACATTAGTGCATCTGTGAGGGTGCTTCTGGAAGAGTGGCATTTGTATCAGCAGTCGGAGCAAAGATCCCTCACTGACGTGGAGGTGTGCCACCCAGCTCACCGGGGGCCTGGACAGAACTGAAAGGCAGAGACGGGCACGTTCCCGCTCGTCTGCTGAGCCGGGGCATCCTACCCATCTTCTCCTGCCCTTGGACGTCAGAGCTCCAGGCTCTTGGCCTCTGGACTCTGGGGCTTGAACCAGTAGGATTACTGTGCCCACCTCAGGGCTCTGGACTCAGACGCAACCAGGTCACTGGCTCCTGGTCTCCAGCTTGTAGATGGCAGATGAGGGCCTTAGTCTCCCGGCAGGAGCTCATGCCTCACAATCCGCCTCCGCTTTTCCTTTCCGTGTGCTCTATGGCTTCTGTGTCCCTGGACAGCCCCAACACAACCTGGCTTCCTTTGCTCAATGCAGTGTCTGCACACATACACTCTCCAAGACTCCCAACAGCTTGCCCCGACTGGGAACAAAAAGTAAAACGCCTCGGTGGTCTCAAGACCCCGCACGACCCACCCCTCTTGTGCCTGCAGGCCTCATCCTCACTGCCTCCTGGGGTGACCCCACCAGGCCCCAGCCTCCACACTCACCCTCTCCCTTTGCCTGGACTTGGGTCAGCTCCTCCTCAGGCTGACTGGCTCATTACCTGGATTTCAGGTCACCTGTCACCTCTTCAGGGATGCCCTCCTGGCTCCCTGCATAAACCAACCCTGTATCGTGCCTTTTATTTGATAAACACTGAGCACTCACTGGGTGCTGGCCGCAGTCCAAAGTGTTTTATGAATATTTACTTTGACCTTGTAACAATTCTCCGGGGTTGGCACTGAAGATAGCGGAATACGCCATGTGGAAACAAAACTACCTCGAGTTGCAGGCCCTTAAAAGAAAGCAGAAGCCGCTGGCACCCGACTCTCGCCTTCTTCATGAGAGGAGGGAGGACTCCCCTGTGAGAGACGCGCCCCGGACCAGGAGAGTGGAAGAGCTCTCCAACCTGGAACCACCGCGCGGGGAGCTCTACACAGAAGACCTTTGAGAGGCGATTCTGACGGTCCCTAGCCTCCCCACCTGATTTACTTCCCCACGATTCCTTTGTTCAGCCTAACACAGAGGCATGCGGGTTTCGCTACTTCTTTTGGTCTTCGTTTCCTTGTGCGGGCTCCTGTGTCATGGGAAGTTACACTTAATGTGTGTGCTTTTCTCCTGTGCCTCTCAGAGGGCAGAGGTCACCGGCCTCACCTGCAGTCCTGTCACCACCCCCTTCTCCCTAAGGACAATGAAGGTGTGCAGAGGAAGTGACTTCCTACGGCCACAAAGCCAGAGGGTGAGGACCAGGGCTAGGAGCAGACTGCCCACCCCTGAGCCCTGTGGCACTGGCCCCGCTCCCCAGTAAGGCCAGGCGCAGTTCTGGCCCAGAGCAGGTGCCCACACAGCGCAGGATGAAAGGAGTGTGAGCTGTTAGTTAAAGGGGATGCACTCCAGGCACTGCGTGCACAAAATGAGGGGAGAAAGAGAGAGAGAGTCGGCTACTTGGAAGCTGAATCTATAAAACTAGCCAAGAGATGTCAGCATTCTGTAATTCAGTTCTATGTCACATACGCAGAACTCTGCCACACGTCTGAGGCGTCTAACTTCCCCCATCTACCTTATGCCCTGTCATGGTTTGGATGTGGTGTCCCCAGAAGCTCACATGTGAGGCAGTGCAAGAAGGTTCGCGGGAGAAGTGATTGGGTTGTCAGAGCCTTCACCCAAGCAGTGAATTAATCCCCTGATGCGATTAACTGGGTGGTAACTGTAGGCAGGCAGTGTGGCTGCAGGAGATGGGTCCCTGGGGTGTGCCCTTGGGGTATATATTTTGTTCCTGGAAAGTAGAGTCTCCTTTTCTCTCTGTTTCTTGGTGGCTATGTTCTGAGTTGCTTCCTGTCCCCACACTCTTCCACCATGATGTCCTGCCTCACCTCAGAACCTAAGGAATGGAGTTGGCTATCTGTGGATCGAGACCTCTGAAGCTGTGAGTGCCAAATAAAATTCTCCTCCTTAAATTTGTTCTTGTCAGATCTTTTAGGCACAGCAGTGGAATGCTTACTAAAACCCAATGCCTTCTGAATCCCAGGGAATGACACCAGTGGCTAGCAAGCCATGCAAGCCAGAATCCCAGGCGTGCTGCCCCTGGGGTCTAGAGGTAGAGAGGAAACATCCCCCTGCTCAGTTTGGCTCCTGTTCCTTCTTCCTCTCACCTACTCGGGGACTAGGTTATCTTGAAACTGCAGAAGCACCTTGGATTTCTCCTTCTCCAGCTAATGTCCCATTTACCAGACTGCAATGACTGCTGAGTCACCTCCTCTGCATTCTTCCAGTCTGAGAGGCTGGATGACGTGGTGGGACCAGGGCAGGCGTGGGCTCTGGGAAGAGCCTGGGCTTGAGTCTCAGCTGTTACCTGCTGCCTGTGTGGCCTTGGGTAAGTCCTCGACCCTCTTCATTCTCCAGTTTCACTGTGTAATCGCACTGGAGAGATGGGTACTAGGCCATGCACAGGGCCCGGCTCCCAGGAGGTCCCTAAGTAAACACGAGCATCGCGTCACGGCCTTGTGCTTTCTCCCTGCACTGTGCTGGTCTCACCGTCTCAGGTCCCAGAGAGTAGGGGCCCGGGGAGTCTGGCTCGCATCACCTGATAGCCAGTGGTCCCATTCGCTGAGATTAGGATGTCAGCACAGTGTAGTTGTTAAAAGTAACAATCACACAGTAAACAATGGTTGTTCACATTTACTGAGTATTTGCATCCTATGTGTTTGCTGGATTCATTCTCGCCACTTTCCATGTTCTGTGCGATTGCTACAAAATCCTGGGAGGCAGGGCCTATCATGATGCACCTGTTACCAGCTACTGAGACTGAAGGGCAGAGTGGCCGGGCTGCTGGCCTTCCTGGCACGTGGCAGGACAGGCAATCAAACCAGACGTGTCTCACTGTACACCGAGTGACCATGCCCGGGAAGGATGAGCCGCCTCTGAATGTGAGGGTAAGACAGTCTTAGAGCCATCAGATCCTTGAGGGTAGAACAGTCTTAGAGCCATCGGATCCTTGAGGGTAAGACAGTCTTAGAGCCATCGGATCCTTGAGGGTAAGACAGTTTTAGAGCCATCGGATCCTTGAGGGTAAGACAGTCTTATAGCCATCAGATCCTTGAGGGTAAGACAGTCTTAGAGCCATCGGATCCTTGAGGGTCAGACAGTCTTATAGCCATCAGATCCTTGAGGGTAAGACAGTCTTAGAGCCATCAGATCCTTGAGGGTAAGACAGTCTTATAGCCATCGGATCCTTGAGGGTCAGACAGTCTTATAGCCATCAGATCCTTGAGGGTAAGACAGTCTTATAGCCATCAGATCCTTGAGGGTATGACAGTCTTAGAGCCATCGATTCCTTGATGGGGGCAGCTGCCTAGGATTTGGGACTCTACATTCTTGCAACTATTTGAAGATATTCAGGTCTTTTATTCTATAACAGTAACCAAAAGTCTTTTGCTTTCAAACAGTCTGAATTAATTGAATTCCCACAGTTCAATGTCAAGCTTGATCTCCTTGCTAACGTGGGACACTGTGTGCATATGGTGCCCGGGGTCTTCCATGCCCTGGTTGTGAGACCTTGTGCTCTGTGACCTGTTAGATCTTAGCTTCCTCAGCGACAGCAGACAATGACCTCCCAGAGCTGCCGTGGGGATCAGCTTTCATCCTGCTCCATATGTCACCAGGTGCCTAACTGCTAAATTCCAGAAGGTGCTTAGTAAACTATGGGCCACTCCATAGCCAGAGAGCCGGGCGAGGAAATGGACCTGGCACTGCAGAGGAGCCAAGGCTGACCGACTGCCTCTAAGCCTATTCGTAAGAAAGACTATGGTACTGCTGGGAGTTACGGGTGTGTGCACATAAAGATAGGGACACGCATCCTTAAAGAATTCTTAGACAACGCCTGGCGTGATAGGCTGGTAAAGGAGAACGCAGAGTCCAGAGCCTCGACACCACCCGCCCCGTCTCACAAGTTTACTTCTCGGGTCTGAGCTCTGAGGATGGTGGGGAGCGGCCTCTGCCTCCATCCCAGCCCCACACATCTGCGTCTGTTTAAGACATCTGGACGCTCGGAGCATTCAACAGGCTGACAGCAGGGAGACGAAAGCTCGTCAACGCCAGGAGACTCCGAAGGCCAGTAAAAATGGCGCAAATGATTTAGAGAATCCTTATGTTCTTGGCAGGAGAGGCCTCAGGCAAAAACGTGTGCAGTCAAGCACGGGAGCATGGTTGATAAAACCCCTTTAACACTACAATGCTTTATAATGATTCAGAAACCAAAATGGAAAGAAATTCCAAAGAACTTATGGAGAAAGAAAAATGGTGTGAGGGTAGGGGAAGGGTGCAGCCCCACAGGGTGGGCCGGCTGGCGGAGCGTGGGGACGGCTAAGCACAGTGTGCGAGGCTGTGGTGGGGCAGAAAGGCCTGTCAGCTGGGAAGCTGGGTGCCGCCCACGGACCCAGGAATCGCGTCCAGATTTTCATTTTAAGCACAAAGCAAAACAGTGCACCAGGAGTCTGCTGGCTGGGCTTTTCCAAGAGTCATGTATAAATGGAACTTTCTGTTCTCCAGGACGGATGATGGTTAGGCAAAGGCGCAGGCTTTCTTCCTTACGTTCACTGAGTGCTACCCAACAGACTTTGGGACGCGCTCTGTGCCAAACTCGGATTTTTTTAAAGCGTCATTTGCGTTTTAAAGGCTCCATAAGTGATGGGAACATAATCGTCTTGGGAATCCACAAATAACTTTTAAAACATCATAAATCTGGGTTTCAAGCCTCGTAGTTTTCAATAACTGCAAGAAGTATGTCAAAACTTGAACCTGGTGTGTCCTCGGTCTGCGGGTGGGCTGGGTGGGCTGCGTGGGCCTTCACACATTTAGCCACAATGATGTCGACCCTTCCGCAGCGCTTGGCTCTGAAGGCTTGATCGCTTTTAATTCTCGTTTTTTCCAAAACAGAGATAAAATACATATGGAAATCAGTCCTTGGTTATCTTGGAATCTCTTATTTGATCCTTTAGAAACTGATAGATCGCCAGAGATCTATAAACCTATGTCAATCCTAGAGCGAGTCCACAGCATAATTCAGAGCTGGGTGTTCTGAGCAGACATCTGGAAGAGCCACCCCCTGACAGGCCGGGGTCTACCTCCTCATTCCTCCGAGGAGCAGCTCTTACTCCAGGGGCACGTTAACATCACCCAGGAAGCTGTGCTGTTCAAATGCTGCAGGGCCTTGTTCTCACCAACGACGCCAGACCCCAGGTGAGGACCCTGGGGAGCCACGTCCCCACATGCTGCCACCAGCTCATGGAGCAAGGCCAGCCACACGGGGCCTGTCGGGCACCCCAGTCTCAGCCTGTTGGCTTGTCTCCTGCAGCTCACGGGGCTGTGAGGACCCAGGGAGCCAAGTCCAAGTGCCCAGTGAAGTAACGAGTCATACCAAGACCAACAAGATGACTAGCAGGAATCTGGACTTGCTGTCTCATAAACGTCCTTATTTTTGCCAGATCATTTCTCAAACTGCCGCGTACGATAATCAAGTATTATCAAAAGCACATTTTGCTTCATGGCCCTGCCTTTGACTGTGATGCAGAGTTACATCAGGCAGAACAGCGACTCTGGATTTGAGGGAACAGCGATGGCTTCAGGGCTGGAGACTAAGCCCAGGCTGGGTCTCTCCTTGAAGCCTGTGTAACCTGCTTTCCGCGTAGTAGCTGTAACCGGCTTCTGTTTACTAATTTGAAACCAAGGTTAGCCTTATGAATAAGTGGTGTCCAGGCAATTTACTGATGGCAAGGAAGGTACTTCTACCCCCAATCCCCCTCCCACGTCTCCCTGTCAGGGCCTTTAACCTTATTCATATCTTAAAATGGAAGTGCCCTGGGGTGGGAGGGCACTGGCCACTCGCGCAGATGTGGAGCCACATGGGGTCCTTTCTAGCAATGGGTATGTTTTAAATTCGGCTCTGCTGAAGCATCAAGTATGAGCAGCAAAATGCACCCGTTTACAAGGTGCATGTGATGATTTTGACACACTGAGGTAACACGACCACCCCACTGGCCCAAGGAGCTCCCAGTGTCCGGGGTCCCTCCGCATCCAGTTACCACCTCACCCCACGGCTACTGCAGTTGCAGAGAAAACCTCAGGCAAATGAGCTGGCCCTCCGAAAGCTCTGCAGTGAACAGGGGCGTGAGAACAAGCGCACTCCTACCTGCCCCAGGACCTCACAGAAATGGCCGGACTCCAGGGCAGCCGGGAGGTGGGCAGCAGCCACTGTGCTTTTTAATTTGCTCGTTTTCTTTAGATTTTAGAATGGATCTGTTCCTGGGAAAACCTGGAGAATTCAGGCTGCAGACTTGCGCTTTGGGAGAAGAGGAGCGAGTGACGTCACAGCCCTCAGGGGAAGGCTGCCTGGGTTTACAGCTTACTGGCTGTGTGTCACAGCACGCTTATGTACACGTGTGCACGTGAACAACACAGACACGCGGACACAGTATACACACATGCACACAGATACATCTTCATTTCATTTAACAAATACACTTAACATTATTTTTTTCTATTTCAAGACCGTTCTTATTTAGGCCAGGCCTTATTTAGTTTATTGCATCTCTTAAAATAGTCCAAACGGAATAACATCTGAAAACACAAAACAAATATGCTTCAGAGCGTGGCGAGAGGTCAGACCCGGGAGTAGAGTTTAAAGGAGCCAAACATGCAGAGCCTGGCCAAGAGGTGACTAAGAGGGAAGGAGATAAGATCTGTCTACAAATACCTGGAGGCGTAAACAACAAGCAAAAGGGACACACCAGACAGCCAGCAACAAAGGCTGACCAGGAATTCTCCAGCCTGGGGAAAGGAAACGCTCCGAGGTCGGCAGGTCAGGTCGCGGGGCTGGGGGCACAGCCGCAGCCCTCCCCTCACTGCTCCCTCCTATCCTTTCTTCCCCATCTGCTTTTCATGGCCGAGCTGTGGCTCAGGAGTTGCTGGACACCTCTGGGTGCAGCTCCACCTCATCAGGACTCAGTCCCACCTCCTTCGTTTCAGGGCCTCATCGCTGCCTGGAAATTCTCACCAGACGTGGACAACATGCCTCTCTTGCTCCACACCTTGCTAGCTCAGGGGCGAGGACCACGGTTCGCTCTCTACCATTTGGCCCCAACACCCCTCCATCCTGAGCACCCTCCAGAGTTTTCTGCCCAAGGACACTGATTGTCCTAAATTTTAAACCCAGTTGGCATCTTTCCAATCTTATGGAGTGTCTTCAGTGTGCAATACAGGGTTTTAAGAAAAAAAACTTAAAAAGTGAACCCTGCTTTTGGGAAGCTCATAAGCTAGCAGAAGAGACACACAGAAGTAATTAATTAAACCACAGTACATTGACCATCCTTTTTGTGCTCTAGTATTTATACTTGTGATGTAAAAGCATTACTATGAGATCATAAAAGGGTGGAATTTTTTTGGAATTTCTGAGGAATGCTTGTCCTTTACATAACTAGGAAAGCGTGTGTGTATGGTGTGTGTGTGTGTGTGTGTGTGTGTGTGTGTGTGTAAGGTAGTGGGTGGGCGCTGCACGTGTGCTGTGACTGTCAGGTATGTGTATGATGTGTGCGGGTATTAAATGCCTGTGCTGGTCTGTATACATGTGAGTGTGTACACGTGCTACATTTGTAATGTGCACGTGTGGCATGTATGTATGTGTCTTGGTGGCCTCGGTGGCCTGGCAGGAGGGAGACTAACAGCTGGTTCCTGTGTGGGCGGCTGGCACTGGGTGGGAGGGGCGGGAGCTGAGAGCAGGTTTGGGGAAGGGTCTTAAATGCGGTGCTTTGGAGTCTGCCCTTGAACCTGCGCACAAAGGGAAGTCCCTAGAGATTCAGAGGCAGAAATCTCTTCTCCAAAGGCACAGGTGCGAAGTTCACAGACAGCAGTGTCGGGATGCGGGAGGAAGCAGCAGCTGCCGGGCGCCCAGCACTGTGGTGAGGTGCTGGGCGTGTGCTGGCTGGGCCGGCTCACAGGACACTCTCCTTGCTGGGGGTTCCTGTCCTTAATGTCTACCTTGCTTACCCCGCCGTGCTGTGGGCCTCCTCACCTGCCTCTGTGAGGGCACAGTTAGCATCTATGAACCGCTCACGAGACTCGGGCCCAGCGGAGGCGTCTGTGCCGTGGCCTTCCATGCTGTCCGATCAGACCGCCTCTGCAGGTAGCTGCACCTGTGCAGAGAGCCGGGGGCGTCTGTCTGGAGGCAGACCTCCCGCCAGTAGCCTGCCGTGGCATTCTGTGAATCACTTTATGATCTATGGCATCCTTTATCCAAACAATGCTTTAAGACCCCCAGAGACCCTTTCTTTCACAGTAATGTTATTTTGTTTAGTGTTATTTAATCAGTGAACAAAAACCTTACTAAGAGAAGCCTTTCTGTATGGAGGTCGTGTTCTTACCTCTCCACGTTTACAGCTCTGGCTAGTGTGGGAAAAGATATGGCAGGGCAGGCTGCACCTGTCTCTGGTGGGGGCAAGCTGGACATGTGGCCAGTGTGAGGCCCACCGCCCAGACCCCAGGGCAGGCCGCTGACCGACTCCGGGAGCAGGGCCAGCACTCCAACAACACGGGGGGTCAGGCAGAAATGGACCGAGAGACGCTGACTCTTACACATCACAATGAAGAGCTGCAGCTCCCAAGAGGAAAGCTAGCTAGCCCTGAGGTTGCTGAGCGGAAGGGCAGTGGACAGGCCCCCGTCAGGGCAAGTTAGGAGCCTCGACCCTCCATCTCCAACCCTCCCCGGACCCCTCACGAAGCTCCACTTGACCTGTTGGCACAGCATCGAACTCGGAGCCCTGACAGGGTGGCTGTGGTTTTGCATATTTTGTATTGTGAATCTTTTTCTTTTTCTTTTTTTGGTGGTACTGGGGATTGAACTCAGGACCTCATGCATATGAGGCAAGCACTCTACCAACTGAGCTATATCCCCAGCCCTGGTTTTGCATATTTTAAAGCAGCATCGTGGCCTAACTTTTTCGAGAAGGACTGTAAATTCTAACCTAAAGATTTCCGTGTGAACCAACTCAGCTGCAGACACTTCTCAATTCTCTGTGAACCAACTAGCTCCCGCAGTTAAGTTACTCTGCTGACCACTTACTGGCCGGCAGAAGGTACAGAAATAAAAGCACAACCTCTTCATCTTTATTAACCTCCAATCACCCCCCTGACCCCGGTCACTCGTGGGGGCAGTGTCTCGTTCCACTCGCTTTCCCTCGCTCTGTGCGCAGGTAACGGGGAGAATGCATCTGTGTTCAAGGGCACTTCCTGCTTGTTTTATTTGTTTAATCTTGAGTGGATTTTTTTCAAAAGCACACAATCTCTAATTGGATCTCTGTGTAATTTCCTACCTCCACCTGACCCCCACTCCTTTAGAAAATAACAGAATGAAGATAAAAAGTACATCAAGGGAAAACTACCAGAGCCTACTTCCAACAACAGATGACTCAGCGAGCACCTGAGAATTTGTTCTACTTGTGTGTTCTGAGGTTCTGAACTTCCTGCTTCAATAAAATACCAAACAAGTTGTGTTTCCTTCACAAATAAGCTATTACATCAAGCCCTGTTCCTATAATTTCAGGTTTTTTGTCTCCATTCCAACATTTTCTTTGGCAAATGTAAAAACATTCTAATTAAAGTGGGAGGAAAACAGGCATCATTCATCACAGCCAGAATAACGCACAAAAGCAGAGCCTGGGCAGGTCGTGCGCTCGCTGGGCCCTGCTGTCTGCAGCGGCGGGGGACTGGCGTCACACGGTCCCTGACTAATTCCTAGGTGATGGCTTAAAGAGCCTGAGTCACTTGAAACAGAATTCCAAAGGTATCAATAATTCCTGTCACACGCTTAGCATTCTCAGAAGCATGTCCTTCCGTCCGCGCGGAGGAAGGCGCTCCTTTTAGGTAATCACGTAAGGACATCAAGGTTTCTTTTTAAGGGACTGGGATGAGGAAGAGGCTTCCTATTTACACGGCTGCGGAAGTGGAGCTGAAAGGGCGTCCACATTCGCGGTCCTCCGTGCATTTTCACTTTTATCAGGACTTTTCAAAGCCTGGGACGTGTTTGCTCAAAGAAGTAACATAGGAATAGAGTTAATGCTTCATGGTTTCACTGATCAGAAGTCGCTAGGACCCTCTGCTTCCCTCCCCCCCGGTCAAGCAGGGTCGTGTGTGTGCACGTGCACTTTTGGTATCAAGTGCAAGTGAGAGCAAAGCTCCCTGTGTTAACTTAGAGATCACAGCGGGAAACGCGCTGACCCAGCTGCCGTGCGGCCGCCATCAGGAATGCCACCCTCCGGTGAGCGCCTCTTTCCAGCTCCGCCTGCGGCCCCTTCCAGGCTGGGTCAGCTCTCCGGTTAGTCGCACCGGGCAGAGCTACAGAGCGTGCTCTGCCCGGCCTTCCCGGGTGACCAGCGGCTGCAGCAGAGATGCGCCTCGCCCACACGCGTGTGCGTGTCCGCTTTCACTCGAGCGGCAGAGATGGGGCTGTGGAGGACAGCAGTCACTCTCGTCATCACAGAGGGAAGGCCGCCACGCCGAGGACAGTGTATGCCAGAGGCCACACGCCCTGCCACCACTGGCCACTCCTTATGCCGCCAGCCTGGACGGCGCTGGGCCCATGAGCACCGAAACTGCTCTCTCCTGGGTGTCTGAGGCCGAGGACTGAGCCCGGCTCCTTCACAGGCTCTTTGGTCTCAAGTTCCAGGGACTCAGCTCTGCCCACTCCCTCTGACCCTCCCTTCCCTGCACAGATTCTGTGGGACTCTGAAATGCTTCCCAGACTAGTTTCCTAGCCTGGCTCCCCAGGTCGCGCTCACAACCCTCCAGCTTTCCAAGGTGCACGCTGGGTGATTACTGGGGCTAGTGACTGCCTTTGTGCCAGGGCTGCCCCCTTTCTCCTTCCCATCCCCTCTGTGCATGGGAACGTCCTCACTTCCTTGTGGGGGAGCCGGTGTTGACTGGACGGAACAGTGGCATGAGGAACGGGGCCCCACTTGGCCAGCAGCGGCCAGTGCTTGCTCGGAAAGGCTGGTCAAGGGCAGAGAACAGCAGCAGCGTCTGTGTTGCCTTTGTGCAGCTCACACTTACTCTAAGGAGCCAGGTACATGGAGGGTCAGCACCTGCCCAGGAGGTTCCTCTGTGGGAGAGGAAGGAGATCATGTAGGCTCACACTTGCCAAGGAGTCCAGAAGTATCTCGCTCCAACCGGAGGCTGAGGAGAGCAGGACCACCTTGCAGCACGTGCTGCCAGAAACAGGCATGTTGGGAAGTGCCCTCTCCCTCCCCAGAGCTGAGCCCTCAGCTAGCTGGGTCTGTCTGCAGCAGCAGCAGCCCCTGGAGAAAACCAGGGAACCCCAGCTGAGCTGGGGAACTTTCTGGACTGGTGGGCTCTAGGACTTGGGGCTGTTTGCAGTTTCCTTTCTCGGCACTGTCTCCAGGATTTCCAGTGCCAAGCACAGAATCCACCTTACAAGGCACATTTGCACCCTGGTTTTATGGTCCACATTTTAGCCTTGTCTTCGGGCAATCTCCTCTAGGCGCCTAATGTCTACCAAAGGCACAAGACAAGGTGAAACCCTGGTGTCCCGCCTGCTGCCCTTTTCTCAATGTTGCCTCTGTATGAAGGGGAGGGCAATGAAGGGAGGCAGCCCCAGGGAGCCTCCAGGGGACCCAGGCCCCCTACCCAGGAAACCACGCATGTCGCTCTGACCAGCAGGCTCGCAGGCAGGCAAGGCTGTGACCTCATGGCAGACAGGGAGGTTGAGGAAGTGTTGGAAACAGTGCCAGGAACCAGGAGGGCTGTCACCGGCCTTGGTGGACATGCCCTTCTCTGAACCAATGGGCACTACTGCTCTTTTCCTGCCTGCAAGTGTGGTTGGTCTATAGAACTACCCAGAACTGCCCAGATGCTCTGCTGACTTACTCTGCCTTGGAATCGCCTGGCTGCTGACTCTGACCACAGCGCCTGTGCTGTTTTCTCGCTCTTCGCTTGTTCTCCATGCCACCAACCCAGGCTGGGCCGTTGGTGGTTGGTAGTGGAGAGTCTCTACCGCAAACGTATCACCTGTTGAGAAGGCTGTGGGTGCCAGCTTGAAAGGCGTTGACTGGCGTTGGTCTTGCTGGGTCCTTCCAGTTCTGGTCTGTCGGCATCTCTCTCATTCTCTGTGCTGCTCGCTGGGAAGACGGAGCCAGGTGCCATAATGCTTTGTGCTGGAGACCCTGCGGCCCGAGGTCTCCACTTGCCCCTCCCCACACTGTGGGCCTGCACGCCACTTTCCATGTTGGCTCCAGACTTCGGGCCTTCTAACTTGCCCATCCTGCGTCTCTGGGTCGCCTCCCAACGTTCTACGGCCAGACGTCCCGGGCCAGCCTGGGAACAGGCACAGAGAACATCCGCACCACGACAATGAGCAAGCATCCCGACCTGTGGGTCTCCAACAGTCAGACCCTCCACTTCTTTACTGTCTGCAGGCAATGACAATGCAGGAAAGAGGACAGGCTGTCCAGGCACTCGGCAGCTGGCTGAGCTCAGGGAGGGAGAGGGCTCCATGTCCTTTCCCCATGAGGAAGCACATGGTTAGAGGGGCAGTGCCCGTCAGTGGCACAGCCGAGGCTGGAGCCAACAACGTGGCCAAACAATCTCCCACACCCCTTGCAGGTGGGAGAAAACCGGGCACTCATGGCTCACTCCAGCGTGGCCAGCACACGCGAGAGGCACTGCAGGGGTGCGGGGCACACGCGCGTGCAGACAGCCTCAAGGGACACCGAGATGAGAAGTAAGTGAACACACTGTTAAAGAGGAAGGAAGCTTTCCTATGCGGCCATTGTTACTCACTGCGTGAATCTTAATCCGACTCTCAGGCTTCTGGGGAGTAAACCTTCTCTTTAGTGAAGTGGGAATAATTAATCCCGAATCACTTTTACGTGCTCTGGCATCTCCAGATGCCTTTACCTGTGGTTTATCTCACTCTCCTGCAAACTCGTTTCTGTCTCTTACCATTTAATCTACTCCACCCAACAGCTCTTCCCCTCCGCTCAGCTGGACTATGTCCCTGAAGACCTGATGCAGGGGACCCTCCACTCAGGTGCGGTGCTCCCGTGTCTCAGTCCCGGCGGGCTGCGCTTCGTCGGCTGCCTGGCTCTGCTCCTCTGCCGTGTCCTGGAGCTCCCTCCCAGCTCCCCCTGGCTACCCTCTGCTGCCCTTTCAACTCCTTCGTTCTCTCCAGAAGACAGTGTAGTGCTGCCAACCCGGCTCGACGTCCTGCCTCCCGATCTACCTTCTAGTTTTAGTCCTTGTTCTCTCCCCTGCTGCAGGCATCCTCCTTGCTCACCCATTCCTTCCTTCCTGTCTGTGTCTTCTGCACCACGGCAGGATCCTCCCATCCTCTGAGACCAGGTCAGCGCCTGGCACAGAGGGTGCTCAGCAAAGCTTTGTAGCAATGAGCCATCTCTGCTGCACTGATGGGGACCACGTTTCTAGAAAATCAAGTAACCTGTTTAAAGTCTCTAAGTTAGTGACACGTTCCACCACAAATTGCCTGTTATGCCAGTTTATTGTCTAAGATTTACAACAGGTTCTTAGTTAATATGTAAGTGAAATGTTACCCCAGCAACACAGGTGGACAGGCTCCTACCCCCGGGTTGCCCCAGCAACACGGGTGGATGGGTTCCTGTGTTCTTTCACTGTTTCTGAGTCTGATCAATGGCTTATGTTTTGCTATTGTCCTAGCAGCTTCCATGCAGGGCCAGGTGTGAAGCTGGTGGAGAAATTACCAAGAGTCCGGGGCTCGGAAGCTCTCTGTCCTACGCGGCGCTGGAACAGGAGGAAAACACAGGTAAAATCCCGTACCAGGCTCCCGTGCCAAGGAAGCACAGCAGCCCCCGGGACCCGGCTCACAGCTCTGGTTTACTTCACGATTTTCTTAGTGAGGATCCTCTGCCGTGAACACTCCCCAGGACCCAGTGAAGAAGCAGAAGTCCTGGGGCTGCCCAAGCTCCACAGGCCCTCACGCCAGCTGCTCTTCAGCTTCCTCCGCCTCCTCCTGCTGGACACAGCAGCCGGCCTGGCCTGGACAGACACCCAAACCAACGAGAGAAAACGTGGACACAGGAAAACACAGGGGACAGGAAGGAGGAGGTGGCTGGAGCCATCTAGGAAGCTCTGTCTACCCAAAGACTGAGAGCAGCCGGGGGGTCTCTGAGAGCAGGACAGCCCCTTCCTCAGACGGGGTGGGGAACAGAGGTCCTCCTGCCTAGTCCCTGGCACCAGTTTCAGAGTGCCACCTCAAAAACACACCGTCACATGCCCTTCGAACTTGGACTTCCAAGGTGCCCGAGACCTCTCCTCAGCCAGCGAGGACCAGGCCCTCAGGAAGAGTATCTGAGCTGCAGTTCAAGGCAGCATCTGAGGAGGAAAGCACAAAGCTTTGTTTATCAACAACAAACCCCAAACTGCCACCAACAGAAACAACAGTCCAGACCACTTGTAAAATCAACGCAGCCAACTGCTATAGTGATTTGATTTCTAAAGAGAAAAGACCTAATGGCTCTTGCAGGAAAGCCACTGTGTGTTTGAAGTATGACCCCATGAGGTTATGACAAGAGCCTCCAGCAGGGCGGGTCCCAGGAAGCCAGAGAAGGGGCTGGTGTGGGGGGCAGCAGGAGAGCTGGACGCTCCTGGAGGCCCTCAGGGGTTGCTGTTCCAGGAGGCTGGCTCCCTTCGGAACACACAGGCATTCCACACCCCCCACGCCTGCTGTCTTGCTGTCCTCCGCAACCAGCTGTGTGAAGTGCGTTCTGACGTCTCCGTTAATCACCACGCAAGCCTGCTGGGTGGGAGTTACCGTCCCCACTGAACAGATGAAGAAACTGAGCTGGGAAGAAACTCATCCGTCTCCTAGGACGCTGAGGTGCACGTTCCTGCCCAGCATGCTCAGCCCGTGCGGGCACCTCCCTGAGCTGTACACGAGGTGACCTGGAGCCACACCTGCGGTGGCCAGAGGCAAGCCAGCTGCCTTTCCTCTGGGGCGTGAGGAAGAAGGATGGCCCGGGGGAGGGAAGTGCAGGGAGCTCTAACTTCACAACATCTGCTACAATTTTGTCATACTTTTAATATTTTATTTATGAAAAGCAAACACATCTGTAACCAATGTTAAGAGCTGATGAAGCTGGGAGGGAGGAACATGGGTATTATACATTTTTTACAGTTCTCTATATGCTTAAAATACTTCACAAACATTGGCGTAAAAGAGTGTGGTCACTGGTGATGACGTTCTGGGGTGGCCCCACCTGGCTCCCTTTCTGTTTGCCCTGAGGTTTCCCTGGCATGTTATTCTGAAAAGTTTCCCACGTGCAGCGGATCTGAAGAGATTTCACAGTGAACGCGACACTCACACCTGCAGCCTAGCTACACACACAGACTCACTTTGGACTCTGCCTTCTGTGTTTCAATAAGCCGAACCTTGCCACAGGTCGGGAGGAGGACCCCTGCGAGTTTCAGACGGTCGCTCCTGTGGAAGTCACCTTCCCTCAGAAGCTGGGCATCTCTTGGAGATGTTTCTATGAAATTCAACCTGCGGACTTCACCGCTGACGCATTATTTGCTTCTCTAAGTCGCGTGTCCTGGAATAAAGCACCTTCACGCCGCCCGGTGCCCAGCACGTGAGGCATGCTGGAGGAAGGCTGCACAGGAGCTTCTGCGGGGCTCACGCTGCTGTCGCACTCGAGGACATTTGGGCTCTTAACACCTGGGGACAGCAGGGAAGGGTCCTCATGCTCCTTGGACAGCTGCTCCACACGCGGGTTGGCTCCCGCAGGGACATTCCGTGACTGTGACAGACTACTTCAGGGCCAGCAGTGAGGGAGCTCCTCAGCAGGGTCCTCACTCGGTGTCTGATAGCCTGTGAACGCTGCGCGGGATCCAGGCCTCCCTGGACAGCAGCCCCGGAGTTCAGTGGCAGTGTAGCCAAGAATGGTGCACACAGTGACCGTGGGAAGCGGGGTCCTCGACAGTCCCTGTGCAGAGAGAGGACGCTCCCGGCAGCAGGAAGACGGGGCCCGAGGTCGCATGCCCCTGGCCTGAGGGGGCCTCCCGCAGCTGCCACGTCCTCACGGATGACGGGCACTTTTCGCCGACCCGGGGTTCTCTGAGAGAGGCATAAGAACCCGTGGAAGAGAACTTGGGAACTCTAACCGGCTCTTCCGCTGACACTCTTCAGAATTTATCACTGGTGTTTTCTTTTACTTGTGTGTGCTCCTTGTTCATTTTGTTTGTTTTTGTAAGTGACTGCTTGTGACAACGTCTCAAGAGACTGGCACCCAGCATGCCATTCAGGAAAACTGGCTTGAGGGTCAGATTCCATGAGGCCCTTGGTCATCTGAGCCCAGAGCCTGCAGTTCCTGTGGCTGGGCGCCATCCGGCCCGAGGCTGAGAAGCCACCAAGCTCTGCAGCTTCTTGCCCAGGGTCCCTCTCACTCTTTGTTCATGGCCTGTGTTCCGGTTCCTGAGGCCTATCACACCTTCAGAGAACTCACCTGAGACTCTCCTCCATGCAGCGAAGGCCGGCAGGCTGACCTGAGAGGTGGAGCAGTGTGCGCATGCCCTGTGACCAGCCCACCTGCCACAGCGTCACTTGAGGGTCCCACTCGAAAGTGCGATGGCCGCAGAGTTGGAACGAGCCGTTCTCACCTGACATCATACATAACACTGTCCCACCCACCGGACACACCCCATGGTGACCTTTTGCTTGGCGTGGCTCACTCACACACCATCCCGAGTGTCCCTCACTCTCTGCTTCCTGCTGTTATAAAGAGCTCCTTAATGCACACAGCTTTGCAAGAAGGAAGCATTTGGAAAACAGAAGAGCAAGATTATTTCTGGGGGTCAGTGCACCTTTTTTAGGTATGGATATCTGAGACTTTTTATCAGGCTCCTTTCAAAAGACAGACGCATCCCAGCCGATGCTGGGCATCTTCAGGCCCCTCCAGTCCTGCCACCAGGCAGTTGAGCAGCCCTACACTCATCTGGAACCTGCGTGTCCTGGGCTTTGTGTCTACATGGATCACCGAGGAAACCTGGAGGAGTGCTGGCTAACGAAGGATGCACCCGGTTTACCGCCCCGCGTGGTAAAACCGCAGTGAGAGGAAGGTGGCGATGACGGCCCCTGGTAGGCGCGGTGGAGCTGGCTTCCTCCTGAAAACACGCACAGGCTCCTCTTCCTGAAAACAAAGGCTGTTGTGCAGGATTTCATCACTTCCAGATGCCTGCTCCTGAAACGACACCGGAGCAGCGCACGCTGATGTCACAAAGCCTGGAATTTCTGGTGGGAACTCAGCAGTGGGTGAACTCAGTGGCTACTGAGATCCTGTTTTCATGTCAATATCCTCAGTCATAAAACATGAGCAAAGAGAGGAAGTGAACACAAATACGCTTCACCCGCTTCCGATCGGTACTGAGAGAGATTCCCATAAACCGGGGCATCGGTTGCCCTTTAAGAAGGAAAAACAGGGGCTGGGGAGATAGCTCAGTTGGTAGAGCGCTTGCCTTGCAAGCACAAGGCCCTGGGTTCAAATCCCCAGCACCACAAAAAAAAAAAAAAAAAAAAAAAAAAGAAGGAAAAACAATCCTTGGTAAGTGAGAGGCACATGGTGAAGGCCCGAGCGCCTCAGAACGGTCTCTGCCTAAGATCCCACTGTCCACCGCTGGAGCACAGGCCTGGCCCCCAGAGAGGAGGCCCAAGATGCTCCTTCCTGCCGATGGATCAGCCAGGCTTCTGCAGACTGGTTAAGTTCCTAATTGATCAGGCAGATTCTGATTTTCAAGCCGATCAAGAAGAATCCATTTGTCTAAGCAGAGGAACGGCTTCGGTGACCACCCTTCCACCTTCCCAGGGTTGTCACCTCTGCTCTTCCACCTCGGCCACGTCTATGAGCACAAGTGAAGCGACGCCTGCCATTAGAGCCTCCCCCAGCCTCAGGCGTCCGGTCGGGGGGTGGGGCTGGCCGGCTGGGCAGCAGAGCGCCGGGCTTGACTGAGCCTGGGAGGTGGGTGACATTTAAAATGGACGCTGACCAAGACTGCTCTTCCTTCACCTGGAGACGGGTGAGGCGGAGGGGGAAGCAGAGAAGGATCTGGAGACCGGGTGGAACATGGACACCGCCCCACCCGGCGCAGCACTGCTCCAAACCGATGCGCTCCTCTCTACCAGCCGAGGAACCGGCTCCCCTGAGGCTGCTCGGCTCTCTCCTCTGAGGCACCAGGGGAGCGGAGGAGAGGCGGCGCCTCGCCCTCGCCTCAAAGAGCTCATGGAATATTCCTTCCAACCACCTGCTTGTTTTCCACGTGTTCTCACAAGGACACTTGGTCGTTGCTCCTTTTCAAAACGTTAAATGAGCTGTATGGCTCCTGTAAGGGTGGGCGCCTTCACAGAAGGATGGCTGTGTGATCTCTGGGGGTGGGGGTACCGGGGGTGGAACTCGGGGCACTCGACCACTGAGGCACACCCCAGCCCTGTTTTGCACTTTATTTAGAGGCAGGGTCTCGCTGTCTCGCTGAGTTGCTTAGTGCCCTGCTCCTGCTGAGGCTGCCTTTGAACTTGCCATCCTCCTGTCTCCGCCCCCCAAGCTGCCAGGATTAAAGGCACAAGACACCACGCTCGGCTCCTGTGATTGTTTTGCTTTGAAAATGGCACTGCAGCTGCCGGCCCTGCCCAGGGAGGTGGACGAGGTGCGGGCAGTGGGGGTCTGCCCCCCAGGAACGGGCACCAGCCTGCCATCCACCAGCTGCCATCCACCAGCTCCGTCCACCCCCCACGGCTGGCCCGACAGCCTCGTCTGGCAAACTGAAAACTCTTCTCACCTCTGCTCCCCCTGACGGCCGGATTCTAAACAGTTTGGGACGAAATGGTTCAGAGAGCTGACACCCCCTGGGCCTGTTGGAGGGCTTCCTCAGGGGCGGCACGCCGGTCAGACACCTGGTGGCTGGGCCCAGGATCTCGCCACATCACCTGCACAGCTGGAACAGCGTGCCCTGCCATGTGGTCCTGCGTGCTAACTGCTGGCCTCCGTCTGGGCTCTCTGGCCAGTCTGCCAGCACCTGCTTCCTGATCCACCACATGTCCTTGCAAGCAACATGTGCTCCCATGAAGACACACTGGGTAGTCATCCCACTCCACTCCTTGGTTTATACCCAGAGGACTTAAAATCAGCACACTACAGTAAGGCAGTCACATCCATGTTCATAGCAGCTCAATTCACAATAGCTAAGCTATGGAACCAACCTAGGGGCCACTTAACAGATGCATGGGTAAAGAAAATGTGGTACACATACACAATGGAATACTACTCAGCCTTAAAGAAGAATGAAATTATGGCAGAATATCATGCTAAGTGAAGTAAGCCAAACCCCCAAAACTGAAGGCCAAATGTTTTCTCTGATAAATAGATGCTGACCCATAATGGGGGCAGGGTAGTGAAGAATGAGGGAACTTGGATTGGGCAGAGGGGAGTGACTGGAGGGGAGGAGAGGGGGCCTGGGGGTGGGAAGGACGGTGGAATGAGACATTGTCACCCATGTACGCCTATGACTACAGTGCTGGTGTGACTCCGCACCAAGTACAGCCAGCGGAAGGAGAAGTTGTGCTTCATTCATGTACAAGGAGACAAAATGTGTTCTACTGTCAGGTATGACGAATGAGAACAAGTTAAAAACTAAAAAAAAAATTTAAAAAAGATGCACTGGGTCACACCATTATCACTGGGAACTTTCCGAGACCACGAGAAACCATCTAAGCCCCAAGACGGCTCTTTTCCTGAAATATTACCAAGTGACTTATGACTACACATGAATCCATGCCAAAAGTCATAATCAGATTCACGGCAGTTGAAAACTGGCCACCACTCAAATGTCCAGCCATCAGAGTCGAGGACCAACACTGCTGTGCGTCTGCAGTGTGAAGCCACCACGCCTCTGAGGACAGCTGCCCGAAGCCATCGGACCACAGGCTGGGAAGGGACTCTGCCCTGTGGAAGCGACACCAGGAATTACAGCTGGACCAGCCGGAAGCGGAACAGAACAAGAGTGCGCGCTGGCAGTGGACCCTGGGATAGAAAATCCTGAGGACGTCCAGCTGGACTCGAGCGAGGCCCAGGGAGAAGTCGGCCCAGGGGCTCTGTACGTGCCAGACTTCAGTGGGCGATTTTTTTCATGAAAGAGCCATCATCAAGACGTGTGGTCGACACGATCCAGACCACCAGAGACGTCACGCACACCCGTGGAATGATACAAGTCATCGACAACAGAAATCAGGGGGCACTCACAACCCCGGGGAGCACGGGCAGAGGCCGCGGCCCAGGGCTGAAGGCAAAGTCCTGGGTGGCGGAGCAAGGTTCTTACCGACGGTAGGGCTGCCGCCGAGAAGCCGGCTCCCACCGTGCTCTGTGGCAGGGAGACTCCCGCCAGATGGGAACTGTCACACGCAGTTTTAACTCAGGATGTCCACTCTGCGGGAGGTTTGAGGGACAAAATGGTGTGTGATGTTAAGCTCAAGCCAGCGCTGGCTTCCAGGGAACGCTTCCCAGAGGCTGGTCCCTCCAGCCCGTCCTGAACGGCACTGCCACAACAATCTTGCCAAAACTCACTCCTACCCAGCTCCTCTGCCCACCACACGCACGGCCCGGGCGCCGCCCCCAGCTCCCTTCCCGCCTTATCGCCTCCCACGGCCACAGGGGACTGTGTCTGGTTTCCTCCTGGCACCTGCCTTTGTTTCGGATTCCCTTTGACAGAGTGCCTCTCAACTGTGCATTTCCGAGCCCATGACTGGAAGATGGCAGATGCCCAGTCCTGCTGGAAGGGTGGTGGTCTCATCAGGTCCGCAGAGACCACCGTGTGCGGGCTGAGCTCGATCAGAAGGCAGCCCAGGACCCACCTCCAGGGCGGCAGTAGCATCTTCTCAGAGGAGCTTGCGACCTTGAGTGAGTCCCCACTGTGTGACTGCCGGCTGACTGGCTAAGGAAGGATGGCTTCAGCGTCCACCAGAGACAGGCTCTGTTGGTCAGAGCTGAGCGAAGGTGACAAAGGAGACAGAGAAGCCACGCCCGCTTGCAGGTCCAGCAACCTGCCCGCCACCTCACAGCATGACTGTCCGGCTTTTCCGCCGTCAGCCTTTACAAGGAGGAGCAGCAGGTGCACGTGCAGGGGATTCAAATCCACTCGTGCCCTAATGGCCTGCGTGGGAAGGAATCCAGCCAAAGCAACAGGATGGAAGTGATGCCTGATACTGCAAGTCAGCTTTAATAAGAGAAAAGGCCTTGGCGGCGCTCTTCTAGGTTGGTGATGCTTAGAAAGGCAGACCCGGGAGATGGTGGAAAAGCTTCCAGAGCCCCTACCTGTAGGTCTGAGGGTCTCAAGTAAACCTGAGGCAGCAGATAGGGTGACGACTGCTCCGTGGACTCAGGGCAGCCCACCCCTGGGAAGGGCCCTCAGACAGCTGCCACTGCTGGCCACCGTCCAGCTGTGGTGACCACAAGCAGATGCAACCTCCCGGTGGAATTCGCCCAAACCGTCTCATTCAGAGGAAGCGCCTGGGACAGCCGCGGGGTGGAGGCGGCCCTCCCCAGGGGACTCGTGCTGACTCACCTGGGCCTTTTGGAGGCCCACACCTCCTGTCCCCAAGGAGCCACAGCCAGGGAGGACTTTCTTTGTATTCCTGATAAGTCCTTTTATTTGCCACAGAAAAGTGTGGAACACAGAAACACTGTGTTGAGTCTGAAAACACTTTTATAAAATTAGAGTTTTGCCTCCGATATTCAAACTGAAATGCGGAAGAACAGTTTAGACTTGTATTGTTTCCACTGTAAGAGGCCAGGTGCCAACGACCCAGCCAGCGAGGCCCCTCACCCGCGGCGTGAGTCTGAGGAAGCGCCTCACCCCAGGCAGGGGCTTGCCTGGAGCTGCGGTGCGGGGGGCGAGTGGGTGCTGCTGCCTGTCAAGCCAGGGTGGGACAGGCCAGTGTGGGTTGGGGAGGAGCCTGGCACTGGCCACACGTGCCCCCCATTACCACTGTCATCTAACCATTCAATATCTTCTCAGCAAAATTCATTTCTGCGCACATTAGGAAACATCAGTAACTTTCCCTCACAACTAAGAACCCCTGGGATGCCTGGTGACCTAAGAGCTGCTGGTGTCCTTTGCTTTTTCCTAAAACCATCTCGTTTTCTCAGAATGATGCAAACTACGAGGTATACAGAGGGTCCTGGACAGTCCACTCTGCCAACAGGATGTGTTTTTCAGTTGCTAGTGTGGATGGAGATGGGGGCTGAACTGTCTCTTCCCACGAGAATGGCTCTGCACCATGGGGTCCCTAGTAACATCTTTCTTTGGCCATTAGTCAGGGGGAGGAGCATGGGCTCTCTACCAGGCACCTGGCCACTGCCACCGGCTTCTCCAACGTCCCCCCACCCTGCTCCCATTTACAGAAGGGGGCTCGGAGGCTGTGTTCAAGGAGTGGAGGCGGCCAAGGCTGCGGGGTTCCAGATGTCTGGCAGCCCCCGTCCTGCAGTGCTGCCTGAACATCCCCGTCCAGCTTGCCCAGCTTCCCCGTCTGTCCTGGATGCCTGGTTCAATGCTAGACAGGGGCTCAGCCCTGTGAAGCAGTTCCAGGAATAACTGAGTGTGTGGGCTGGAGAAGTCCTACTGCTCCCAATTTCTAACGTATTCCAAACAACACCAGCGGCTGCTGAGTCTGGGCCGCACAAGGCACGGTCCATCCGCCCCTCTCCCTGAGGGCGGGCATCTGCTCAGACCCTTGAATGGCCTCTGCTTGTCCTGAGAAGACCACAGACCCTTCTCAGACCCCACTCTCCTCTCTGAGGATGACAGTACTTTTGGAACCACCTGGAAGCATGCTGGGTTGAGCCCGGTGGACGTGTGTCCGGGGCATGCCTCCCACGCAGAGCTCTGTGCCGTGGGCTCCCTGTCTGTCCCACTCCACTATCTCCAAATTACGGGCATTTTCAGTCATGAAGTAGAGTGTTCTGAAAACGGGAGAAAACAACCATGCAGGATATTTATATTATGTTAGAAAGTGATCTAGCACTTTTCTCTTTAACATTTAAAATGTGTTCCTAAAAAAACAACAGGCTTAGAAAAGTTGAACATCAGTTCCTATGGTCTGAAAACAGGCATATTTTTAAGCCTAAGTAAGCACATTATGGAAAGGGGTTTCCCAAAGCTTTAGGCCCCAAACCTTTTGTTTTCTCACTTTTCTTTTGCCAACTAAAATGTTTAGAACTGATATTGGATAGTGAACAGCTGCAGGTTCTGGCTGAGTGTCCCCTAGAAATAACCAGGCTAGGAAAGAACTTCCGCCTGTTTCCCTCTCCCATGAGCCATCGCAGGCACTCCGGCGTACTCTGCTCAAAGACCATGGTGACTTGCTCGTGGGACAGCCAATGCCTGGGGACAGAGCCAGGGCGTCATATTTGGCAGTTACTGAAAGGAGAACCTGGTTCCGATCTGCCAGTAGGCGTGAGTGCTCCCTACGTGGGAGACCCATGCTTCGCTGGGGCTGCGGGGACTTCCACTGCCTCACAGAGGGCACTCTGCACGATCCACCTCAGTGTGGGTGGGCTCTTCTTGTGCACCTCTGCAGGCAGGTGGGGACACAGGCTCTGGATTAACCGGGCTGAAGACCATTCTAGACTAGGAGCTCGCTGAGAATTCCCAAGCTGGCTTCTCCTGTACAGGTGCACAACATCTTCCATGACTGAGCGAAAGGAAACACCACTGAAAACTCACAGGACGATGATCTTACGCTGTGCTGAGGCTCCTCCTAAATCTAACACAATACTGCTGTTTGGGGGCATATTGCAAACTATTTTTCCCTCAATTAGTAAACACTCGTCACGAGGAAGGTGGTCAAATGCAAACCTTCGGCTTTTAGCAGCTGTCTAAAGTGTTTCTAAAAATGGTGTGAAGAGGGGCAGCAGAACAAGTGTTGTGCATAGTCTGGAAGAATAAGCTTGGAGAAGCACACCTGCTTCAGACGTAAGCTCCAGTATGCTTGCCGGACGGTTGCGTTTGCCTGGGATGCTCTATTTTGTGTCAGGCACTGTGCACTGGATAATTTAATCCAGCTTGGAGCTGCTGACCTGGAGATCCACTGGATCCTCTCAGATGCAACAGGTTTTGCAGGGCATGAGGGGAAGAGAAGTTGGGGGCTACACTGAAACCACGGAATACCATGGCTTCAAGGAGCCCGGAGTAAGGAGGCCACGCCCCAGGCTTGCAGATGCTGGGGAATAGCAGCCCACTGCTCAGGGGCTGGGCTTCACCTGTCCAGGGGCCTACAACAGCTCCCAGGCAGCTGACCGAGGGAAGACTCATCCAGGAGGAGGCCAGTGGAGGGGCTGGCAGGCTGGAAGCTGAGGCGAGCAGCTGTGGAAGGGGAAGGGGCCCTGCCTGCATGGGCATTGCGAGGTTTCCTCATTGCAGACGCTGCTGCGTTTATGCCAGTAGGTGTGGCTGATGAACAGTATGTATCTTTTTGAAACAGCAGCAGCAGGACAGATGGAGATAAGGAGCCTCCGGCCCCACAGGGCCACTTGCGGGGTCCTGAGGTGGGCGTGCTCTGTCCTTCCTGCAGAGACAGGGACAGCTGCCCAGAGAAGTCGTGTTTGGGCTGAGCCGTCCTGAAGGCTGGCTGCCGTGACAGTTCCTTAGACTTCTAGGAAACAGCTTCCCTGCTGCCAGACGAAGCTCTGCAAGGCCCATGTGCCGCCTGGATCTCTCCCCGTGGGTTAGACAGGAGGCGTGTGCAGCAGATGGCGCAGTGACAGGCAGGGCTGCCTGGGAGCAAGATGCTGTGACGGTCTTTCCAGGGCCAACTTTGTGAGGCTTGTGAGTTCACAGGGCTGCCGTGGCAAAGGGCGTGGCTTTCCCGTCCGGCCGAGAGCCTGAGGTCAAGGCATGACGGGCCTGGTTTACCCTGAGGCCTGCGAGGGGGATCTGCTCGGCCTCTCCTGGGGCCCTGGGCTGGGAAGCTTCACCTGCCCGCTGCCCTGGGTGTCGTGAGGCGCTCCCCCCAGGGTGCCCGTGCCCGCACACGCAGTCTTCTTGGAAGAGGACACCAGTCTTGCTGGCGGAGGGCCCACGCTGCTTCACAACAGCCTCAGCTCAGCTGATCACATCTACTCCAAACGGTGGCCTTCTGCAGTCCTGGGGTTAGGACTTCGAGGAAAGGACACAGGAGAACACAATACAACCCTCAACAAAGGCCCTCCCGAAGGGACGGACTTTCAAGTTACCGCGTCACTGACTGTATCCTGCAGATCTTATTCCATTTTGAATCTCTTACAGCACCTCCGAGACACTCCGAGGCTCCTTTCTACTGACTGGGTCTGCTTCATTTACCACTATTATCTCCCTCTGCCAGGCCAGGAGTCAGGAGAATAGGGCAAAAGCAGAATCCACCGAGGCCGTGGTGCAGCTGTGGCCAGGGAAGCAGCGGATGGAGCGGCTCTGCGGCTAACTGGAGAAACCGCGTCTGTGATGCTTTACGTCACTCACACGGCCGCTCTCCACTCACTCCACGCACTGCTGAGTACCACTTAAGACAGCTGAACGAGGCTGGAGTGCATACTGGTCGTGAGACTGGACAGTCTCCCTGCTCCAGCCCAGGCGACTCTGAGCCCAGACTCCCCTGCACTGGATCGGAGAGCTCCCTGGGTGTGTTGTGACCAGTCACAGGAAAACCGCGTAAAGACACACTGTACCCCCGCCACACCTTCTCCCCAGTCATCGTCCACTGCAGGCCAGAAGCTGGAGGACAGCCTGTCCTTGACTCTGCCCTCTTACTGCTGTGCAGGATCCTGCCATTTATCCTGTTTGCTTTCATTGCTGCTTTTTGAGCCTGTGGCTTGGTCTGGTCCATCACCATGGGAGAATCTGCAGCCACCTGCTCTTGGAAGGCCAAGAGTCCTTCTCTTCTGGAATTCGGCTGGACCAGCCCTCTGGCTGCATGCTCCAGCCCCTCCCAGGGCCCATCTCCCTGGGCTGCACTGCATCCTTGACCATCCTGAAGCTCACCCGTCGGCCCTCTTGGCTTCCAGGGTCTGATTTTGTTGAACACGATCTTTACACTACAAAGTTCAAGTGCTTTTTATTTATTTATTTAATTTCTACCAGTTTTCTTTTCAAATTCTCAAATTTTTTTCTTTAGTTTTCTGACCCCTTTAGGTATCATCACGATTTTATTTTGTATCTTTGAACATGGTAAGGGTCAGTCTGAATCCCAGGGCCTCAGAAGCGGCGCGTACTGGTAAACAGGGTCACTGTAGAGATAAGTGGTGAGGAGGAGGTCGCAGCAGCAGGCCGGCTCCTAATGCCACGTGACTGTGCCATTACCAGACAGCCAAGCAAAGAAACACAGACGCACCCAGGAGCACTCCCCAGACAAGGCAGCAGAACGTGGGTGGGTCCCTATAGGCTAAGGTGGCTAGGGACAGCAGCAGCCTGCAGGAAGCCAGGGAGAGCAGGGAAGGACCCCTGCAGGTTTCAGCAGGCCTGGGGGGCCCTGCCCACGCCTGGTCACAGACCTCCAGCTTCCAGAGCTGTGAGAACAATTCCTGTGTTTGAGGCAGAACAGTTGGTGGCTCCTTCTCTGTTGCAGAAGCCCTGAAAGAGAACCTAGGAACTACAGCTATTTTGCAAAATGTCTGGTGACTTCCACCCGTGAAGTTCCGCGAATGGGCTCTTGCTATTCTTTCTGCATATGTTTGCTAATGGCACTGGGATTCCTGGTGTGCTTGCTTATTTCTGCCTGTGAGTTACTCGTTTTCCTTGAGAAACTGAATGTTCTGAGAGCTCTGGTGAAGATGCACCCTTTCAGAGAGGATTCTCTTTTGCATCCACCATGGCTGGGGTGGGTAGGAGCCGATGTCACCAGCTTTGGGCCCCTTCAGGAAAATTCGCCGTGGCTGGTGGCCTTTCCCAGCCACCCCACCTGTGCTGCAAGAAGCGTGCGCTCAGAGTGACGTGCTCAGGGGGGCATCTGCTTTCAGGGCACACTTCCTCAGCCTCCTGCAGAGGTGAGGAAGGTTTGTTGCTGTCCACCGGATGCGCAGGTGGGGTCCCCTGGGAGGAGACGCTCACTGGTTGCTCCCACTTGCTCGGGTCCTGGTCTTTGTCTCTGTCCAGCCCATGGAGGCCTTGAGGGGGCAGCTCTGGTGTGAGCCATGGCTGACTCATGTTCCACGTGATTCCTCGAGCGCCTGACTTGATCTAAGTTTGGGCCTGGTATGTTCTTATAGCCTTTATATTTTGTTGATGCTTAAAAAAATTTTTTTTTTTTTTTTGCTTAAAACATCTTCATGCCAGGTGTGGTGGCAAAGGCCTCTAGTTACAGGAACTCTGGCGGCTGAAGCAGGAGGATTACAAGTTTAAAGTCAGCCCGGGCAACTTAGCAAGGCCCTGGCTCTAAATAAGAAGGCGTGGGGATGGAGCGGAGCGATAGAGAGGCCCCGGGTTCAAGGCCGAGTATCAAAAGCAAACAAGCGAAGACCCCACAGAACAAGATGTCGGCAAGGCCTGGTGACCAGCCTTTCAGTTGTCTGAAGGGACGAACACGCACGACCTGCCCGTCACTGGAGTCCCCACGCCTGCCAGCGCAGAGGCATTCTGACTGTCCCTCCTGATGGGCCCTGTGCGCTGTCTAGCTCAGGCCACCGAGCAGCATGCCTGCGGCCCCGCCTCCCTTCCAGGCCCTTCCCCACACACCCCTGGGCCTGTCCAGAGCAGGCAGGTGCGCCCTGCTTCGGGCCCTCCTGGGCTTCGTGTTCCCGGACACACAGTCCCACTCCGAGGCAGGCTCTGTGGAGCCCGTCCCCCGGTCGTGGCCACCTCCGGCTCTGAGGCCCGTGCTCTCCTGCACAGCAGTCCCACATGCTGGAGTGTCATTTTTCTCAGCAGGGCCGTACTGGGGAGGGGCTTTGAGTGCGTCAACCATTTGGCTCTGAGTTAGCACAGCATTCCCACGCCACTTGGTCCTCTCCTGCCTTCAGGGCCTCCCCTGTGGAGCAGCGGCCTGGGTTAAAGGGGCACTTCACCCAACGATGTCCACTCCCGGGATCCTCAGTCTGCCTGGTCAGCCTGAGGCCTTCCCAAGAGCAGGAGCGGGCCCCCAGATCCACGCCTTAGAAGACTGACGTACAGACCTCTGCTGCTCCTGTGGCCACGGCAGCATGGCCGGCCGCGTTTGGGCAGCCACCCCATCATCAGAGCACACAGAAACAGGTCTGGCTCCACCAAGCACTCTAAACAAGTGCTTAGACACGTTTCTTCACTGTGTGCACCCCTGTGCACCATGTCCATTTTACCTTCTGCACTCGGTGTGCTGTTCTGCACTAAAACTAAAATAAAAGCGTTCCAGGTCATATTCTGGTTGCAACTGATTTGTGTTCAAAATCACGCATCATTCCTATCGGTGACTTTCGACTTAACAACACGGCAGCCTGCCCGTCACGCGGTATGAGCCCAGCAGGGGGAGCAGGTGAGCGCAGCATGCTCCAGCCGTACTTCTGCTGCAATCAAGCAGGACGTCTTGATTATAAGTACAAAAAGGTCATTCAGGGCATCAGGATTTGGGGGGAAAGTACATCATTTCTTGTCCTGGGAATATCCTACTAGAATAGTTTTGGGGCTTTAAAAAACAATATTGATTTTTTTTTCTTGAGGGAGACAAAAGTCAGGAGCTTGGTACCTTGACACTGCTAGCAGCGTCCTCCCTCCACAGTCTTTGTACAATTTACTTCCTTTTATTTTCTCTTTGGTGCAGTCTTTCTTTGACTTCAGGTCCTTTCCTGGAAAGGGAACGGTCCGGGAAGTATGGTCTGTCACTAGTGGAACAGCAGAGGAGCTGCTTGCGACAGGGTCTGGGAGAAGCAGAGTACAGGGCAGGCCATTGGGGAAGCTGAGTTGTCCCTGGTCCCAGCGGTGACAGTGATGGGAGGACTGTCACACACTGAATGCCAACATCATACCTACTCATGCCACAGCTGCAACTGTGTGCACGACTATTACAGCTCTGATGAACTTCTCGAGAACTCCTTTTGGTGCGTGTGACCCCACAGTTGGGCGCAGGTTCCCACGGGGAGGCTGTTCCTTTTAGGCCTGGAAGATGGGTGGGCACACCAAAAGGAGGTCACGTGCTGTCTTTACGTCTCTGACATAAGCAATGTTACTTATGTTAACCTATAACCAAGGAGTTAATGTATCTTAATGTAAATAGCAAGCATGACATTTTTATCTCCCTTCTAAAAAATGCTTCTCGATAATTAAGACAAAATTTTGTAAATTTAGATTAAACAAAGATTGATTCAGATGGCATTAAGCCACTTTCAAATGAAAATGCATTCTGTAAGGAGTGATGGTTGTGACAAAGAGTCTGGACACAGAAGCCATGAAATCTGAATTTTCTATAACTGTTGAAATGGATTCACAAACATTTATTGTAAAAATTATAGCTATTAAACTCACTTCAAAAATCTCAAACAAAATATTATGTCAGTCACAGGAAAGATCCTACTTGACTGAACTTAGGTCATGGGTAAAACAGTAATCGCTGACATCAATGGACTGAAAAGAATGTTTAGCATTTCTTTCTAGGGAGAAAACAGGAACAGAATTATTGGCAAAAATACTGCCAGGCTAATGCACTCATCCATTGTTTCAGAACGCACCCACTGCCTTTGTAAAGCTGTGACTTGTATCTTGACCTTTTTGGCATTTGTTTTTTGATGAGAAGATAAAATATTCCATAAAAATATTAGAATGAAAACACTTAAAAATCAAACAGTATTTTGAGATAACTTTATACAACAGGATAATTATATAAACTAAAATATCCCTAAAAATTCAAGGAATTTGTAGTGCAGTCTTACAAAAATAGTTACTTGGACATTTCCCAAGTTTCTAGTAAATAAAAGGTTCTTCCTTTCAAAGCCCATAAGGTTACATAGGACACCCAGTGTGGCCCTGAGAGAGGAGAGTGCTGTCGCAGCTGCGAGGCTGGCTTATGGCCGTGCAAGCTGTCAAAGATTTGAGGCTCTTTTAAGTTTATTTTTTTAAAAACTTTTCCTATCTAAGCGTCATGTGGACACGGTTTCACAGCAAGCACTGAGTGGCTTGGAATGAATGGGCACTTAGCACCTTTTCAGTTCAATGCAAACAAGAACGCAGGGCACCCAGAGTCATGGGAGCGTGGACTCTGGCACCCTCTCCTTCTCTCCGTGTGCTGATGACCGGTTCCTGGGGTCCACGTCAAACAGCCAGGGAGGTAACTGCACCCCCGGGCCAGCACCCTTCAACTGGCAGCTCTCCTCCTGTGGTCTGTGAGGGGACAGGCTGGTAATGTGGGGACGGCTGCTTCCGGGTAAAGGAAGTGGCTCAACGTGTCTGGAGAGTTTCTTCCCCTCCTCTGCCTCTCCCCTCTCACAAAGGTGGTTCTGTGGAGCCAGTGCCTGATTCCAGGTGGATGACAATTTGTATACCAAATATCCAAACACCCTGGGACAGCTCCTTTGTGCCAACGCCATACACACATGTAGGTACCTATGTGTAATTGCAGACGAGAACAGGGAATTGTGCGAAGCTAAGCACTACACTTCATCTGGGAAACTGCTCTGTTCTAAAAGGCTCATCACAGTCCTGTAGCTGTCTACGTAGGAGGAAGTCAAACAGGCAAAGAAACTAGCCAGAAAACCGGAAAAATCAGAGCACGGGTGGGAAGGTGTATGAAGCGTAACGGTGCATTCAGACGGCGCACCACGTTCCAGAAGCCTGTTCTGGGCTGATCGCTAATTCTCTGCTTCCAAGTTTGCACGAGAGAATTCACTGTGCACCCACAGAATAGATGATCACGGGCCCGCCAAACTGACGCATGCTTGGTAAGTGTCCACACAAGACCCCACAGCTCCAGCTAGGGTGACCAAAGGCCATGGAAGACTCTGGAAGTAAAGTGGGTTCTGTCACTGGGGATGCCTGTCTGTGTTGTACAGAGATGACAGGCAGTACTGAGTGGCGGGTCTTGATCTGATTCTCTCCAAAGGAGGCTGCTAGAATCAGGGGGAAAATCATTGCTTCAAGTTCTCCTCAGATTCATCACCATTAGTTATAAGAAAGGCCCAGGGATGCACTTGACGGACGGGAGTCTCTGCACCCCACCTGTTACAAGAGCACCATGGGTGATCACAGAGGCGCGTGTGTCTCTGCTTTGTCTTCTGTCTTTGCAGCCCCTTTGGGGGCTTTCCTTTGGTGCTTTCCTCACACCCCAGGGCTGGGGAGGTATTCCACAGCACTGCAGCTTCCGGGTTTCCTTGAGCAGCTCTGGAGAGCAGCTCCCGTGGACGCGCCTTCGTTCCTGCCCACAGCTCTGGATGTCCAGTTCAATACGTGCCCAAACAGACCAGCCAGGGAGGCACATAAAGGAATTGCCAGGCCGGGGCTGCTGGAGTGGACTTTACCCTCTTCTTCCTGTCCCTTAGTGTGAATGCTTCCTTGGTCCTCATTCATCATTGCATCCGACCTGGGGGGAAGGAGGGTGAACATAACTCCTCCTCTGAGAACAGTTTTATGTCCAGTGAGCTTCCTGATGGTTTCTCCTGCATACTGAACATTAAGCTGCAGATGTAAACATGTTGATGGACTTTGTTTCGCCAAATTTAAAGAGGCCAGGGGTGGGAAGGAGAGATGGCCAAGCTGTCTCTCAACTGCTTTCCAGCTGCAGCATGCCAGGCGCCTGAGAGTCCCGAGTGTGCCCATCTGTCTGCGAAAACACAGTGTCCCAGTTTCATATTTTAGGGTAATTCAGCACCAATAGTTCCTCATATACCAACACGGCACTTTCCAAAAATTAAGATCATGTGGGGCCAGATGCGCCTGTGCCAATCACCACCCTGGGGTACTGCCGGTGGCGATGACATGAGTAGATTGGACTCTGGCTGTGCGGGTGAGGGTGAGGACAGGGGGCTGGCTCAAGAGGGGCTGCCCAGCCCTGATGGAAACCACTGTGCTCCAGATCGGGGGCCAGTGTGCTCCGTGGACTAGGAGCACTCTCCATGTCCTTCCTGACGAGGTGGGGCTTTGGCAAAGCTCACTGTGCGCCTGGTCGGCCGGGACAGCCAGTGGCCCACCTCAGGTCAGACTGGGGCCCCACATCCACCTGTGGATCTGCGCACTGCCTGGCTAAGTCCCGAATGTGAGCTGGCTCCCTGGGCGACAGCAGGGCTGTGTGGGCACACTCGCACACTGCGTTTGGCATCTGTGGCTCAGGCGGCTGCCCCGCTTTGTGCTGATTCGAAGTTGCCTTTCTTATTTGGTTTCTGGCTTCTGGTGACACCATTCGGATGGAGCAAAACATCCGAGGGAGCTACGCACTGCTCTGGGCGCCCCAGGGCCTTGGAGGGCTGTGGTCACTGCGACTCCCGGATCCAGAGAGCAGAGGGTCTGGGCCTGCATCCACCTGTGCTCCTGGGCAGCCAGAGGCCAGAGCCTGCAGGAGATCCTTGGCCTCACTGTGTGTTGGGGCTGCGGCTGAACAGGGTGGAGCAAAGAAAAGAGGCCAGTCGTGGAGGTTCTGGGTAAAGCTGACCTCTTCTTTCATGGAGGAGCTAACTGAGTCTTAACGAGAACTTGAGAGAGTTCTACAGAGGACAAATGGAGCTTCTGAAGTTACGGCTGATCACATTCAGTACGGGGGAGAAGACAAACATCATTAAGAAAACAAATAGCAGCACCACAGCTGTGCAGCAGACTGTCAGGGAAAAGAGAGGTCGGGCAGGGGGCTTTGGGAAGCCTGTGACAACGTCCCTCTTTCACATCTCTGTCTGCCGTCAGCTGTTCTGTCGGCTAGTCACTAAAGAGAACACGAGATCCCACCGAGAGGGGAGAGTGCAGAGGACCACAGTGAGCCCTCCTCAGTGTGCAGTCTGGACTGGGCTCAGCACGCCCCAGCCTGTGGACAGCAGGGCCAGCCCCAGGGGCGGGGCTTTTCCTCAGCAACCAAAGCAGGTGCCCCTCCGGCCCGACGGGTGTGGCAACTGGACCCCGCTGCCCCTGCTGTCCTGGGTCTGTGTGCTGCAGGGCCTTCCGCGGGCCCTCTGCCTCTCTGCGGGGCCCTCGCCCCGGCCCGCTGCACCCCCACTACGTGAGTGTCCCGCGTCCCCTGCACCTGTGGCCTCTCGGTGTCATCTTCCTGGCCTGCCTCTCCCCAGGCCTGCCCCCAGCCTCAAGGTGGCACCTCCTCTGGGCCTTTCCTGAGCCTTGTCCCCTGCCAGGTCTCACTCTCAGGTCCTGTCTGAGGCCGGGAGCGGGCAGCAGAGGGCTCTGCACTGTGCGGTGGCCTTGGAGGTCCCGTCCCAGCACAGGGTGGACACCCTAGGCTCTAACTCACACGTCAGCAAATGACAGCCCACGATGGATTTTGGTCTGTGAGCTAAGAATAATCTTCACATTCTAAAATGGCTGGAAAAAACCCAGAGAAGGTCATTTCATGAATGTGAAAATCACATGAAATCCAAACGCCGGTGTCCGTGAATAAGGCTGTACTGTCCCCACTGCTCTTGCTAATTGCTGGATAGTGGCTGCTCTGGGGCTCCAGCTGAGAGCAGGTGACAGACAGATGGTCCACACAGCCTAAAAACCTACTGCCTGACCCTCTGCAGAAACGTGTGCCGACTCCTGATCTAACCAGCGCTTCCCCTGAAGCTCCAGTTCCGGTAACTTCTATTTGGAATCTACAAAGCACAGTCCCTTCCAGGCTCTGACCTCGGGGCCTGGATGAGGTCAGTGTCCATGCTGACACCTGAGGCCTGCTGTCCCTGGGAGCCGGTTGCCTCCCCCCTACCTGCGCTCAGGCACAGCTCTCCTCGCACTCTGCTGTTTTAGGGTCTCCCTCCCTCAAGACACCACGAGCTTCTTCAGGTCAGAAGCTCAGAAGTGTGCGTGCCCAGGCCCTGGCCTGGCTGAGCGTCTGACACAAACCTGGCGGACAGGCAGCACATGCTGACCTCCTGATAGACATGCTACCTGCCTGGGAGACAACCGAATGAGTCTTAAAACACACTTGCAATTTAATACCAGGCAACATACTTTTTCAAGCAAGCAAAAAATGTAGAAGAAAAAATTTCCACCCTGTGCTACTGCTTCACATTGAATAGAGAATAATAGCCATGCTGATTGATGGTGGAAGAACTGATCCCCATGAACTAACAGTGCCCAGAAGGGAAGGAAACAACCATTCCTAAATTACATATGCTACAAGCTGTCACCATAACCTGGAAAGCTCTGTGGAGAGTGGCCTCTATTTCACAAGTGGGGAACCTGAGGCTGGGAGGAGCTAAGCATCTGCTGAGGTGCCCGGCCCCAGGGCCTGCCCGAAAACCTCCCTGCCTCCCCCCAGGGCTTGCTGTCTGGGGGTGAGCTTCTTGGGTTTGGCCCCTTAGTGGGAAGTATGCACCTGGATCTTGGTGAACTCCAACTCCGTCTTCTACCAACAGCCCTTCAGAGCAGGGATTTTGGCCTTTCTGAGCTCGAGTAGCTTGGTAGACACTCGATGCCAGGATCTAGGGGTGGCCTGACCACAGTGCCATGCATGCATGAGAGAGAGTCTGAGATACTGTGACAGAAACATCTATGACTTACAGGGATGAGAAAGTCACAGATGTTGACCACTGATGCTGACCATTCGGACACGGGAAAGGCTGTGTTTCAGCAAGAGCGGCGGAACACTGACACCCTCCCCCCAGCTGAGCTCATGGACCTCAGGTTCGGAACCTCTGTTCTACAGGTGACAGCGGGGTCAGTCCAGTAACAGGTTGGATTTTTTTAAAGGTGTAATCAGGTCTCCTGGAAACAGTTTTCAGGAAAACAAATTTCACTGTACAAACACCAGATTCACCTGTGAATTAAAATCCTGATTCTTTAGTGCTCTGAAGGCCGACCTCAGCTCTCAGGGGCAGGTGAGCTCTGCCACTCCCACTCGCTGGGGAGTAAGTCCCGAGCAGTGAGATATAAACGGTCTCAGCCAGGCTCGGCGGTGTTGTCCACGTACCAGCCTGGGAGCCAGCACGCTGCCCACCTCCGAAGCCTGGGGTTTCAGCTCCAAAGGAGGCGACTCGCAGGAGGTGCAGAGCCGTGGAACTGAGCAGAAGTCTGGGAAGTGGGTTGGAGCAGCTGCTGCATTTATAGATAAGGACGCTAGAGCTCAATTCAACCGGGGACGTGATTGGTCTGAGTCCAACAGGGCGTGGGACGAATTTAATTGATAATGCTGAGGGGATGAGGTCTGGGCAGGTCTTGCCGTAGGAAGTGGGAGGCTGTGCATTCCTCCCCGCACACTTTTAAATTCTGATTTCTTAACTGCAACTTAATATGCAGCTAATCAATCCGTATATTGTAAGTTTACTTTGAGTACTTAAGTGAATATTTTGTTTAAAAGAATAAATGTCAAGTCTCCCAAACGGATCTCTCTAACTAGAGTTAATAATCTCAGGCTGGTTTAAAATAAAAACTTTTCATAATTTAGCTAAACAGTTCCAAAGTTAAGCACTACGGAGGAGGAGAGTATTTCCCCCTGGAAAGGCAGTTTACAGGAGCCAAATGTCTTTCTCTTTATTTGTAATAACAAAAATAAACCAAAGTCCTGATAGATTTGCAGTATTTTTATTCCTACAGGGAAAAACAGGAACTTTCATTGTACTTTAAAACTGAAGTCACTACCTCAAGACACTCTGCAGCCAAGCATGGAGAAGTGACATCGCAAGACAGCCCTGCTTCTCTCGAGGAAATGCTCAGTCAGGGTGGTGCCTCCGCGGCCCGGGGTCCCACGGCTGGTCAGCGTCCGTCCCTGAGGGCTTCGGTAGCCTGCCGTCCTGGTTGGACAGCGAGCATTACACTCTGGTTTTTCCTGCTGCCTGGCTAGTGACCCCCTACAGGAAGATAACGGGGAGCCAGGAGGGCGGAGCTGGTGGCTGCACATGTCTGGCTGCTGTTATCAACTTATCATATAAGGAAAGGAAAGTGATTGATTCGGATAGCGACACCGTAGAATCGGGGGAAGAGAAACAAAGAGACATGAGAGCTGCTGTCTGACGCCGGTGCAGCCTTCCCGAGTGAGCAGGACTCCAGCCCGCTGCCATCTGACAGTGCTCTGCGTGCCCGGAGAGAAGTCCGCCCTGAAACCAAGCCTGCGGCTGGAGGGGAGGAAAAGGCAGGCTGTCACCCATGGACTCGGCCATGCCGCACAGCCCTGCCTGCTAGACGGCCGCTCAGGACTCTGGACTCACATGCGCCTGGAAGTCTGCTGAGCTGGTGGTTTACTACCCAAAGCAGGAGAATGTGGCAGATTGTTTTTTTTACTCTGGGCTGTGATCTCGTCTTGGCGGCAGCCTACAACAGCTTTCGGAAGGGTGTGGACAGCACTGGCAGAAAGCAGTACCAGGTCCAGCACGGGCCCTGCAGCTACACCTTCCTGCTGCCAGAGACAGACAGCTGCCGCTCTTCCTCCAGCCCCTACGTCTCCAATGCCGTGCAGAGGGATGCGCCCCTGGACTACGACGACTCGGTGCAGAGGCTGCAGGTGCTGGAGAACATCATGGAGAACAACACTCAGTGGCTGATGAAGGTAGGCAGAAGGGGCTCTCTGGGCGCCAGGAGCTCCCAGGGCAGAGCTTCAGGGAGGAGGTTGCGGATCCCTGAACAAGGGATCAGCTCTGTTGTCCTACGCCTGGGGGGCAACGCGGTCACAGGGTTAAAAGAGAAAAGGGTTCCCAGAAAAGTATACCAGAGCCTGTGCAGACCGTCTCTGGAGCCGGGAGCCTTCGCTAGTGTGGCAGCGGAAGTGCACTTCCCTGCAAAGCCCGCGAGCTGTTTTGTCTGAGCAGCTGGAGCTCAGTGACACCCAGGACCAGGACCTGCTCAGCGGGCGGCAGGCATGTGAGGGAGGCTGGCGCTCAAAGCCCGGGGCCAGGAAAATGTGAGAATCATGTTAATGATGGACGCTGCGCAGTGCAGCAGATGCTTTACCAATCTCCTAAATTTCTTTATGAAAACAGACTGTGACTCCTGCTCAATGAGAGGAAATTAAATAAAGCAGAACTCAGATTTCTCCGAATCTCAGGGCTCGACCACCATGGGCTTGTCCTCTGAAACAGGGGCATGTTTCTCAAGTGCCCCGAAGGCACGGTGGCCCGTTCCGCCCCACAGCAGGCTCTGGGAGCGTCCCCACGTGGGACCGGGACCGGCTGGTGTGGCAGCCTGTTCTCGGGTGGCAGGGCTCCACTGCTTCACAGCCTTTTCACAGAGCGCACAACCAAAATAAGATCCCGAAAGCTCTGTTTTTCTTTCACAAATGATCGTTTTCATACGAAACCCCAAGTGACCCTGGAATTTTCTTTATATGAACCATATGTATTCCAGAGGAAGTTTTAACAAAACATGTAAACAGTAGGTTAATGGTCAGACATCGTGATGATGACATTGCCTGGCAACGGGACACGGGAGGGGTCGTTATTTAAGGCCATATAAAAGCTTTTCAAAGTCGGTGGGCCTCCTCCGACACTTTCTCCCGGAGGAGGATATAATCTTGTCAATCTTTCATTTCGGCTGCTCTGTGTTAGGGGCACCTTATCTTAATCTGAGTGGATCTGGGATCCTACTCTGCGTTTCTCATTAAGTCCCCTACCTTCGGAGAGGAAGCAAATGAATCATGACTTAAGCTAGGAGTCTAAATGAATGAATGTCCCCCCTGCTATTGTGACAGAGGGCTCGCTCAAACCAGAGACAGGGACAACAGATGCTTAGAAAGGACGGTCGGATAAGGACCCGGGACGTGAGAGTCCCCGGCAGGGTCTGCTCCTGGGTGAAGTCTCCAGTTTCTCTCCTTCCTTAAGGTCACTATGGTATGCTCTTTTTAAATCTTGTAAAACTCATGGTGTGCACATAATAACGCTGAATTTTAAAGTATGAGGCAGCACAGGCTTCATCCTGGGAAGGCACACTGGGTCCTGGATGCCTGTCTGCTGACCTCTTTCTAGTTCTTTGAAAACGGCATGCTCACATTCAGTGACCTCCCACGTCTACTGTGGCCCCGGACTTGTGCACAGAGCCCTAGAGCGGGGCGGGGGAGGGGCGCCACATTGATCTGGTAAACACTGTCCTCAGCCGCCTAGCAAGCCCTCTGCTAAAACAAACAGTCACTCAGGTAAAAAGAATGGTTTGCCACAGGTGGACGGCTTGGTCCTGTTTGCCTGGTCAGGCCCAGGACGGTGTACCTGTGAGCCGGTGAGGAGGTGCACTGGTCTCAAAGGTATGCCAGCCCCTCTTCTCAGGCCTCGGAGAGACTGTTCCGACAGAAGAGCAGGAGGAACCCCCCAGCGGTGACCCACAGCTCTCCTTCCCAGGGTGGGTCAGTAACGCGCTGACCAGCAGCACCTGGATTCCCAAAGCCCCTTTAGCTAGCTGGAGAGGGGTCACCGGGGGCTTCCAGCTCCTCCTCCTGGGCTTCACCTGCTTCCAGCCTGTCTGGGTGGTGTGCACCTGAGGCAGTTTGGCCCTGCCTCCTGGTTTACAGGCTCCCAGCTTGGGAAGGAAAGCGAAAAGCAAACACGAAACCGATGTGGAATGGTTAAATGTAAACCCTCTGCTTGTTTTTCTCTCTTTTGGCACCTGTGATAATAAGTACTCTTTTCTGTTAAGGAAAAAAATAAGGACCAAGGGAAAGATCGATAAGCCCCTAATAAAAGGGCCCACATCACACCTCACACCTATTTATAGATTCACACTGAAAGAAAGAGCACAGCTCTGTATGCTTCATTGTTTCACATATTTTCTTTGGGGCTGTTTATTTTTTTATGGTTCCATATTTCCTTTCTCTCCCTGATAAACACTAAAATTAAAGAGGCACACGCACACTCAGAAAAAAAAAAAAAAAAAAAAAACACCAGAAAACCTTTATACTTCAACAAATTTAAAAATTTGCTAGGAAGGAAAATGAGACCAAGTTTCTGGTCAGTTTTAAGGCCGCTGAGTAGTATGTCAGCTCTTGAGTGGGGAGCAGAGCCCAGGAGCCAGGACTAGACAGCTGTGTGCACACCAGCGACAGATCCCAGGCTGCCCTGCATGGTCAGGCTGAGGAGTGTCCAGCCAGAGGAGAGCCAGAGCGTGACTGGAAGGCACAGGGAGGACGGCCTCTCAGCGCTTAGACAAGGGTGAGATAAATTCAGACAGTCCACCCGCCAGAGCCACGGCCAGTCAGGCTTCCTCTGCACCATTCTGAACCTCTGTCCCAGTGACAGTAAACAGCGTCCATAAAAACCTCGCAAACACCTTAGCAAAACAGAGCGTATTTGGCGAGGGGACCAAATGTATTTTTTTTCCCATAAGAGGAAATGTGGAAAGGAAATAAACAACCATTTCACGCTGATGAATGCCTTATATTTCATAAACAACTGCAAGCCTTACAATCGTTTTAAAACAGAATGATTTGAAAAATAAAGCTAATGCCTGCTAAACTGACGTAAACATTTCCTCTGCTATAGGAGTTCTACCTTTTTTTTTTTAACAACATAAAGTACAGGAGCTGTAAACATGAATCACAATCAATTTCTTCCTTTAAAAGTGATCATTTTTACCCTTTTAATAGGCATGAGAGCTACTGCTCATCAGCCCGTGCACAGGGGCAGGCAGGTAGGCGTCATTGCTGCCAAGGAGGAAAACTAATGACAAGGGGCTCTGCAGCCCCAGCCACCTGCCGAGTGGCGTGAAGCCTTCCTTAGCTGTAAATTCAAACACCAAGACCAAAGAAAACCTCCCCCCAACCCCTGCCCAATACAAGACAAAAACGGAGAGCTCAGTCCATGGAAGGGAAGAGCCACAGCCAGGCCTGCTGCGCAGGGCAGGGGAACCTCTGCCCTTGTCCTCCAGCTCCACCCGGAGTCGTGGAGTGTGACCGTGCTCAGCATTACAGGCAAATTTTATGCATTCAGATGAGTTGATCAGACCCTCTCTCCAAGATCGCAGGGAGAATGCCATTCTATTGATTCTACACCAACACGCTAGTTGGGGTGAAGAGACAGCTTCACTGTGGCAGGGGAAGCAAGACAGGCTGACACTGGACAGGGAGAGGCACAATTGTTGACTGCATGTACTACACCTGGAGCGCAGCGTGTGCTTTCTATGCTCAGCACAGAAGACAGAATAAGCACCTACTGTATACAGCTGTGTTTCTCTAGTCAAGCAGCCTCTGCTCATTAAGCAGGGAGGTCTGACATTGGATTAACTACCTGGACACCAAGCTGGCCCAGAGTCTAGACCTAGGGAGTGGGCGTCCATAATCTCTTCCTTCTGTCGGGAGGATCCAAGCACCACATGGCCCCAATACTGAAATCTGCTGACCTCGGTCAACACAGGCTGACCAACGGGCTGGATCACAAGTTCACCTGGAGGCGGGTTACTGCACTAGGAAGTTGACGGGGTACTGGCCTCATCAGTGGTCACTGCGCTCAGGCCAGCCCAGGGGGCTCACTCCAACCGCAGTAAACTGAAATCTTGTCTATCTGTAATTAAAAAGAGCACTTCAGCTGGGCTGCAGTGGTGCCTGCCTGCAATCCCACGGGGTCGGAGGTGGAGACAGGAGGACCTTGAGTTCAAAGCCAGCCTCAGCAAAATCGAGGTGCTAAGCAACCTCTAAATAGGGCTGGGGGCTGGGGATGTGGTTCAGTGGTCGAGTGCCCCTGAGTTGAAATCCCAGTACCAAAAAACCAAAAAAAAAAAACCCAAAAGAAAACAACAACAAAAAACCACTTCAAATCAATCCCACTGTTGTAGGAATAATTAAAAAATATGAAAATGAGATATGGTTAAGGTAAAAAAAAGAAGTTAAACTGTGAAAATGGCAGAGAATAGAAGTAGATTCTTCCTTCCCTGCTCTTTGGTGCCTTCTTTTGAGATGGCCTCACTGTGACTGGGAATCACAGGTCTTCCGGGGCTCTAACATGTACAGGGCATCAGACCATGACCAGAATGATCTGGCTATTAAGTGACATGAGGGTTTTATTTAGGGAAAAAGAGCAAAAATGATCAGGTGGGGGTAAAGGATGGGGGAGGGGCAGTCACCCGAGTCATGGTCCATGGAGCCGGTGGCAGGGGCACGGCTGCTCCCCTGGGAGTAAGGGCGTAGCTCCCGTCCTTCTGTCTGCCGGTGAAACGGGAGCGGGAGTGGCCGCCCTGTGGCTCGCTGAGGTGGGAGCAAAGGGGCCCCGGAGGGCAGGCCTTCGACCTTTGCGGAGGACTGGGCTTGGTGGGGTGGCCCCTCCGCAGGCAGCCGTCCCCGTTCCCGTGCGTGCCCGCCTCGTGCACAGGCTCCTCCGCATGTGGACCTTGCAGCAGCTGCCCTTGGGCAACCTGCAAGGTCTGACCCACAGGACGCAGCCACAGAGCAGGCGCCTGTTTTCTCCTGTCATCCGAGGACGTGAGCACTTCCTCCTGCTCGTCTAGAATCCTGACGTGAAGACGTCCCGGCCACGCTGCCGTCAGCAGGTCACCGGGCCTAGTGCTGTGACCAGGCTGGCAATAATAGGCAGCGGCCCTGGCTCTCTCAGAGCACCTGCCACGCCTCAGCTGGCTGTGCCCCGGGGCATCCCGCGAGGCGCGGGACCCCATCCGTCACGTTCTCAGACTCCTGCCACGCACGGTGAGACCCAAGCTCGGTGCCACCCTGGCCCTGTGCAGACGTCAGGGGAGGAAAACAAACACGGGAAGGCACGCGGGTCCCTCCTGGGGAGGGAGGATGCGGAACAGGTCCAGAGGAGTGGGAATGAATATGGATTTGTGCGGAGGAACGTCACCTCTGGACTCGTGACGTGAGTGGACACGCCAGAGCCCCGTCCCTCTTGGGGTGTTTCTGCCTAGGGAAAGGAGCCTTCGAAGTTCATTTATTTGTTGAAGAAATATTTACTGAAGGCCTCCACACATCCAGGCGGTGTTTATTCTAGGTGCCTGGGATAAATCAAGGGGGAAGAAAGTGCCCTCTAGCCTTGCCCAGGGGTACAAAGGACGTCAGCCCACACACTGTCCTTAGAAGACGCAGCGCAGCAGGGACGTGCCGGGGAGGAGGAGGAGGAGAAGGCGACAGCAGGCCACGGAGCAAGGCTCGGGCCATGCCGACCCTTTGGTCCCTGCACTGAAGCTTCTTTTACAAAAGGAAAATCAGCTGGAACTATTTCCAAGTGGCCATTTTTCCTGATTACCCCAGTAATAAATGGCTATTTTAGAAAATAGAGTTTACAAAGAATGCATAAAATAAATACTGTGTGTAATTCTACCATTCTGAAGCAATTATTCTTAATATTTGATGTGTATATGAATGCCACACATGAATAATTGTCTTGAAACATACTACATACACTTCGATACTAAGTACAGCTACACCCATCCAACAATTTAATCTGTAATTGAAAAAGTGAGCCGGAGAGGTTTGGTGACAACCCAGGCAGGGGCAGTGAGGCCACCCTGGGCAGCCCCGCCTTTGCACAAGCAGGGTTCCAGGCGGCTGTTGCACACTTGGCATCTGAGACGCTCGGAGCCAGGGCTGCCCTGCCAGGCCTTGGGTAAGACACACCACCCCGCTGCGAGGCCCACGATGGGGAGAAAGCACCGGGGCCCTTCTACGTAAAGCAATGACGAGAAGGTCTGCCCTGTGGTTTGGAAGGGTAGACAAGGCACCCCCGGGACAGCCGAGGGTGCAAGCGGACCTTCTCAGAAACCCTGCACCTGGACTCGGCCGGTGTGCACAGAGGGGGATCCCGAATGTCAGCACGTTCCTGAGAGCCAGGCCGGCAGCGCCGTGGCTTGGAGTGCTGTGTTGCCTCCCTTCCCGTGTGACTGTGGAAGCCACCGGAAGCCCGCCCCATCCAGCATCCTCCGGGCCACGCTCCACAGACAGTGGACACCAGCACCAGATCAATACCTAACACAAGAAGCAAAGCCAGGCGGAGCGGCTGGGTGCGGTGCAGGGAAAAGGCCCATCCCGGGGGCGCTTTGGAATGGGCTTCACCAGGACTAAGGGCCTCCTTTGAAAACCAGGGCAGGAGCGCTGTCCTCCGCTGCAGTCAGGTATGCCAGCCCCGCTGTCTTTAAATGAATATTTTAATTAGCTATTTCCCCTTGAAATCGCCTTTCTTTCATGTCCTAATCCTGGCTTGCACCAGTTGACAAAAGACATGAGACCTGTTAAAAGCCTCCTGAGGGGCGGATCTAATCCTTTCCCCAGCATCACTCCCCCCACCAGCTAAAACCATTATCTTTTTGGTTCAAGGAGAATCTGATTAAAGCCTCCGAGGCTCCTCCTGCCCCTGAGGGCTCCTCTGGGGGCAGTCACTTTGCTCCAAAATGAGCCCCAGGTCTCCCCCTGAGAAAACGCTCAGAGTCTGCGAATTAGCACTACAAAGTATCCAGTCAATATCCGGAATTTAAAAAGTCCACATGAAACGAATTAAAAACACACAGTAAGAATATAGCCTGTCATTTTTGGATGCACAATTTTAGAATTTTTCATGGAAAACGAAGATGTTTTAAAGGGAAGAGCTGCTAAGATACAGGGTGCTGGGAAATAGATTGCTTAGTCGTGCTGAGCAAGCCCCCTGAGGAAAGGATCACGTCCAGGTGCTGAGTATTCAGCCACAGTGGTGCTGGCCTTTTGGAAGTGAATGCTGCCCAAGACGACCAGCAGCAAGCGCCAGGAGCAAGCGCCGTCTCCCTTTCTCCATTTGGTCCCACTCTCCTGAACAACAGGTGGCACTTGTGGCCACAGGGTGTACTGTCCCTGCAGGCGGCCTGCTCAGGCTATGGGTCTGGGTAAGAACCACCACCTGCGTGTGCAGGGGATTCCTCCGTATTCCCGGGCACACATTCACACCTTTGCTCTCCCCAGGGTGCAGGTTAAGACAGAGTCCGGCACACCTTAAGCCACCAATCAATGTGTCCCACGGAGCTGGTTATAAACTGTAAAAGGGAAAACACTGCCACTAAAGGGTCTCTGTTCTTATGGCAAGGGGGCCGCACTCCTGGTGGGACCGACTGCATCGTCCCGGCCAGGAACCGTCCCTCTGATGTTAGTCATTCTGTTCCAAGATACGCTGCTGGAAGGGAGCTGGGCAGCTGCCCACGAAGGCCTTGGAGACCACCAACAGAAGGAAAGAGTGGAAACTACGAGATGCTTCAGGGCCCTGGCAGGGTCAGCCTTGGGAAGGAGGCCAGATGGAGTGTGCGCAGGAGGCCTCTCTACCTAGGAGGCAGTGTCAGCCTCGGGAAGGAGGCCGGACGAGTGTGTGCACCAGCCCTCTCTGCCTAGGAGGCGGGCTCTGCTGGACTGGTCAGGAAGAAACCTTACACAGGAGACCTGACACAGCAAGTCAGTGGCCTCATCCTCTCGAGCTACTGTCCTGGGTCCCGTGTGCCTGTTTGCTTAATCACACGGCCAGCAGAAGTGCTAGTGAGTGCCAGTGAGGCTCACTGGTGCCACCTGAAGCTATGGAACTGTGCCACTTTGTTGCTCTGTGTGTCCTTTTTTATAGGTAGTAAATGACTTTTTAAAAAAAGACTATGATTGCTGGGCGCAAAGGTGCATGCCTGTCAACCCAGTGACTGGAGAGGCTGAGGCAGGAGGATCATGAGTTCGAGGTTGGCCTCAGAAACTTAGCGAGGCCCTCAGCAACTTAATGAGACCTTGTCTCAAGATGAAATGCAATGAAATGAAATAAAATAAAAAACAAAACTGTTTTTAGCAGTTTGAGTTTCACAGAAAAATTGAAGGAATATACAGACATCCCACACTCCCTGTCTACCTGCACAGCCCCCCTGCGATCCATGCCCCACACCCAAGGGGTCATTAATTAAAACCTAGGAATCTACACAGGGATGCCATCATCACCCAAAGCCCGTGTCCACCTCCAGGCCCACTCTCGGTGATGTGTGTTCCCTGGGTCTGCAGGAACGCAGGGTGACGTGTATGTGGCTCTCCTGTTCCTTCAGAGTTGTCTGACTGCCCAAGAAGCCCCTGAGCTCTGCCCTGCACCTGCCCCCTGCCCCTGGCCACCAATGACCCTCTACTTTCTCCACATTAGTCTTTCCCAGAATGTCATACACGCCTGAAACCATGCAATACGTGGTCTTGCAGACTGCAAGCTTTCACTTAGTAAATGCTTCAATCAATTCTAAGTACTGTGGGTTGAACCCAGGGTGCTTTACCACTAAGCCTATGTATTTTTTTATTTTGAGGCATGTACTAGGTTGCTGAGGCTGGCCTCAAGCCTGTGATCCTCCTGTCTCAGCCTCCCCAGCTGCTGGGACTACAATGCCTGGCATAAATGATTGTTTGAGAAGCTGGAATAACCATATAGTATTTGTTTAGCGACCGTTTGTCTTAACTAAGTTAACTGGCTAAGACCACCACAGTGTGTCTTCAGGAACAGAATGGTTTTCTTGCTCACAGCTGAACTTGTGGGATTATTTGGGTTTCAAGCAAGGTGGCAGGTGCCCAGGCATGCTGGAAAGTGTAAGAAGCTACAAACTGCAGGGACTATGATTATTATTAATTTCAGTAACAATATCGGAAATGTGCTCGTCAAGATCGGTACCTCCACTCACTGCCATCGGGAGAGCCAGCCTGACTTCTGCACCTGTGAATCACACTGCGGGAGCTCCACCTGTGTAGAGGGAAATCCCTGGCCCCAGAGGACAGGGCGATTGAAGTGAGCGTGAAATGTCTTTAATCTGCACACCACCTGAAAGAACGGCTCCCTGAAGCACCTCACTCTAAAACTGCGCCCCAGAGCACTTCCTCTGACCGCTCTGCCTGTGCCCCAGGCCTCACATTAAAATGGCCACACCCTAGGGTTTTAGTGCGTGGCCTGCAATGCTGGCCTCTGCGGGTTCAATCTGGATGGGCGATTAGGGCCTCAACGGTCAATCCGCACACTGGGTAGAAAAGATTCCTATGAGGTGCCATGTCCTCCGATGTTCTCTGAGCTAAGAGCATTTTGCCATTGGATTTCTGGAATCAGCAGATGATATCAATTCTTGGTTATCTACTGGATAACTATAAACATTAGTCTGAAGATAACTGCAGGACCGAGTTTCATTAGACTATTTAGTGTTTGGAATCTTGAAAAATTATTAGATACAGATGTAGCTTTAAACTTTCCTGAACAAACTGGACTTTGTAATGGGGAATTTTGTTGCAAAAATGCTGCTAAGAGAGAGCATGTTATGTTCTGCAGAGTAACATCAAACCAGAGCAGCCGACCACGAGCCGTCTATGCTTAATACTAGGGATATTAGGGGTTTGCTGATGAAATTCTTTATTGAACAATAAATATTGTAAAACAGATTCTTCAGTTTTTCTTAAAAATGAACAAAACAAAACTTATGTGACTTTAACAGAACAGAGTGCTAACGGAATTCATGATGAGCACAATTTTTAAAGAGTGGAGAGAGAAATGTTCTTAAAAAGTGCAGACGGTTGGGATTAAAACACCAGGACACTCGGGGCGGTCAGAACACTGTCCCCTAAAAGGACATCTGGCCACTGTGTGATGTGTGACTGGCCACATTTCCAAATCCATACTTGCTTCTTCCTTTAGTAGGACAGGTTTAGTAATTCGCTTGGCACGTGCTGAGCCTGCACTGAGCCTCCAAGGACCCTGGGCGGCGACCCGCAGGATGGACAGTGGGCACGCTGCCTGTCCCTGCCCTCCTCACCCCCACACTCCCACCGTGAAGTAAGCAGCGACTGGATGGAGACAGCGGAGGGGCAAAGACGTCCTCCTCCCTGGGAGCTTCAGCGCTTGCTCCCGGGGAGGCTCACAGCTCGGTCAGCAGTGAGGTCGGCAGGCGGGGCAGTGGGTCTGGAGGTGACCAGCTGCCCTCCTAGAAGCAGATGGCTGTGGCTCCTCACCGGGCCAGCATGGTCCCCTGCTCCCTGAAGTCCCAGGGTTCTTACAAAAAAGAGCCTGTTCATCACGGCTGAAGTCGCCAGAGGCCACAAAGGTCCTGCCTGCCTGGCCCGTGGTATCCGGTGACCCTAGTGCATGGTGGTGGCAGCTGGCATTTATCAGGTGCCCCGGTGAGGCTCCTCGTCTTCTCCCTTCACAGATGGGGAAACAGCGCAGGCAGTGGAAGGGACAGGTGGCCCAACAGCGCGCTGTCTCTGTATTTCAGAGCTTCGGGGAGAAAGCGGATTTTCAAAAGACTCGAGTGACAAATCCGCGCGTCTCATGAGGGTCGGGGGAGAACTGCCCGCACCCGCAGGCGCACCGCGCACATGCCACTGTCATGTGCAGGACCGGTGTCACTGATGAACAAGGGGAACGCAGGAACTGTGGGGAGACACTCCCGGCGGGTTTCAGGGTCTCCACTGCGGAACTGTGGAGAAGTGCTAGGACGTTAAGTGACTTTCAGGGGCGCCTGGCAGGGACATACACCTGGGGAATAGGACACTGCACCTCCCCAGGACAGGACTTGCCCTGCAGCAAGGAGGCGGCCAGCTAGGTCTGAGACAGCAGACTGGTCAGGTTTTCAGAGACTGGAGGGCTTCACGCAGCAGCAGTGAGCCGGCAAGGCTGAGAGGTCGGCTCGGTCAGCGCTGGAGGAAGGGAGGCAGGGAGGATGGAGCCTGGAGCAGCCCTGCTCAGGCCCAGGCCGCCCCTGGCCCTCGCAGGGACACACTCTGCTGGCTCCACGACCCAACTCCAGCTGTGCTGTTTGAGGACACCCACCACATTCTTTCAGGGAAATGCCACACACAGCAAAACTCACCACACCAAGTGCACAACACCAGGGATCTTAATATTTGTATGAGGCCACACAATGACCACCAGCGCAGGACGCCCAGAGGAGCATGTCCAGTGGCACCCACAGCTCCCTGCCCCCTGCCTGGGTCCCTCCTCCAAGGCTAGCCCTTCCTTTGCCCTCTATCATGCCTCCCCATGTCCCTCCTCCAAGGCTAGCCCTTCATCTACTCTCTACCATGCTCCTCCTCCAAGGCTAGCCCTTCCTCTGCTCTCCACCACAGCCCCCCCATGTCCCTCCTCCAAGGCTAGCCCTTCCTCTGCCCTCTATCATGTCCCCTCCATGTCCCTCCTCCAAGGCTAGCCCTTCCTCTACTCTCTACCATGCTCCTCTTCCAAGGCTAGCCCTTCCTCTGCTCTCCACCACAGCCCCTCCTCCAAGGCTAACCCTTCCTCTGCCCTCTATCATGGCCCCCCCATGTCCCTCCTCCAAGGCTAGCCCTTCCTCTGCTCTCCACCACGGCCCCTCCTCCAAGGCTAACCCTTTCTCTGCCCTCTATCATGTCCCCCCATGTCCCTCCTCCAAGGCTAGCCCTTCTTCTACTCTCTATCATGGCCCCCCCAGGTCCCCTCCTCCAAGGTTAGCCCTTCCTCTGCTCTCTACCACACCCCAGAGGTTAAAGAAGCTCAGTACTGAATTTCATATAATTGGAACAATACGCCACATACTCTTTTGGCCTGTTTTATTATTTCTGTGGGTCATCCATGCTCCTGTACAAAATAAAACGTACTCTTTTCTGTTGCTGGATAGAGTTTCACTAAGTGAGAATGACATGGTTCAGAGAGGCGTGTTCTTTTATGGACGTCAATACCGCAATGCTTCTGAATCGGCCCAATCCAGGTATTGTTTTTCCATACTATCACCTTTGGGATTGCTACACTAGGATTGCCGTGAGGCTGCTGGGATGAGAGTCTAGCCACCTTCTGATGAAATCTGCTCTTCAGAAAACATGCTGGGGAGAGGAGGGGACTTGGATGTGCCCAGGGGGAACTTTTCAGGAGCAGATCATTTCAGTAACTTTAAGTGGCGGACAAACAGAATCAATTCCCCTAAGGTTACAATCCAGAGTCAACAAGGACACATTGAAATAAGTACAACAGATGACTAAAGAAAGAGAATGGTATCAACATTCAGTGAAAAAGGAAGACGGGGGTAAAAGAAGGGGCTCAGGTGTCCACCTGCGGCTGGCTCCTCCTGGGAGATGTCACCTCTCCTGCGGCGCCTTTCTTCTCCAGCACCATCTGAGGTGCTCATTACCACGACTTTCCAGGTTAGAGCCTGCATCTACGAGCACCAGGATTCTCCTTTCTTTATTTCAACTTGTTCTCAACAGGACCATGGTTTGATGTATATGGCTTCCGGTCAGCAGGACGAATGTCCATGAGGTGTCCTTTCTGTATTGCTCACACCGGCTCCTCTCTCAAAGCTGGTTGCCAGATCTTGCTTCCTGGAAGGTACTGGGACCACAGAAATGCACAACAAAGGTGCCATAAAACCCCAAGAGCTGCTTCTCTGCAGGTGGCCCAGATGGAGCTCCTGGCCACTGGAGAAGACAGTGGACATGAGGATTCAGATCCTGAGTTCTCTTCTGCCATTTTGAGGAATTTCCCAGGCTACCGTGGACTGTGGCCCCCAAGGCACTCCAACTGCAGGAGCTAACAGTCAAGGGGTTCAGCAACCTGTGACAGGCCTGGACATTCCGCCTGGACATTCCACCTGGAAACGGCAGGGCTGCAGGAAAGGCCTGTGGGGCAAAACCTTCACTTAAGTTCTGACTTCGGCCTCCTGAAACCAAAGTGCGCCAGAAGCCACCACAGCAGAGGCCAAGATTCCACGGGGAACCAAACACACATAATTTGGATCCCAATGAGTGGCCGAACTCCAGCGTAGGTCCTTCTGCCAGGGGCTCAATAAAGATGCAGAGCCACAAAGCTTAACCTGGCATTTGGACCACTTTAATTTGTAACTAACTTTCTACAGCTGAGGGAAGCTTTCAAGAATTCAGTACCTCGGATAAAATTGAACTGGCTTGTCATAGTCAAGACCCAATTTTGAAAGTAACCACAGTGAGTTTTGTTTGAAAATGGGGGCGAGATGACTCATTTTGATTGAAACAAACAAACCTAACAATAGGAAAACCTCCGCTACTGCTGTCTTCCTGTGCTCACCCCTCATTCCAGCCGTATGACTCAGGGTGGGGTCTCCAGTGACTGGTGTGCCTGGTGTCCCTGCAGCTCTGAAAAGCACCCATTTATGTGGATATGTGGGCCCGAGGCGGAAGCAGACTAGGCCAGTCATTCTGTGGCGGACCAGAGCTGAAGAGTGGCCCCCCCATCGCCCTGACAAATAGAGAATAGCTCCTGAAAGGGTTTTCCCCCTTCCCGTTGTGGGTGAAAATTCAAGCGTGCAGAAGAAAACTCGGCTCTGAATGGCATGCTTTTTATAACTCACGGCAGTGGAGCGGAGGGGAGAGGAATTTTCCACTAGCTTCCCCTGGAACAGGCACGCATGCAAAGAGGGCTGGGGAGGGGGCAGCCCTCCAGAACTGAGCTAATTATGGGAACACGATTCCAGTCCCTTGTACTTTCACCACAAGCTTTTGGAGAATCACATTGAACATTCACTCCCCAAAGTTCTGTGGTGTTCAAGTCAATTTAGCCTTTCTGTATGACTTAATGTCATACAGAAACTGGTTCATCTCAGAACAAGTGAGGATGCTTAGCATGCAGACTGTAAATCACAGGCAGATCTGGGTTCCCATACTTTGTACAGCTGGCACATACTCTGCCCCAAATGCACCAGCCTGGGGGCAACCACAGCCCAGAGCACATGCACAAGGCTCCCAGTGTCCTTCTACTGGAGTAGACCCTGCTTACACACCCGCTGGCCCAAAGCAGACAGCGCCCCGTCCACTCACCAGCCTGCAAGGAGCACACTGCTTTCCTCAGTGATTTCAGAAGCTAGGGAAATCCTGCCGTGTACATCTTAATGAAGGTCTTGCACAATTTACCGGTTCTTTTTCATTTTCTAGTCTTCCCATAAATACTCAAACCATCGATACTACGAATGAAGACAGGATCTCGATTGGGAACAGGGTCAGAAAGGAGAGTCGGTTGAGCTTCCTTTCCACCAAATGCCAGGTTTATACAGTGTGTTCTCAAACTTTCTCAGCTCCCTGCACCAGGAACTTCGCACAGCACCTCCGGGCCCAGAGAAATGCCTAACAGTCGCACTTACTAAGAAGTCAGGTTCAAACAACTTAAACATCCAGCAGCTATCTGGAAACACAAATACACATAAGTAGAAGGGAAAACGTGGTACTTGTTTCTCCAGCAGCCCCAGGAACTTAGGAAACGGAACAGGCTGTGTGGGCACTGCCAGCTTCTGAAACTCTGGGATCAGAGTGGACACCTCCCTCCCCCTTTCCAAACTCCATGATTTTCCTGAAGTGCTTGTTCTCTGCAACACCAACCAGGAGAACATCTGAACATCTCCCGAGGCGCTATGAGCTTGCTGCAGGGACCTACACTGCCTCCCACCACCCCGGAGCTGTGCTGGTTTGTGCTGGTTTGTTCCACGTCATCTTCATGCTGACCCAGCACAGTCAGCACTTACTTGCTAGTTGTTTTTCAGAGAGAAACAAAGTTAAACAAGGAGAAGCCAGTAGCTCCCATGGACTCAGCTGGGATTCACTGCCACACCTGTGCTGCAATAATGCCCCCGTGACAGACTCTAAGACCACAAAAGGAACTTCTTCCCTAGCCAAACAACATGAAGAAAGCTATTTTATTCAGATTTTCATACTGTTGCTCAAGAGTAAGAAATGCTCCCATCGAAGGACCTCAAAATAGAATTAAATTCCATCATTCGCTTATTTCACATTTCTCAGAGTAATTTTGTACTGGTTCCGCTGGGTGCTGGGAAGAGCGACTATTCAGAGCCTACGTTATTTTCTCCCTGCACATGAAGCCACTGCACTCCAACAGAATGCGATACATGACTCAGACATTTATTTATTTATTATATATTTTTAGACTAATGGGAACTGCATGAATTCTTTCTTGGGCTTCCAAAAGCACATGCCTTTTACGCTTGATCCGGAAAGAATCATGTTTCAGAATGTTAAGTCACTGATTTACCTAACTGAATACTTTCCACCCTCTTCAGGGAACGACAATGCTTCAACCCCATTCCCTGCAGACTAGGACTTTAAAATGACTTTTCCAAACTTTGTGTTTTTCAGGCATTATTTAGGTACTCACGGGTGAACAGTACAAAGATAAATAAAATCACCCACTATAACGAGGATTAGGGTTTCACAGTAAAATTTGTCAAGCATCTCCTCTTAAAATATCTTTTTCTTTTAAAAATATTTTCACTGAGATGCAAAGCACAGGAGCTGCACAGAATATACAGATCGCAGGTCTACAGCTTGATGACCTTCTAAAAAGTAAATCCACTAAGGTCACTAGTGCAAGATCGAGATGAGCTGCCCCTGTGGCGCCTGCAGGTTCCCTCACTCCCCCAGACCCTCCACCGCCACCCATGGGTTTGGCCTACTCTGGAGTTCTTTTTTTTTTTTAAAGTGTGTAATTTGAAAATATTTGACATTCGTGTACACGTGAAACAGGTACAACTTGACAGTGACCATATCCATCACCCCTGAAGGTTTCTCGCCCCTTCACCACCCTCCTCCCTCCCTCAGCTTTCTGTCCTCGTTCTCAGGCAACCTCAGATCTCTTCTCAACGCTACAGATTAGTTTGCATTTCTGAAGAGTTTGTAGAAATGGAATCAGGTCACACATAGTTTCCTGTGCAGCCTCTCACTCGGCAGAATTACTTCAAGGTTTAAACATGTCATCTGCAGCAACAGTTCATTGCGTTTTACTGCTGAACATTCTGTTGCTGCTCTACAGATAGATATACCACAACCTGTGTACCCTTTCATCAGCTGTGAGACATATAATCCCACTTTTGGAGCATGTCTAATAGACCTCGTATGACATTTGCATATAAGTCTTTGTTCAGACATATGTCACTTCTCTATGGGAAACAGAAGTGGAATGACTGGTTCGTGCTTAATATTCTCTTAACATTTTAAAAGAGTTTAAATTTGCAGAAAAATTATGAGGCTAGTACTGAGAGTTCTTATATACCCCACATCCAGTTTTTTTTAATCACCTTGACATCTTGCATTACTATATACCTACTTTAATCTATCACCAGTGTGGTACTTTTGTCACAATTAATGAGCCAATAACTACATAGTATTGTTGAGAAAACGCCATACTGTTTGCAGATTTTCTTAATTTTTATGTATTGCCCTTTTCCTGTTCCAGGATCCCATCAGGATAATATGTTCTATTGGATCTTCCTTGGTTTTATGTAACCGAGATCATATAGGAAGGACCCTTTCTGTGGCCTTTCCTTTGTGTGATGTTTAATATCAACAATAATCTGTCAGGTTATTGTTAGAAACAGTCTCAGGGCATGAACGCAGTCCACCAGTTCCCACAGAGAAACACTCACAAATCAAAGCAAGGATCCAGGTGTGAGAAAAGATTGGTGAAAGTGCCTGACCAGGAAGCTACTGAGCAAGTTGTACTGAAGTCCACAACGAAACGTTTCCACTCCTCAAGACTCCCACAGTTGGAGAGATGTCATGTATAGCAAGTGAGAAAGCAGGTTCTCCTGTGGCCCCGCGTGCCTCTGAATGCCTGGTCTGTGCCTTTACTTAGGCAAACTCCCTTAGAATGCAAATGTATGACGACTGCTTCAGGAGGGCTAATGAAACAAGGAGTGTCAACTCCATTTGAAGCAGCAACACCTTTATTTTATGGCCACATTCTGCATATCTTGTCCAACTCGCCACTGGAGAGAAAGTGGTGCCTCTCCTGCTTTGGTAGGAACAAAACAGCCCTGAGCAGAAACTTGATAAACCGCCTCCTCACTCCAGTCAGAAACAAACCGCCCCTAGGGCTGGAATTCTGTAAGGAGACGTTCAGCATCATACATATTTTGTGGTAAGGAGGCTTTGGAAGACACAATTAGAAGCTCAGTGATTTGCCCAAAGTCATAATCACCACTTGCAGTTCCCAGTTGAGTCCCTCTCAGTGGAATCAAACTATAATTGTCCACAGACGCAGTGCAAGTGGCTTTCAGAAGAGTTCTGCTGGACTCTGGGCCACAGACAAAGTAGAATAAGCTAAAGGGTTTTTTACAGACTTCCAGAGAGAACTGTGGTCCCCACTGAACTACCACAATTCAAGGGCAGAGTACAAATGTCAATACATACTTAAGACACTTCCTATCTAAGTTCAGGTCCAGAAATGAAGAGAAGTTGTCACAGGAGGAAAAAGCCATTCCACTCTATGTGTGGCCACACAGCTGGGCATTGAATAGCATCTTGCTTTTGCTGTGTGGCTTCTTATTTAAAAACAAAACAAAAAAACCTGCTGATTGGATTTAAAATTAGCTTGTTAAAACGTTTAAAAATATATTACAACTTTAAAGAGCAACGTGCAAAACAGGACCTTGTTAAGTAATGGGTGTTCCTAGTGTGAGTCATCAA